>NC_135499.1:214923191-215223191 GCF_052857255.1 Amblyomma americanum
ATGCTGCACATCCACTGTGCGTATCGTCCTTCCTGCTATAGTTGTTCTGTGCGCTTATTTTGTGAGTAGAAAAACAAATGCAGTATAAGCAAGCCCAAATGGCCACTGATGTTTGCCACATATTATTTGCACTAGCTCAGTCGCTGGTGCAGGATTGTATGAGTGAAAGAGTTGAGAAGAAACTTTGTTGTTCTTTACGTTGTTTTGTAACCGCTCTGTCTTCATCATTTAAAAGACGTCCACTAAGATCACATTAGGCGAGCTGCACGATTCACTCCTATTAGAAGACTATGTACTGAGTCCCTGGTAGAGCTTTATAACAAATGCGCTGATGAACACATCCGCACCTGGCATCGTATTCAATAAGGATCAATTCTTCATTTTCTATTTCGCACCCATTTGCTCCTCTGGCAATGGTAATTGTTGTTCAATGACGTAAACGGGGCGGCTTTCACGCATCCTTGGTAAACCACCGGACATTGGCTCACTGGCGACCGGGCCTCATCATTGGCTGCGTATTGCAGCGAATGGTTAATCGCTGTGTACGGCGAATATCGAAGGCTATGGTTGACGAGAGGACCTGTTACCTTGTGATTTGTGTGGTTGGCTGCTTGCATCTTCCTCTAATGTTGCCGTCATGCTGATGTCACACCAAACGAGATGAAAAATGGATACCCACTTCAAATGGATCCTTATAGAATACGGCTCTGGGATTCACTGCGCTGCGCATTCGTGTACTTTGAATTGCCGCCAACGTGCAGGTTCAAAACCATGAGACAAAGCCATCGATTGTGCGTATTTTGAGTCCTGCGCTTTCTAGAGTGAAATACTAAATAAATATAACGAGTGCATTATATGAAAGTTCTCTATGCAATGTGAAACGCTTGTCTATTAGTCGCCGGTGTAGAGCGTAGCCATATATCGAGTCGCATTACTTTGAAACCAAGAGTACGCTCCGAGATTTGAGGCAGCATGCTGTGTTGCTGCACGGGGACTGTCTTGAGCAGAAGGAATATCTGTGTCTCAATGTTCAAGTATGCAGTGTAAGAAAAGCCAGACTACAAAATAAAAAAATAATATTTACATATTAAAGAAAGGACTACTTTGTTGCTTTGCCAATTGTAAACACGCAGGCCAACAAAAACAAAGAAAGTGAGTGCATAGATTCTTTTTTTCCGTATGAGCAGTGAGGGGCGCACGGGAGTCATTCAAAGACAGAAGCAAAGGAACGGGCTTCCAGAGCGACCGGGTAGGCCTTGCCGGTTCCCTTTCAAGTCCCGTATCTTATGCTGCCGAGAAACCTCGTATTATTATGGGGCAGCCACATTGTTCGGTTCGCGTCGTGGCGCAGCGACACAGTCACGTACTTAATCTGCGGAGGGTTTCCATAGGATGAAAGCGGTAGAGGACGCTGGCATAGGATTTTGCTGTTTCCAACTTGTTCACTGTGCACGCGTGCGAGCCTTGAAGGCGACGCAGGAGCAAATGCATTTTTGCGTCAAGTGCGTCTCCATGAGAGGCTGATTGCGTTTGCGCGTTCACGGCCTCCCTTGTCGCAGCCACAGCTGTTAGCGGGACGGGAGAGGAAAATTATATTCGCTCGCCCGACGCCATTTATTCCGCTCATCGGTGAGTCTACCGCACTGAAGAGACAGCAGCTGCTTCTGTTTCGCGAGCGTTCCTCGCAGCAACCTGCCACCGACCACTCTCTAGCCGCCCTTAGTCCTTCCCTATTTCCCACTAGTGTTTTAACACCGCAAAGGCATACACAATTACGGACAGAAGTGTACCCGCATGATACACATGCCCACGCGCGAAGTGGGAACACGTCTGCTATTGGGGTCCTCGACCAACTCGAACTGGTGTCTACTTTTATTGCCTGCTTCTCCTCTACAGTATTCGGTCCCCAATCTCATGCATTTTTTTCCTTCACTTTGAGACGAGCCTGTTAAGCACCAGAATTCCTCGGTGACCTCATAGTTACTGTCCCTTCGCAGCTGGTATAACGCGGAACTGAAACAGAAAATATATGTAGATTTCAGGTCACGGTCGAGTGTATGTTTTGAGCGATCCCTTGGCACAAATGTCGATATAGTGGCAGAGAGGTTCAAGAAAAAAAGAGTAAGAACTATTAAAGAAGGAAAATCCGAACGGCATGTCTTTCGCATGTTGAGACATGAAAAAAATTTATTGTTCCTTTGTTGGAGTGGAAGTAATCAATGAAATCATAATCCAAAGCTTTTCACTGCTTTCGAAAATGAACCGATGTCATTCGTAGCCACATCCTCCTGCCTCTCAACAAATGAGAAGACTAGCGTAGTAGGTAAAAGGTAAACTGTTGAACATTAGCTAACCAGCGTACTAGCCAGCCCATCTTAGCTGTATTCTGATGCACTACACTACTGGCAATGCTATGATGAAAAAAGCGCTAATTTAACTCAAGAAGCCAATTTTTAAAAATTGCAGAACATATTAGGTAAAATACCCGGCCTATATCCGCCTTTCGCTGTTATTTTTTCACACGAACCGAAAAGCCTGTAATGCGGAAGTTAAGCTCATAGGAGAGGCGTCAAAAATTTATAAGAAAAGTTCTCTGACGTCGGCTTTGATGCTAACAGGGTTAAAGTCATAATTGAGTTTATTGGCAGATTGTTCAAACTGATGGTTGTTCGTGCAAATAAGAGTTAAAACTTACTGGCAGTCACGCAGGCGCCGGATGCAATGTCATGTTTCGAGTGATGTGGCTGGATATCTGGTGAGCCAGCGTGATGACTGGTTTTTAGGTGATAATACAGCATGAAGAAATTTGTGAAACAGGAACAGTGTACAAACCTGTCGTCGCTCTTGCAGGCCAGATAGATTCGGTAATCACAGGAGTGTTAAAGTACGCAATAAGACATGCGCTGCACGATTTTTCAAGAACATAAGCCGTGCCACATGATTTTGGACCGATGTGTCAATCACTTATGGCAGCTTTATGTGGGTACCATAATCCGTAAACACTCGGTAGGTCAGACCTGACAATCGGCACATATGTAAATGGCAAGTAAGTGTGCTAAAAGTAGCACTATCGTTTGTAAATAAAAAAAATGGATGTGAATGCAGAAGGTAGTTCGCTAAAAAAGAACGTAGACGTTGGGAGGCTCCATCACATGCTCCAGGTATATTTCAATCGCGTGAGTTGACCAGATACGTACATACTGAGTAAACTTTACTGGATAGCAAACACAAATCATGATGCTTCGCACTCAAGGAACTGCTTTTATCGCTTGATAAAGAAGAACTCTCCCTTTACAAGTTGTTCTTTAGCGCACCATCTTAAGACCAACTTGTGGCTGAAGGATGGTGAAAGATTGGGCTGGTGAATGAAAGAGACGTCGTTTAAGCGGACATCACAAATTACAATGAAATAGAGAAAGAGAGAGATATAAGGCCGGTTGCTAAGGACAGCGAAACTCAGAAACAAAAAGTCAAAACGTTGCCAATGAAACATGACCGCACGCTTCAATCGGTCATGAATTTGAGTTCAGGCACAATATTAATGTGGGTTTTAGAAGATGGTGGCTTGTTAAAGCACTCGTTATTCTCAGTGACAAAGCGAAGAGCGGAAAACACGGCCCCAGAAGAGCCAGGGCCGGTGTGCGCCCCAGAGGCAAAACGCATATATGCTGCAGCCGTGTCATGCACACTAACGGCGCTCTGGCGAATAGAACACGCTAAAGAAGTCAACAGCAATCTCGTGATGCGTTGAATCGGATGCGTCTAATGGAAGGCTGTTGTGCATCTCATAAACAAGTTCCAATTGCTGGATGAAAGGCATTCGGGCTTTTATCTTTGAATAAGGAAGCGCTCCTCGTTCTTGAATTAAGAGCACAGAATCGACGGGGAGTGCAGATGAAGGTGGTTGGCTTGACTTACGCCTATGACGATACTGAACGAGAATAGTTACACGCCTGTCACATGGGCACTTTGAAAATCTGCTGAGTCGATAACCTTCGAGATTCTGTTGCTACATGGCAAACTTGATCGCCGTCTAGAGATTTCATCATCACACTCCGAGGTGTTGTTGCGCCACCGTAACTGCCAATTAGTTTGGAGCTATGCTAACAATCAAGCAACAAATTTAATCTGGAACGGTTAAAAACAATTTTTTTATGTTCGTTATGGTAGCATTATTCACTATTGAAATGAACTTCATTTTCTTGGACAAGCTGTAGCAGCTTCATGCACTTTTGAAGAAGCTAGCGTTGGTTGTGTTTGTACCGTTGGCAACAATGTTATTACGCTTTTTTAGTGTTTTGTCGCCCAAGCTGTTCTTTTGTTCTGAAAAATAAGTGGTATATTCCAGCCGCCGCTGGATGGCCCACAAAATATAGAGTTCTGCGCTGCTCCGTTGACTCGATAGACTTGACTCAATGCGAAGTTGACTCGTATTTAATGGATGCTTGAGCTTGGCGCATGATGGCCTTACCTGCCTATGTGCCATTTAACCCAACACCACACAACACAGCACAGCACAACACTGAATAAATGCGAAGTTATGCTTCTGTTTTGTCGTCTACTTTGTTTTTTCCTTTGTTCGTCATTTCAACGCACGCTTTTATTCAAAGATGGCCACCTGAGCCGCGCGTGTAGCACCGCTTCATTCCCATTTGAGTCCATGGACTATCGGTTCGAGGGCCTTCGAGATGAGCGTGTGGCAGGTGTATTAAACGGAGTACAAAAAAGGGTATTGAAAAACTTAGGATTAGACATGGGGGTGACTAAAATTGCGCATGATGAAACAGCCAGTAATAAAAAAGCGCATGTAGTTAATTAGTGGACTGCCCCGACAGCTCGGTGCAGCGCTGCGCCGGTTGAAAGCACCTGAAGGCAAGCAGTCATTTTTAATTAGAGGAGGTGAGGTGCTGCAGAGCTTTAACGAACGATCTAGACAAGAGTTGGAACCAAGGCGGAGAGGCAATGAACAAACGACGGGTCCTTACTATGTTATTATGTCCCCAAAGCACGAGGCACAGGAATGTAAGAGAAGCATGTGAATGCCGTTCACTTTACACCTTCCACAAAAGAGACAGCGCGAACAAGGAATGCGTTATGACGAGAGCAACATGGAATTAACTATTGCACGTAAGATCCGGCCGAAAGAGCACAGCACAGAGGCTTCTCGGCGTTTTCACTGGGTACCTTCGCACATATCTGTCTTGGGCAACGAGGTGCTGCTTGCGGATTCGTCAAGGAAGGCCCCTCTAGATGAAACAAAATTATTCAAAGAAACAGCGGTCAACGGTTTCAGATTCCAGTGGCTAGGGCACTAAAAAAACTTCGAGCTACCCTGCTGTACTGCATGCACACGGGCTCTTATCGCACCCAAAGCTAAATGCATAACACGACAACGTCATCGATGTGTACATTATGTCGTGCACATGGGGATCTAGGTGATTACCTTATACACTGCTCAGACGCCAACGCGGTTAGGTGTACCCTAGTCGCTGCCCTCAAGATCGCGGGAGTGCCAAGGGGTTCAGTTCAAGATATTGTGGAAACCGGAAATTTAGGAGGAAGGATTCCCACCTTCGTCTAAAATTCCTTCAATACACTGATATGGACTCAAAATGGTGACAGCAGCAGTTGATGACTACTGTGGATGTTTGCATGCGTGGCGGTGTAGCGCTGTGCTAGATCAAGATCTGTGCAAAAGCTCTTGCAATCAGTATAACTGTTGCTATGACAGAGCAATTTCGGACAGAATATTCGCAAAGCTTATGCCCTCAGTAGTGAAATGAGCTCAACTCAGCCGATAGAGACAGCGCAACGAAGTGAACTTAACTGGGTGCAGTTGATAGTCACTTGGCGGAGCCTTCATTATTTTCCCACCTTTTCTAGTTAATTTAATGAATAAGACTAATTAGATAAATTCCGATCTTTGGTTTCAAGAACAAAGTGTCAATAGGAAAGTCGCAGTCCGCTTGAAGAACAGCAGTCTGTAGTGTCTGCAACAAACTAGGCATTAATCACCTATTTCTTTTCTTGCTTGAAAAGAAAATCCGCAAAATAGAATACAAAAAATGCGACGTGGTAGCATCGCTTTTCAGCGTTTTCTAACGCGCTCTCGAAGAACTACGTGACTTTATCTCAGGAGCGCTTTCGCCAACGCAGCTGCCGTGAAGGGAGATTTCTGGCCGGCAGCAGTGAATAGAAAGCTCGCGAGCTGAAGGATGTCGTTTTCGAAAAGAAGGAGGGCGCCGACTGTCTCAAGCGACGTCACTTTCAATGCCCTCTCCAGCGCCGATCTGTACTGCCTGTCGCACGACACAGAGTTGTGTCACGCGACAGAAATACGACAGAAAATTCTGTCGTGCGTTTTGATCGGGTGGAGGCGAGAAATAGAAGTAGGACGAACGGAAGAGAGTACAGCATGGAAGGAATAAAGGAAGGATGAAGAGGGATATTGAAGGAAGGTATGCAAGTTTGTGCAAGCTAGGTCTGGTGCGGTTAGCGATAGCTGGTGCGCAAGAGAGACAAAAAATGAAACAAAGGTTTGGAAAAAAACGAAGCGCTGCCCGCTCCGTACCGCTGCTTACAGCTGAGATACAAGCAAGCCTTTATCTTTTCGTTCTCTCTACCTCTTTTCAGGCTTCCATCGGTCGCCAGCCGCCTGTTTGCGCGCACAGGAAGCTCGTTCGCGTGGCCGCTTTAGCGACCGACAAGAAATCGCCCCGCCGGGGGCTTTCAGCGGAACTCAATTATCAGTTGAGGAACACCTAATTACCGGCTCTTTTCGTTTGTTAATTATTATTTTTTCACTACTAACTCTTTCCGCTTGACGCCAGTGACGGGTCGAAGCCGAATGCAAGCTGGCGCTACCATGGCAGCGGGTGGAAGGCGTGGCCCTGCCTTGTCTGCGTGTGTCCTATCTTGTGGCAGCAAAATCTCATCTCCTGTATACACTCACGTCAGGACGACGGACGTTTCATCGTTAGGCCTGATTGACTCTGACTAGTTTCAGCGGGCAGAGGGGGGCCAATGCGTCTCTCCGGCCCCCCTCCCTCCCCCCCCCATAATGTTCGGAAACAGGGCCGCACGCAGCAGCACACGGTCAAGAAATAGCGCTGCATGCTCACTGGGCGCTAAATTTGTGCCATTAAAACCATGCATCACAATGTAAGCTACGGTTGGCTTGAGGACACCGTGAGCTGGGTTCAGCACTTTTTCCCACTTGTGGAAGATCCTTGATTGAACTCTAATCTTGCAGTCACATTGCTTGCGATTCTGACTTGCCAGGGTTTCGAACAATACTGAGCCAATCTTACGTGTTTACGGAATTTTCACCTTGGCGTCCGGTCGGTTTATTCGAAGTCCAGCTCCCGCAGCACTGCATGGTTCTTACCAGACGGACTTCAGCGGGAGGCCATGAATTGATAACCAGGAGTAACAGAGCGAGTACCTCCGTGTGGGCGCCATACACGTGAGCGTAGAGAAGGCCTGTATGTACCGCTCACCTTTCTCGACAGCCTACACCCCTTTTTCTTGTTCGCTGAGTGCGCGGGTATCGGTCAGCTTTACTCGACTCACGTCCGAATGGCGGGAAATTGCAGGCTCTGCGTAAGCGGCAGCACTTTGGCCGATGCGTACGACGCTATAGGAGCTCCCGCTGCCAGGGGTGAAATGGCTTTCTGATTGCGCGTGCGTGTTCGCCGATGATCGCTTTTGCGCATCTTCTGAACGTCTTTTCTGGTTCTCTTGGTCTGTAGCCCGCTTTCGGCTTGGAAAAATGAAAGACGGAGCAAGGGAAAAGCAGGCAGGAAAGCGAGCGGAGTAAAAAAAAAACGAAATAAACGGTCTTCATTTTCCCCATCGTTCATGGAGGGACCCTGCGTGTGTTTAGTGTTTAAAACATCCAGAGACGCACTTTAAATAAACGATATTTATTCCGGCAAACTGGCCGCCTGGAAAACGATGTGGCTAATGATGCCTTTCACAGGCATGAAGTCCGAAGGCAACGTCAATTTCTGGGCGCTTGTACAGAGTCTGCTTCTAGTTTTCACTTTGCACTTGTGTGTCGTGTTTAGAATACTGACAAATTGAACGAAAAAATGCTCTGAACTTAGTAGGCCGCGTTTAAAAACAGACTGTTTGTTAAGAAGTAGAAAATTTAAGATGGTGATTGACTCCTATCGCAGAAAAAAATAGCACCCGAGGATTGCTTGGTTCACTAGAGTAGATCGTTGCCATTTACGTCGCGTATTCGCTCATATTCCACTTTGAAAAGAAATTTGTCGACCGGGGTGGCTCCTCTGGTGATCTATTTGTTCATCGTCCGGTGATTGAAGAGTACTGATGACATCAAAGGTCACACATCGCTTCAGATTTTTTCTGTATTGCCAGCAGCCATTTACAGTACGGTTTAATGTCGACATCGCATTTTGGAATATGCTGTAGAATTTTCCAGAAGACCGTGGCTCGGAAAGAAGAAACAAAGAAGCCTAGAGTTTATGAACGACCGAATTCACTCTTTTGAACTAATGCGGGCTGGTCGTTACTACATGCCTAAAATAAAAAAAAATATATGTGCAGGTGGCGAAACAGAGGGTGATGAAGACAAGCGTGATGTCTGCCAATTCGCTGAATGCAGGAGCAGAATCGATGGCACTAGTCGCTGTGGTTTGCGTTGTGTCACAACTGAACCTCATCCAGGCCGTGGGACCTCAACCAGGCCGTGGACGGGGACCGCAGAGTGTTTTAAGAGTTTAATGAAATAAAACTGCGTATCGGTGTTTATACTGCAATTTTTTTTTGTGTCCCTCAAATGACCTGAAGGTCAACTTCACGTCACCGCCAACGTACGGTTGATAGAAGAGAAACAGCATGAGGGAAAGAATCCAATTATAATTTATTTAGAGGTCATAGGCAATTACTACGCAATAATCCACGTATAATAATGTCTAATACATGAATTTGAATGAAGAAAACATGCGACTAAGACTATGTGTCTGTTATCCTTTAACAAGTGTCTTTAGTCGGTCCAAAACGAATACGAAGCCGAATCCTATCTAAGGATTGCTACCGTTTCGCTGGTTTTAGTTTTTGCAGCAGATGAGAACCTTCGAATTCATTTTGCTCTCTTTCTTTGATACGGAGGCCGTGATACGTTATTCAGAAGAACAAAGCAGCTATAATTGTTTGGTTATCCGCAAGTGACAAAGCTACGGGCGGTTACGACAGGAAACTGGTGGTGTTTGAAGTGCTTATGCGTTGCGCTTCGTGTGTGCCCAGAACTTAATGTGTTGCCTGCAGAGATATTGCACCTAGGGTCCAAGACGTTAGGTTTCGGCGTGAACTTCCCTTAAACGACCTAACTAATATTGGCACTTTCTGAAACTAAAGCCAAAGTTTTGAATAAGCTTCACACGACCCGTACATGCAGCCGCGTACGTTGTCAAACACCGCAAAAACAAACGAGCGACCATGTCACGTGCATAGTACACCTATATGTTAATTATTACCTCTTTCTAGGCCACGGATTGCCTAAACTGGTACTGTCTGAAGTGACACGCAGAATCTTCGCTGCCTGAAAAAAACAAACACAAGAAGTGAATGGAGGCTGAGGGGGCCAATGAAGCGAGTAAATAACGCTCCGAACGTTTCAGTGCTTGCAACAAAAAGCGGCGACCAGAATAAGCGTTTACAGCGCGGAAGAATGGGCGCCGCCATATTTGGACACGTGGCCACTCCGCCATCGCTGGCATTCGGGCCTTCACGTTTCGACGGCTGCCGACGCGCTGGCTCCTGGCTGCAAGACGCTTCTCTGGCTACCGCTGTGGAAAATGAGCTGTCGGACGACACAAAATCTTTTTGCGAGCGCGCATAGTATGTGCTGCGTCTAGAAAATGTTTCGCTCAGCCATCTCATTTAGTCGTTTCCTCCAGACTGCCCGTATCGGTTCGGATGTGTCAAGAAACCGTGGTCAGCCGTCTGCGCATTCTTATTGGTTAAATCAATTCACCGCCTACTGCTTTTTCGCCCCACATAATTCATTGTCAAACTGCATAGCCTGAAAACGCAACATTTCTTTAGAGTTTGTCGGGATCGCTATTTTTGCCGAACAGAAGAAAAATTACAAAGAATTTTTTCCTAAATTTTGTAAACATGCAAAAGCAGAATTGCGAGAACGATATCGACGAAGATGAAGACAGCGAATTTTTGTGTCTTCGCGCCGCAGATGGAAGTTGATGGAGACGACGATGTGCAATGCACAGCGCGAGAGTGTGTTGCAGTTTAACACAGGCCGTGTTGGGTAGCCGTTTAACACGAGCCGTTTAACAGTTTAGCACGAGCCGTGTTGAGTGCTCTCGCGCAGTGGCGGGTTCGTATCCCAGTCGCGTATATTTATTTTTACTTGCTTCTTCAGTTGCCACAAAACCACTAACATCTCAAGATCTTCGCAAACCCACAAACATCGCAAGATCTTGCTCGAGGTTTATTCATCAGAATTGAGCTCTCGCACAAATGTGTGTTCGGAGCTATGTTCACCGCTCTGCGCTGTGCACGAGGTTTACATCCGAATGTGCGCACGCGTGTGATCACCGGACGATTATCCCGATAAAAAGTTATCCTCCGTTAACTTTCCAGCTTCCAACGGAAAACTATGGACGTTGTTCAAAGGCCGCTTCAGGAGCTTGGAAACGTTCGACTGTGCTCTCTTGCTAAGTTTAAGACTGAAAAGTGGCGCGGAGTTCAGCACACGCAGAAGTAGCGAGCCGGAATAAGTTTATATATACAAAGCCGTGCCATGATAAAATTCACCACTGTCCAGTGCATTGGTGTACTTCTGTAGACCTTCTGTAGACTGTCGCAAACCAGTTCGGTTGCCACTTCCTCAGTGCTAACGTCATGTGCGCACTACAGTGCAGTAAGGTGTATGCCGACGTCCAGGAAGAATTTATTGCAGAGGTCTAAAAAGGCATTATTATTCGATGTACTGCAACAGTGTCTGTCGAAAGTGAGCAACGTTACAGGCACACATACTTTGACTTTCCTCCTTCGCACGATGAATTATAAATGCGGTCGTACTAATAGCCACAAGAAGATGCTTTTTAATACGTTGCCAAAATAACGCGGTGGCATTACAACGGTGAAATATATTATCGCTGTGAAGGTATCATCAGCTCGTTCCGGGAATTCCCGCAGTTGCTTCCGGCACTGAAATAAGCTCGGGCGTGGGGTTTGTGATATGTAATAGGTTTAGTAGAAAAACACATTAATGTTCTGATATATTTGACAGTATTCAGGCGATATAGAGGGAACGCTCGACAACACGACCGCTGTTTTCGGCGCCTTCCATTCACACTCGCTGCGGTTTTCTCTTCTTGCCTCCAGGAGGCGCCGCTTCCGATCTCTTCTCTCCTTGGTGCTTATTGCAGCGCACTGCTTCCACCGACCCAAGCAACGCCGAGCGGAGGGCGGATTAGAAAAAACGGAGAGAGAAAGAAACAAACAGAGAAGGGATGGCAAATACGGTCGTTCGTTACGAAGTACGAGCAAAACGATAAAAAAAATAAAGAGCATGTTATAGCTGTCTGTGCAGTTCTCCTCTCTAAGCCTGTTCTCGTGCATTTGTTCTTTTTTATTACTGCCCCTTTCTACAGTGGGAGGGGGGAAGGAGGGGGAGCGTGACTGTCAGCTCTCTGTGGCGCCAAGTCTTTACTTTCAGGGTTCACCTAGCGTGATCGATAATAGCAACCTAAATAGTAGCCCGGCGGAAAATTTACTGGTGAGCGTGCAAAACTGCTCTCCTGCAAACAACGGAAAAGGCTACACAACCTGGCGTTGATTAAAGTTGCTGGAATGAAGAGAGGAGTGCAGTAGAGAAAGAGGAAAGATGATGGGGGATGGTGAGGAAATAGATGAATTTTTTTTCTGTAGCTTAGACGAACACACACACACACACACACACACACACACACACACACACACACACACACACACACACACACACACACACACACACACACACATATATATATATATATATATATATATATATATATATATATATATATATATATATATATATATATATATATATATATATATATATATGAGGTGCGAATATGAAACTCGAGCTTTTCAGAAAAGAATCTGGCAGGTTCGAAAAAAGTCGAGGTGTAGCGACAGAAAAACGCAAACTGGAATTGAGGCTTTTTCAGGAAATTTCTGAGTGAACGTGAGAGGTTAGAAGCGGAATGAAGAAGCAAAATAATAGAAGGAGAAAAGAGGGAAAGAGCCAGGTTGGTGTGCACGCGCTGTCTTTTCCTCATTTTATCCTTCCCGCAGTGTTCATCCTAGGAAAAATGAAACGTAAAAGAAAGATAATGATTGAGGGCTGGAATTGAAAGGACGGCAGCTAGAAAATAAAAAAAATAGATAAATAACGCTGTTTGCCCTTTCCATACTCTGATCACCTGTCACATCCACTCTGGTTACCTGCTTAATTACAATATCTCCGTATCATTTGCCAATGTTCTTCCTTTATTCCTTTCATTGGCTATGCGACTTGCTTGCTCACTCCTATACGATTTCTTTAGGTTTTCTTTACTCCCATCACAATGCTGGTTTTGTTCGCAAGGTTACCTTCTAAGAGCGCACATGTGTCGTATTTATAAGAGAGGAGGAGAAGGAGGAAAAAAACTACTTGAGACAAGAGACCGATAGAGCGGAAAGCTAAAGAAAGGAATGACTCGCGAAGAGAATGCACAGCCTTCGCTGCGTTTGATTTCCGCCATACAAGACTCAGTGCTTTCATTGCGCTTGATATGTGTTTCTCTTCTCTGCTCCTTTAAAATCGGTTACGGAGAAGCCATCCCGCTTTGCCGCAGCTGCTTTCTAGACGCAGATATTGTCGCCATGAGGGAAGCTTCCTCCTCCAACCCCTCTCCCCTACGTTCTGTTTTTTGTAGCCCCACGTCGAGGTATGTGGGGAACGTACTGAGGAGTTTCAGTGCTTCTTTATTTTCTCTCGTAGAGAGGAAAAGCTGTAGTGTGGTCATTCAAAAAAAGGAACCCCAATGTTACTCGTCCTGCGATAAGCGTGACAGACGCTCCTCCTACCCAGAGGTCGGTGCCTGACGGTTCTGATGAGGCGCAGTCTACTGCATGAAGAAGTGAGGCGCCAGATAATCGTCAAACAGGGTAAGAAAACCATAAGCGAGAAAGAGCGCTCGTTGACGCAGACAAATGATGCTGGTTTTTGCGAGACGGCGACAAGAAGGCAAACCGAAGAAAGAAATTTACGGCTTTGCTCTATCTAAACAGAGAAAAATGCTCTGCGCGCGCAGTGACTGGTGCGAGAAAATGCGTACATTACAGGGCAGGCGTGGAGAGCTAACGTGGAGGTATTGTTGTTAAGATGGTAGCATATAACGATAACCAGCTAGTAGAGGCGCGCTCGTCTCCTGGGTGAAAAATAGATGGAAGGCAGTCGTGGAAAGGAAAAGAATAAGAGATAGGCTGAGAGGAAAGACGACGCATTCATACCCGCTGTGCCTTCTGCAATAGGTAAGCGTGCGTGAACAAATAAAAAGAATCAGCCGTGTGGAGAGTGCGCAACTATTTGGCGCTGAAAGAAACGACCGGGCTCTGATAACTAGTGTGCGCCCTGATAGGTAATGTGCACTCCTTGTAATTTCTTTTTATATATGTGTTGAGTCGTTGATGTACGCATAGGGTTTTTTTTTTCGCTACACGTTAAAAAAAAGAACATACAATGCCCCTTTATTTAAGGCACACCCGCTCTTTGGAGCCGAACTCTGCATAACGTGCGAGTGGTTGTACCATTTTACAATGCTACGGTGTGCTGACTGCCAGTTGTGCGCGAATAATGCGCATAGGTGAGCGCCAGCACGAGTACACGCACGCCCACACCTATAATTTGCGCCGAGAGCGAGCGCAATAGGCTTAATGGGCCGTTACAACTTTCGTTCCCTGCGTGCGATATACCCTCGATGCAAGTGATAGTGAAGGCGTTTGGGCAGGATATCAGTAACTTCGGTCCACAATGGGGGAATAATGTCGCGCCGAGTAAGGTTGCAGTTCCTTCTTTGGAGACGGGCGTTTGACAAACCCCTTGTTAGCACGCCCCGATGTCCGCGCCCCGGACTCGTTGGTACTCGTCTTCACCTTCTTCTGGGAGGCGGAGGGTGAGGTGAGGAGACCTAGTTGCACAACTGCCGGTGGTCTCTGCATGCAGGAGCCGCTATGCTAATTGAAGCAAAGACGATATGAACCGCCAATACGCGCTTTGCTAATAGCTTAATTACTATTTCAGTAATTAAAACTTCTATTATTACGCACATACCTATTAGTATACATTCGTAAGATACCACTTTAGTGAAAGACCATACCGCATACTTGGCGCTTGTACCTAAACCGTACAAGCAGGCTCACAACGCAGCCTCAATCGCTGCTGCCATTTTGAAGATTATTGTATTGCTACTGTTATATTTCCCCTGATATAATCTTTTTTAATCCTGAACGTAAATAAAAGAAAAAAATCCTACGCAGTCTCGTCGGCAGCGTGCCTGCTAGGTGACACAAGGGTCGTGGGCTAGAAACCTGATCGAAATTTATCGAAATTCTATTACTTCTTAAGTCGTTTGAGTTATAGATAAGTCGTTTAAGACAAGCGCCCACCTTTAATTTACATTACGGGTCCTCTTTTCAAGGTATTTTTGCTCCAGACATCCATGCGTGACGTGGGTTTCTGGCCAGAACACCAACGCTGCCTATTCCGCTGACGGGGAGCCTGAAAGCTGCCGCTTTAAAACTGCAAGATGCGCTTCTTTTGTCGCCTCTTCTTTACTCAAACTCTCATATAATTACGCTGCTGCCTTTCCGTGCTTATCACATTAACTCTTCCTGAAATATGGGGTGGTTAATACTAGGCCTAAATTCGTCTTCCTCTCGAGCTGCGTTTGAGGCTTGTTCCAAGGATGTTGCTTATTGACGAACCTTAGTGTTAGGCTTCTGTCTCAACTCAGTGATACGAGATAGAAAGAAAAGAGCGTTTGCTGTGGACAATAAGTAGCTGAAAAGCACGAACAAAATGAAAGATTGCACGACACCTTGGGGCCAGGCACATTGTGTTCTGCACATTATAGGCAAGACGTGGAGCAGAATTAGAATCAGAACGTTTAATCATACAGAAAATATTACAAAAAATGCCACGTAGTCATCTGGATCCGTAACCGCTATGGCTAGTGATGGATCTGTTACAGACATTACCAAACATAAAACAATCTCTGTATGGAGCAATGCCACAAACAACATGCATTTAGTTTGTTGCATTGAATTCCTTGTTGCGATATTACCGTTTTAGTGAGGACACAAAGTTCGACGTTAATTTTTTTCAGGTTTTACGGAACGTTATTACATGTTTTAGCTCCGATGAAAGATATTGGGCACCTATATATTGAGCGTATGTTATGAGCTATGGGTAAATTAATGTTATTATGTTGTGTCTATTAAGCTTATTGCCTATTAAGGCAATAAGGTTTGCGCTAGAATTAGTGAGTGTGAGTAACACAGACGTCATTGGCTGAAGTAATGAGGCAGAATGCACACTGATAGTTGATACATCGCAAGGTTACAGTATTTACTGAAAACTATTTATCGGAGTAGGAGGTGAGAAACGCATTAGAAAGAGTGTGGAGTCAAGATGCAGCAGTTGAAACTTAACATCCGCCATCTCTTTCAGTTGAGTAAAACATGCTGCTAGGTGAGTTCGACGCCCCTAGCATTCAGGTGAAAAATTGAGTGAGATTCTAGAAGTACCATGGTGTAATATTCTCTTTCGTTTTTTTTCTTGCAAGCAGGATTTAGACAATTATTGCATATGAATCATATGCATGTGCATATGAATCATAATCATATGTATATCATAATCATAATCAATCATAATCATATGCATATGAATCATATGCATATGAGCATTGTATGGTGTTGTGTGCAGCGTTTATATCTGTAAATTCTAGTCATGTACCCTTTTATGCGTGGAATTTTACCACATCATATGTAACCCTTCCTGCTATTGCCCCTAGAATGAGGCTGCAGTATATTCAAATAAATAAAAATGAATAAATAAATGTAGTTTCCTTGTGTTGTAAATCATCGGATTCTCTCTTTTAACATGCCCATAAAGCTTTACTTGAGCTTACCTACGACGAGAAAGCTGTCTTGCATAAATCTGCCGATTTTTATTTTATTTTTTCCCCTCTGGCTAATGTTAACTCGCCTACAATGTTGGGCTCGCGTGCGAACACCAACGCTCGCAAACAAATCTACAAGAGTGCGACACCGTACGCGAAAAAAAATGCCTCCAGTGTTTCAGCTAACACAATAAACGGTTGTACAGATAGTTGAAATTGTTTTTTTGAATCCAAGACTTACGCAACGCACAGCTGAAACGTCGCATCACCGAGCCTTACACCGCACGGTACCCATATTCCCGCACGACTAACCCCGTACGAGTTGTAACGAAGCCGCTCATTGCTTCAAATTTTCACTCAGTGGAGACAATTAAAGGCGGAATGCCTCTCTAGTAATCGCTACGCGCCTATGGAACGAGAAGGTCAAGGCTGCCCCGGAAATAATTTATCACCGAGGAGACACCCCGATACAAGCGGCAAACCGCGGTCTATGGAGCATTCGAAGCATTTGCCTTCTCTCCCTCAGGATGGCGGAATTCCAGCCAAAACTCTCGCCGCGACGATGCCCGATCGATAAGGAAATTTTTCTCCGGAGAATTCCCGGCACCATGTTCTGCGCGAGCCTCCGAGAAAGCGGATGGAAGAAGGCAGAGAGAAGAAGGAAGGTTTCTGGACTAAGAGGCTGAGGAAGAGTTGGGGAAGGAGGTGGGGTAGGGGTGATGCCACTGCTTTGCAGAGACGACAGTGGCGACGACT
This sequence comes from Amblyomma americanum, assembly GCF_052857255.1. Taxonomy (NCBI): domain Eukaryota; kingdom Metazoa; phylum Arthropoda; class Arachnida; order Ixodida; family Ixodidae; genus Amblyomma; species Amblyomma americanum. Next base: position 214,940,150 of record NC_135499.1, read on the forward strand.
GGCGGCGGCATACGCCGTGCGGAAGACACGCGCAGTCGAGACGAGGGCTCTCACGTTTCAAGCGCTGCCAATTAAGCGAGGCGACGCTTTGACTTTGGTTCCTCTCCCGTCGAGGGCCTGGAACCCCGGATCGGGTCAGCTGCAAGCCTATTTATTATGCGCACGTGGGAGCACCACTCAATCCGAGGGAGTAGCCTAAGGGCAAAGCCAGACTACCACCGAAAGATCATGCTGTTTTCGCAAAATACAAAACTGGGCACTCTACGGCCCGGGCGTGACATTTCATTACTCCGCAAAAAACTGGTAACTTTATTGCGTCTTTAATATACAAGTTTGTTACATACGTTACCTTGGAGTGTTTCCTCCGACCTTTTTGTGAAAGCTATATTGAGGGCATCTTAGGGTATCTGTAGGTAATTCTGTAAAATCCGGACGGAGACAGCCGCGCTGGTATGAAATAGCTTCGAAGATGAGCGAAGGGTTTAGTTAACGTTTGCTGTGGAGCAATTTTGTGTGCCACCATTCTAGAAAGCACCGCGGAGGATAGGACTTGATCACTCCGCATTTTCATTTTCCTATCATCCTGTATTTCACACAGATTGCTATAAATGTGACTAAATAATTTGCAGTAAAGAAAAAGTGTGCATTGCATCTGTGTTCATGATCTGATGCATTCAATAAAAAGGAGGACTTAACATTGATTCTTTACGAAACAAACAACACGAAGTCTCGCTTTCACTAAAGAATAAAGAAGACAACTGGACATTTGGATTCGACGCGTGGCTTGACCGAAGCTGATATCTGTGCATGTCATGAGAGTTTCGAAATTCATGAAACATTCGTGGGATACTTAAGTTCCACCTGAACGGTGTTATGCGGTAGCTGTGTAGATGTAGCGGGCATCACGTTTACGTGATGTAATTACGAGCAGGAGCAAAACGCAGATCTGCAACACGAGATTATATTACTGAGAAGAATGAGTTCGAGGGGAACACAAAGAATGCGGGGCTGACACAGGCCGCGATTGACTCCGGCTGCCAGGAGAGCAAACTGGGTTGTTCAGTAAAGGTCCTTTTGCGCGCTTGGCGGGAGCACAGCCGGCGGACAGCAGCAGCTGTGTTACAGTGCCTCTGTCTCGTCCACGTCTCGTCTTGCTACTGCGTTGTCACCTGCGATGGTGATGCTACAGGTCTGGCGAAGCGGCACTTCGAGGCGCATTTTAGTTTTGGCGACCGCCGCATGCCGGCGCCACTACACCAATCAGTTGCGCCGCGCTGCAACGCAAGTCAGGCAGGATTAGTTTCTCACTGACGCGAATTCTGGTGAAAGCTGAATAGACACAGTAAACGATCACTATGTAAAAAGCAGCGAGAGGGGCAGGGCTTTCTATTTGAAAGTCTTTTGCACGTTATTCCTCACATTTTGTCCAAACTTGGGAGCAGGAAAAGCGCGGCATAATTGAAGCTGAGAGCTAGCTGAATCTGTTGCAGGATTTATTCGAGCAGTCAGCCACTGTTTGCTTGCACGCTTTTTTACACTCTGAGGGACCGCTAGCTCACAAAGCCATCGTAAATAGCTGAATGTCGCTGCGTCAGCATTCGTTGCATTCCTTACTCTTTACTAACTTAAAGGAGGAAGCTGTATCTAACAGTGAGAAGCAGCGACTAACGACAAAAACAGGAGGCTCTCCTCATCAAAGCTCACTCAGGTCCTGCCAGAGAGGATGGGTTGCACCACAGTGCATTGATTTTCCTTCCGTTCGATCATTGAAGCCTGCGGGAGAAGAGATGAACAATAGGGTAAGAGTGAGATAGTGCAGCAGAAAAAAAAAAAGAAAACAGAAGCAGTGCGGTCGAGGAAGCCAAAAAATGTCTGGCCACGATTCGTTTGCACTCGTCAGTCGCGCCGCTACACTTAGGGGCCCATCGACGGGCGATGCATGCTTAAACAAGCCCTGGCATTTCATTGCCTGTCCAAAGCATTGCCTTCGAGAAGAGCGCTCCTTACTTGGGCGTGGCGCTTGAAGCTCCATCGCTGGAGCTCTTACAAGTGCGCGCATCTTCTCTGCCTGGTTTCCTCCACAAATTTCGGCCACCAGATGCGTCCCTGTCCAAACGCATCTGTTCTCTTTTATTCCCTGTACCGTTGCGTTTCAAGCGCCATTAAAGAAAATCTATGCTCAGGCGACTACATTCATTAAAGCGCCATCGTGGCGATCGCTGGCCCGCGTCTGCAGCAGCGAACCATTGCTGGCGCGCCTCGAAGCGCGACGCCTTCACACAAAGCCGCGTCGCGATGCGTGCTCAATCGATCGAGCGGCCCACGCGGCAGTGGTATGTAGCGATGTTTCGAGAATTGTCACGTACACCGCTGTTACCATTGGCGCGGGGCTGGCGATGGCGACTTTGCGACCCTCGTTTATTCAGAGTTGTTTCAAAACCGAGAAGTTACTCGCATGCCACGCCGACTTCCACAATAAACCGGGGCAAAGTTATGCAACAGATCGCAGCGTCAAAATCTGAGTGCACATAACTGGAGTAGAGCGGTGCTTATCTTAAGCTATTTATAGGTTTGGATGGCCGCAGGAATTTAGCGTCCGGCTCGGTTTGAGTGTAGAATTGGTTTCTCGAGATTTTGCGCAATTGGGATAGTGTAATATTAATTTAGAATATATATATATATATATATATATATATATATATATATATATATATATATATATATATATATATATATATATATATATATATATATATATATATATATATATATATATGTTTCTATTTTGTAATTTGTAGTGTTGATCAATGGGAGAATATTCAATTAATCTTTCGTTTTAAGGAAAATTACTTATAAAGCAGAAGAAAAAACAACCATGCTGCCGGTGGGATCCGAACCCACCACCAGCTAATATTAAACCGTTGGTAAATAAGAGTTTCTTCAAGTGTACTTCAACTCCTTACTCATATGTATGTATGTATGTATGTATGTATGTATGTATGTATGTATGTATGTATGTATGTATGTATGTATGTATGTATGTATGTATGTATGTATGTATGTATGTATGTATGTATGTATGTATGTATGTATGTATGTATGTATGTATGTATGTATGTATGTATGTATGTATGTATGTATGTATGTATGTATGTATGTATGTATGTATGTATGTATGTATGTATGTATGTATGTATGTATGTATGTATGTATGTATGTATGTATGTATGTATGTATGTATGTATGTATACACACGCACACACTCACTTTTTCTTCTGAGGTATTTTTTCGATCTTTGTATAGTTTCGTTACATTTTTCTTTTAGCTTCAATAATTGTCGCGCTTTCATTTAACTACTGAGCTAAACTTCTCCTTTGTACACTGTCTATTGCGAAAGAGCACCCTTTACAGAAGCACATTACGCTTCTCCTTTGTACAACAATTCTTTCGGAAGAGCACTCTTTACAGGAGCACACTACGCAGTTCTTGTGTACCGGGCGTACCTCGAACTGCAAGACATTGGAAAGTCTGATGTTCGCTGGCGACTTACGAGTGGCATTCATCACAGCTGTTGGGTAGGTGCATTTGTGTATTATTCAGTCACCGAAACAACTGAAAGGATTGAGAAATATTTCTATTTTTATTTGTAGTGTGCATCAATGAGAAATTCGTAGTGTAACAATTTTTGGCGCAGAAAGATTATTCATTGCAAAGTGTACAAAAAAGAACTCCTTGCCGCCAGTAGGTTCCGAACCCACGACCTTCGAATTTCTCTTTTGATGCTTTTCTAATCTAGCTACGGTGGCTGTCCAATATTCTACATGTGAGGTTATTGACGTTTAGTGCATGCTACTGTTGAAATAGTTCACCAGCTCAACGCTCGTCCATAGCGGTGGACGTAGTATGTCGTGTATTTCCTCGAGTGAACGGTGAGGGTAGAAAGTATGTGAGAAGCCAGTTATATATTTCAGCCTTAAACTGGCTGCACAATAAATTTCCTTCACACTACAGGTTTAAAGATTCACACTTCAGGTTTAAAGAAAAAGAAAATCTCGTCTATGCTTTCGTTGGTTTTTTTGACTGTTGGTTCCCTTGAAATGAATACCGCGCCATCAGTTAGTCTTGCATGCATTGTTTTTAATCATTATTTTACTTCAGTCTATGTATACTAAAAGGAAACTTTTTGTCTCACTGTGTGAGGTTATCCTGTTTATCTTGACGTTTGACACGGTGTGCATTCGCAGCAATATGCGATAACCAAACTGGCGCAAAAATAAAGTAGTTACACAATCTGTGGCTAGGATTTGGTAAAGCTAAGTCTTCAAAAGAGACACCACAAAACGCCAAGTATGTCCTTCAAATACCGTAGCTTTTGCTGGAGCTGTATTTAGTTGCCTCGACAATATTTTGGCGCCGAACAAGAGGATAGTATTTACGTAGCCTGCGTTGTCGCTCATCATAGAGTTCACCTTATGGCTCCTCAGAATACAAAAAAATACAAGGCTGAGCAAAATATGCCCAGAAATAGATGTTGTCCTACATTGTGGACTGAGATAGCAAAGAGGCCAGTTGAAAGCCCGAGAGGAGCTTCGGCCATTAACGAGGCCGCGAACCGCAAACAGCCTTGTCCCTTCGGGGACATTAACAGCCTGTAGCCATTGCGCAAAGTCAAGCAGCGAAAAAACAGGGAAGCTTAAAACTGCAATGCAGCTAGGCATCGAGAAAGCCGCCCTTTTCTCATATTTGTCTTTAGTGATAAATCTTGCTGCTCCGGAAGAGGAAGAGAGGATGTCATTTATTGCCAGCAAAGTCCAGAGTCATAACAGCTGACCCCAAGCCTGAAGCCGCAGTGGAGCCAAACCATCGGATTCGCGCGCCCTCTTTACTGAACCCACCTGTCTCTTTTCTCACCGAAGCAGTGGCCTGGCCATATAATGTCCTCCCACTTTTGTCGCCAAGCTAATTACCAAGGCCGCGGAACGCATCAATCACGCCCCGATCACTGGCGCCCTCGGCTGTTCCGAAGAGATTCACCCGCGTTCGGCTTGGTACAGCATACGCGCACTTTTAAGGTCTGCCGGTATGCATGCTCCCCCCCTCCCTCCTTTCTTCACCACCGTTCGCCACATGAATGAAGCAAAGAAGAGACAATGAAATTTATTGCCGATGACTCTTTACTGTTCGCAGACAAAGTTCGCTGTAACCTGTCACTGGCTAAAAGCTTTAGTAACATTCGGATGCGGAAACTTTGGAGCTTTACGCAGAAGTGGTTTGGGAGGGTTTCCTTTTAATAGGAAGGCTTCATAATTTTTTTTTTGTGCACATGTTCTTCTTAAAACTGCTCTCGTATAAAGAGGTGCTCCATATGAAGAGGTGAGCAATCCTTGCTTGATTCACGAGTCTCGTCGAGAATGAGCGCCAAATATTATGTCGTACGTTGATATTGTAAGCATGGATGAATATTACGACAGTGCGAACAACACAGGTGTGGTTAAGTGTTTAGTAAAATTCGTGCTACGTAGTCAGAACCAGGAATTTAAATTTAAATGAAATGTTTCTTTAATAGTTATTGTAGCTACAACAGCCACTGTGTTTACACGCTCCAAACATGGTAGACGTCGACGTGAGCGGTGACAAAAAGGCGGTGGTATGGTGAGCACGTCGTTTTCGCCTTCTGTTTCAAAACTTCATTTTAACCTCACATTGCTTGCTTTGTTTGTGCGACAATTTAATGACCCACGTGACAATTTATAGCTCAGGTACGTTTGATGACCTGCGCTGTGCTGCCGGAGGTGGCGGCCAATAAACACTGAGGCTGGTCGTCGTGGCTTCTTCCTGACTTGTTCCCGCGCGCACTCAATTAACTTGCGTGGCTTCGCACCGGAGGGCACGCCAAAACCGTGCGAATGGCCTGCAAGCTCGAAGTACCTACACAAGGTGGCAGCCTGAAGAGGTGTAGAATGTAGTGCCAATAAATCCAACGTACGTGGAAGTGGGCCACAGATGAGTCGCCGTTTCTCATTGTGCTTGCGCCTCGTGCTTTGTGCGTTAACGATCCGTGTGTGTGTGTGTGTGCATGCGTGCGTGCGTCATTTGTATTTCAGCTTTGTTCTGGCGTTGTTTGGAGTGGTGGGGCTGTACCAAGGCAGTTCAATTTGATTGGCCGCAGAGCGGCCATGAACTAGTTAAATCGAGGCTCAGTTTTGGCTTGAGCGAAGGCAGCGAGATCTTTCATCGTGCCCACGCTTTTCAGTTCAGTGGCAGTACAAAACGCGTTCTCATGGCGACGGGGCGGCTTGCTTTAGGGACGTCGTTGGACAGTGAGTGCGGGAAAGAGTGCCACCGGACTGCTGCACCCTAAAAAAAAAACATTACTTCTAGAGGGGTACTAAAAACAAATGTACAAGCCTAGGAGTATCGTACAAATCATTTCCCTGGAAATCGCGCTTTTCAAGCTACTTCAGAACTGAACTTAAGCTACTGACTGACGTTGGCTCCGCCCCTCTTACTTGCCATTTTCGCCTTCTTCTTTATTCTTCTCACAATCAAATTAAACTACTCACTGACGCTGGCTCCGCCCCTCTTACTTGTCATTTTAGCCTTTCTTTATTCTTCTCACAAGCAGCCAGCCAGCCAGCCAGCCAGCCAGCCAGCCAGCCAGCCAGCCAGCCAGCCAGCCAGCCAGCCAGCCAGCCAGCCGGAGAGCCAGGTAGTGCCGACTTAATGACTGTCGCGTTCCCCCCCAACGCCGTCTATAGCTCTGACCTTTTTGGTTGCTGCGCCTTGTAAATAAGAAATTATTATGCATGTCTCTCACGCGTCCTTTATCTATGCTTTACCTTCATTATTTCGTTCTTAATGTTCGTTTTCGGGCGCCATTCGATGCCTCTTGTCTTTTAGCACGCTTCTGTGCTTGTATAATGTTTTCTGCCTGCTCGTCATCAGATATACGCAGCTTCGCTTTGCAATGGCAGCGTACCAAACTCTCTCTATTTTTTTCACAAGCTTTATTTTTTCTGTTCACTCAGTGCTTCTTGGCATCGCTCTACTGCCTGAAAAGCGAACATTGTTCTCGTTGCTTTTTCTTTTGATTCTTCATCATTCACCGTGTTTTATTCTGCCCATTCCCACTGCCTGATTTTATCTCGTGTTGTGGTGATCGCCTCGCATTTGCTCTCACAGCAGAGGCCAGCGACCGCCTCCAGCGGCAACTTCTGAGTCATCTCCCCCGCTCTCTTCACTGCGCGCCTTGGCAGCGGGCTTAAGAGGAGAGCCGCGCCTGTCTCGACTCATTTGCTTTAATAACATGCCTTTGTATTAGCCTGTCGACGGCCGTGATTACCGCTGAAAGGCGCGTGAGTCGTACGCGCTCATTGCAAACTTCGGTGTTGTTGTTAGCTAAAACAACGGCGATAGCGTGCAACCTAATGAAGGCGAAAAAGGAATTTTTGAGTTGGGAGCCGAGGACTCTCTTCTGGCGCACAAGAGGCAGAATTAGTCGGTACCGGGAATATTTAATGCCAGTGGAAAAAGAGACGCGAAGCACGGTACGGGACACGCGACCGACCGAGGTGAGGTCGATTAATGAGGGCTGCGATTGGAGCGTAATGAGAGAAATATAACGCCTAGTCACGTCAGAATTAGGAGCTGGCCGTTCTTTGCTCGCGATCGAGTTGCAGCTGAAAGTATGCAATCTCAACACATACGCGGCGCGCATTGTTCCCGAGCATATTTGAGCGCGAGCTACGAAACACAATTCTCAGTCGGGGTGTTGATTGTGGAAGCATCTATAAGCTGTAGTGAGCACGTACCGGTGCGCCTTGTTTAACGATGCGGCTGATGGTAAAAAGCACGGTTTTAGAGCGAACTGTGTTCTGAAGCAAGCTGCGGTCTCTGTGGAGTCGGCCACAACGCCGGGCGGAAGTTTGACTTTTGTGCCATGCAAGGACGTCTTCGTGAACTGTGACACCGCCTGAAGGGCAGTAGATGATTTGTAAATGAATTCTGGTGGTGCAAACAAAGATCTTTAAGCCCCTAATGATTGCAGCTGATTATGACCTCCAAATACTTATTCTTAATCCAGGATTTGGTGTGTAGGTAGAATTCGAAACGGCTGCAGCTGGGACGCCGTGGTGCTGTTTGTACTTCGCGCTTATAATCGAATTTTGAACCAAATTTCACATTTTGTTTTCGAGCAAAAAAGGAAAAGGAATAAAAAATTTGCGAGGAGTCGGAGGTTCAATAAGGTCCATCAAGAATAGGTGGTTTTCAGCCGCCTTCGTCGTTTATACGCTCTTCTTTCTTGCCTCTGTACAGCGCTGTGTCCTGAAGCGTTGCAAAGCGCCTGTTAGAACGGGATACAGATTCAATGCTGTATTCGCGTCGTGCTCGAAAGCTTTCGCCGTCTACATTGAAAGCACTCATAATCAAATGCGCATTGTCGGATCCGCAGAGAGGCAACAGTAGGGCTGTCATTTTCAGTGCTTTTTATTGTGATGCACAAACAGAGCGTGTCGGTGGTTTCCGACAGGCGGACAAAGATATCCAGCGGCATCTCTTCATGAAAGAGCAAGCCGCCGCCACAGAAAAGCTCTGTACAGCGGTCAGGAGCGATCCTTGATGCTACATGTATGCACAGGCAATATTTCGACGGGCTTGGTGTTCGATGCGGCAGAAAATCAACAGAGAAAACGGCAAAGACCAAATATAGAAATGAGAATAACTTTGTACGCTCTTTCTATTTTCGACCACATTTTTTAGGGTACTCGGTGGTTCAGCTGAATTTCTGCGGCGACCCGTTTTCGGTGATGCCCCGTGTACGCTGACCTGGCCAGTGTTGCGATCTGTCGATAAACCGAAGAGGTTGGGAGAGGGGTGAGGGTGCCTGCCGACAGGAAGTGTTCGTCCATAGACCGGGCACTACGCACCCGAATCATTTTCACACTGGCAGCATTCGTGGCACTTGCATGTTTCCGTCCGAACTCCTCCCCCGAGCTCTCAATCTGATCAGGCCTCACGCCCCTTCCACGTCTACTTTTGTGGACAGGTAGTTGCGAGAGAGAATGCGGGCTGATTCGATATACTAAATCAAACACGCAAGCGGCGACTGTCTGAAAGTATGTCGTGACAGACAAATAAACGTGAATAAGGTATTTCACTTCTGAGCACTTTCTACAACCCGAAGTATCAGTAAGCTGTTGATCATCGGTTCTGATTAAATTTTGATTGAATTGAATTCGGAACGTTTCAATTTTTCACTCTATTGGCCTCATCGGAGCAAGCATTGGAATCGCTTTTCACTATGATCGGAGAGAGTGTTTATTTACTGTAGAAAGTCCCGTCTTGCTTCCCAACTTGCCACTGTAAGCCTCAGTTCGAATCTATATCGAGGGCAGACCTCTCCTGTTCCTTTAAAGACCCTTCTCCTCCACCTATTGAGGTTTCGTAAAAGCTATGCACACGCGCTATGCAAGTGCGCGCCTCGTGAATTGCGTTTTTCTTCCCGCGTTCGTTTCCAACTCTTTCATGCTCAAACGCTGCGAAATACATTTGTATAGTGTATTTTCCCCCCAATTTCTCTGTTCTTCTCTTTTTCCTGACACTGTAATCATGCGCGTAGGTCGAAAGAGCTACTACCAGGGCTAGCTGGAAATACATCCTTGAAGGTATTGGTGAGCGCTATCAAAATACAGAAATGGACGAAGGGAGCGCTTCGTCCTGTGTTTTCTTCTATTTCCGTATTTTGATAGCGCTCACCAATACCTTCAAAGATGCGCTTGGGGATCAACCGAAACAAAGTAGGCCCCATGCTGAGCTTTTCCTTGATCTTTTCACACGTGTCCTGACATATCTACCTACATAATTCTCCCGCCTTGACATTGCTTTCCTTCTTCCCTTGCTCTGATCACTGGGATGACAGGTCGTAAACAAGATCGCATGCTTATTCCGGATAGAAGTTGCTTTCGTCGGTGTTGGAAGACGTCAGGGCGAATAAGTGATTCGCATGCTGCCTTCATTTACGATGCAGACCCTTGTCCCACTCGCCAACGCCTCTCTGCTTTGCGCGGGTTCTATGTGTTTTTTTTTCTCGGCTCCCGCTCATTGCGTTTAGGCGAGAAAGGGGCGCAAATTTCTTTAAACTTGGAAAAATAAAGATAAATTTCTGAAAGGATGGCGCTTGGGAGAACTGAAGCCGTAAAAGAACAGCATGCATGCATTGAGCATAAGAATCTACAAGAAAAACTTCAAGAAAATTGCAAGAAAGCAAGCACTTCCATAGAAAAGGTAATTATGGTCAACGTGAGATTAGCGCGCCAGGCAGTGCAAATGGCCGGAAGAAAGGGATGTTTGGGATGATGAGAGAGTGCAGTTTAATGATCGGGGCATTTTATTCCTCCTAGCGAACTCCTCAAGCGCATCTATGAATATTTGCTTGCAACCTGTTGTGGGCAAGCAATAGGTATTTTTAATGAGATTTTTAATTAATAATTCATTTTTATAATTAATAAGATTTATTTATTTATCCTAGACGCCCATATTTAGGCATTACAAGGGAGAGGATGTTTCAAAGAAAGCAGCAATCGATATCGAATGATAGCAAATGTACAGCAGGCAGAGCTGGGTTAACCTTTTGGCATAAGATAAGGTTCAAACAGTGTGTAAACACGCTGGTAAACAAAACAAGCCCAGGCAGTTTCAGCATTGCACATTGAAGGAAAGGAAAGACTCAAGGAATAATTCGTTGAACCAACGAAAACAACTGAAAGTCATCGGAGCAGTGCGCATTGATGAGCCCGCGAGAAACATAGTGGATTGTTTATAACCTGCTGGTGCGGCTTCAGATTTATTTGCTAATTTATTCTAAACTCTCTTCCTCCCCTCTACCCTAAAGCGCCCCAAGAAAAAAAAGGTTTGGTCTTGAGGAATAAAGTTTAGCTGATGCTCATATGAGTGTTTCGAAACTACTCTTTTCCCGAAATAAATTGGGAATATTATCATCAAAGTCTAGTGATGCGCAGACGAATGCATTTCACTCTATTTTTTTCCTTTGGTTAAGATGTCTTGGATCGCTTTAGCGTCCCTTGAAGACATGCGGTTTTTGTTCTTTATATGCAGAGTAAGGGCATTGGGATGACTCAATGCCCAAGGACATCGACAAAACCACGCTCAATATTTTATTAAAGTTTTTCAGAAATGCTCGGTTCTAGCCGATAGTACGCAAAGTAGGTCTAGCGGTTTTAGCGTGGATACTAAATGATAGTGATTACTCTTCCGGGTGATACCGCGAGAGATCAAACTGCCCAAATATTTCAAATTTTTATTATTCTTGATTAGTTTATATATTGTGCACACATTATATACTAGGCCAACAGTGAATTTGGTTTTGTGATAATGTTAGTATTTCAGGAGAAAAAGTTATAAAAGACGTCGTGGCAGAGGCAGCGTTTCCAAGCACAGCTCAATTTCTCAAATTTGCAATGACGTAAGAATCGAGATACGAAAGACATGATGAATTTATTTTGCGTGCTAAAAGTACAGGTGAGGAAGAATATGTCAGGCTTATTTCTGCCATTGTGAAGAAGTTGTCGCTTACTAGAAAAAATTTCGAAAAGGACAGTAGTCTCAAAGGAGGATTTTTTCCAGAATTTTTTTCTCCGCAGTTATGAAACACATCTCATTAAAATTTGCACATTTGTTGAGCATCGAGGTGTTGAAAGAGTGTACGGACTTTCTTTGTTATATAATTTAAGAAAGTACAAAAAGTGTTGCCTTAATTCTGGCATTTTTGAATATAGCAGTTTTTCAAAAATCAAATGAAAAAAAAAACCTCGCCCTCAATTTTTCTTAAAAATCGTAAAACAAGTGTCTAGAAAGAGGCAAATAAGAATACGACAGAAGGTCTCGCATTTGTTTAACAATATTATTTGAGCTCAAAGTTCTAGCCGATTAAGCATTGGCAGGAGCGCCTAAATGAGATGGCGGAAGCAGCAAATACTTCCTCCGCTGCTCTAAATATTCTCCAGATTCCAAGACTGAGAGCTCTTCCATCAAGATAGAGCATACCTAGTTTCGTTTTGCGGACAAACACCGATCTGAGACGTAAACAGGATTCAGTGCCTTCGCTACTTCCGAGTGCGGGTAACAACTGGGACTGCGGCCCATAGGAACGCATGTAAACAAAAGCTCTCACTGTAACTTTGTTACTTCACAGCACACTCATCAGGTTGTATTTTATTAAAAAAAGCAGTCTACATCACAGAAAGGAACGTAGAAGTGTACAACGCCATTTCAAAGCCAATAATTACTTCTAAACATCACAGTATGTGCTTGCCAGAGATGTTTTACAAACCCACATTCTGTACTCTAGCTCTTATCATCTTTTATAATAAAGGGCGACCTCATTTACTCATTTCGGAGTTTGTGAGATACGAAAGGATAAAAAAAATTGTACATAAGTTGAGGGAATGCCTACTCCAGCACAGTTCTAACCAATCCATCATATAGGCGGCTTGACCAATCAAAATAAATGAACAGTGGATGAAAAAGAAACCAAAAGGTATTTTAGATCAAGCGCGAATTAAAAAATAAATTGGGCATGGTATGCCTGGAGAGGAACGCCAAAGCGAAGGCCTGCGAAGATACACTGCGCAGGAAGGAAATTGCATTCAAAGCTTTTCTTAACATGTATTCCTATGGACCGCACTCCCAGTTGCTACCCGCACTCGGGTATAGCGGCGGCACTGAATCGTGTTTACGTCTCAGATCGGTGTTTGCCCACAAAAATTAATTAGGTATTCTCTATCTTGATGGAAGAGCTCTCAGTCTTGGTTCTGGGGAAGATTTAGAGCAGCGGAGGGAGCGTTTGCTGCTTCCGCCCATCATTCCGGCACCCCTGCCAATGCTTAATAGGCTAGAACTTTGAGCTTAAACAACATTGTTGGAAATAAAATAATGCAACATGTTCGGTCGTATTCTTGCTCGCCTTCTTCTAGAGACTTGTTTAACGCGTTTTAAAAAAAATTGGAGATGGTATTTTTTTCTCTCTTGATTTTTGAAAGCCCTACTAAATTTAAAAAAAAATGCCAGATTTAAGGCAAATCTTTTCCGATTTCCTATACTATATAACAATAAAAGTCCGTAAACTCTTTCAGCACATTGACGCTTATCTATTGCACTAATTTGAAAGAGATGTGCTATACATATGTGGAGAAAAAACTTCTTGAAAATATCCTGTTTTGAGACATTTGTCGTTTTAGAAATTTTTTCTAGTAGGCGACAACTTCTTCACAGTGACAGGACTAAGTTTGAATTTTTGTTTCTCACCTGTACCTTTAACACGCAATATATATCATCATGGCTTTCATATCTCGATTCTTACGTCGTTGCAAATTTGAGAAATTGAGCTGTGCTTGCAAACGCTGCCTCTGCCACGACGTCGTTTAGAATTTTTTTTAATCCTGAAATACTAGCATTTTCACAAAACGAAATTCACTGTTGGCCAAGTGAATAATGTGTGCACAATATATGAAATTATCTACAATATTAAAATTTGAAATATTTGCGCAGTTTGATCCCTCGTGAAATCACCCTTCCCGCATTTTGTCCAGTAGCAGCTTTGTAGGGAATCAAACATATAAAAGGAAAGGAGAGGGGCACAATGCAAGTGTTTAACTGCCTCTTGCGCGATTATTATTCGTAACGGGTTCTGCATTAATACTAACCGGCGGTACTCATTTGCACCGCTCATGCTCGCACTGGAAAGCACAAAAAGAATCGGATGGTTTGTAGACTTATTGAATAGGCGCCAAATCTGCCCGGTGAAACTATAATGGAGTAAAATAGGTGCAGAAAGAAGAAGAATAGGGTACGGCCGCTAGCAGGTTTTTATCAAAACGAAAGAGGCGAGATTTATGCATGCTGATGCTTTCCTTGTTTTTATTCCTGAAGTTTTCCATGAGGCATAATTACAAAAAGGGGCAATGGAATGCAGGAGATAGAAAGTTAAAAGAAGTGGTGAAGACCAGTTTCGCTGAGAGAGTTGTCGCAGAGGTTGCCGGTGAAGTTATTGTTCTAAGTCTACTTCACATAATCACATTCGCGGTTTCAGGGCAAGCCCACCTCCCTGAGGAGCCGTTTTCTAATAGGAACACGTCCACAACAAGTGCCGCACGTCGCAAATGCGCGCTTTCCTTAATGTTTCGCAATGGCTGCGTTCGCGCTGAAGGATTATAAAGCAACAGGGCTTAAGAAGTGGCTGCGAAAGAAGAAAGAGGCGCTACACTTACCACACGGACTTAACCAAAAGTAAATTGTGCTGCGGCCGAGCTAAGCGAATTGTGTTTGTGTATTTTGAGAGTGGAAGAGGAAAGGTGATCGGGAGGCTCATCTGCATCATGAGACGCTATAAATGAATTATGCGCCAATCGTAGCATTCTGTCGCCTTAGAAATTGAGAAAAATGAGCCTACGAGAAGAGGGAAAAGAACGTGCGGGACTAACAAAAAAAATATAGCCCCGCCCCCCTCCCCGTTGCGCCGTTCGCCATGAGAGCAGGAATGGTGGCGGGCGGGGCGGAGTAAGCCGGGGCAACGACCCACGAATCTTCGCCCATTGCGAGCGGGCGCGAAAGCGAAATGTGCAGAAATGCCGATATACATAGGGACGAGGGAGATGTTAACCTTCCGTCTCCCATCCTGCCATTCCATCTCCGCGGCTGCCGGCCATGTCGATATGACAACTTTAATCTCTCGCGCACCTCCTGTGCACTCGCAGTTTTTCTCGCTTTTTTTCTTTCCAGACTTCCTTGCTGAGGGTTTCTGTGATGCTCCATCACTAACGATTTCGACCATTCACTCATATTCTCCCACTTGGGAGGCATTGTTTTCATTCGCTTTTCTTCCTCCTTCTTTGCAGCAACAGGCCTTCATGAGCTTCCTGCGCCGGGTATCTTTCTCTCCTCGGCGTTGCTTTTATTTAAGGGTGCAGGAGAATCTGGTTTACTGTGGTGTTTGAGGATTAAATAGACATAATTTAATTTTATTTATCGGCAAGCAGCTATGGTGAATCTCACTCTCTAAGGCTTGTATGTTGTCAAAGCTTTATTTTCAAGAGACGGCATAGACACGGGATTACGCCTCGTGTTAAACTGCAACACACTCAGACGCCGTGCACTGCACATATTTGTCTTCATCAACAAACACTGCTACTGATCTAATATACACACTGTGGCGTTGTTGCACATCGTCGTCTTCAGCAACTAATGCTACAATCTATCGAATATCGTAGCCAGATGTGTCGTTGACAAAGCAAAAAAAAAAAAACCGTGACCCAACCGCGATTAATACATACTTTCGCACTTCTACTCTGTTTAACTCCGTTATAATCCTACCGCTTTCTTGAGCTTCTGCAGCAGCGCGTTTTGATTTACTACGTTATGAACTCTTGGGGTCTCACTCCAGTGTTTTATCATTTTTAACTATATTTTTATTAACAACATCCTTAATAGATTTTTGGCGCTGCGCTTTAGAGGCACTGTTCACAGCCGTCTGAAAAGAGGCATTTTTAAAAATACACTCCACTTGCGTAAGAAGTTGGTCGGGTGAGCACATCTCTAAGGAGTATTGAAAATTTTGCGGCCAGAAGTGCAAATAAAAGTGTTCAGTGAAACGGCAGCATGGTGTGAAAACACTTTAGGGCTCTTCAATGGTAAACAATCACTTCATAGTTTCGAAGTTTCTTTTTCAGTATCAATATTTGAAGGAAAACTTTGTGCTCTAGATCAAAAACATGGCTAAGAAGCGGGGAATTAGAAAAATATTCTTGTAGTTTAGTGCGCGTAAAAGAAAAGACAGCAGGAAAGTCCTAAAAAATCCTCGCAATGGGCATAGAAACGGGCCCGCGAATAACAGTTTAATATGTAGCACTGTGCGCTCAGAAAAAAAAAAATTCTGCAAAAGTAAACAAACACGTGAGGAATGATTTATTACGAAAAGTTAAGAGGGAAATCATATAAAGTGCTCTGCGTCAAACCAAAGCGGCACGCGCATTAGGAGACTACAAATCTTCGTCTGACGGCAAACGTGATTTCCCTCATGGAAAGGGTATTCAAATGGCTGCTTGTTTCCATCAACGTAATTCTGGCTCTATTAAGAACCCAGAACTTCAGGTGCTGTGAAAAATGTCTGCACGGGATGTCGCATTTGTTCAGAAGAAAAAAAATGAGCGCAGATGAACAAGCGCGCAAATGTGACCGAACAAGCAGAAACAACAAAATGATGAAGGCAATGTACAGTAGCCTAAGTTTGAATGTGAAACAAGAAAAAATAAATGAAAACAAGAAAATGAGAGTATTCACTAAAAATAGTGATTTTATGATGAATAACGACATCACTCAGATTTCGTAATAATACAAAGTTTTAACGACGGGGTAATATCAGATGCGCATGTAGCAGTTGACAACCTACCTGAGACAAGTGCAAGTTTTGTCGACGCCTGCTTGCGAACTGCGTAATTAGCCTACTCTTTCCCTAAATTAAAAATTGCGTTAAACCTTGGAAGAATGAAGGGAAGAGATTTTACATTATTGAAACTGAAGTTTCCATTGTCGTCACAGTAATGAAGCACGATTGGAAAGGCGGCGCAACCATTTTCGATGAATTTGAATACACTCACAGAGCATGATTATTGGCTCACCTGGGTCCCGAATGAAAATTACAGGAAGCCCTGGCCAATACGCCCGTTCGTCACAAGGGGAAATATTTTGTGCACAGCCAACAGCTACCTCATCAAAGAATATACCTTCTGATAGAAAGATTCTGTGATTATTATGAAACAAAGCTGATCTAGACTGGCCGTGCATCTTTCCTTTGTTGTCGAGCGCTGGCACGCCGTCGTCCCAGCTACTGCAAAACCGAGAACGGGACCATCACTAATTGAAATGAAGCATGGATGGTTCAGTGTGATCGAGAAAGCATTGCCTCTTTTTCGTAAATATCCTCAAAGACTCATATGCACCTAAGGTTTGGCATGTTAGCATTTATGCCTTTATAAATTCCAACAAGCATCGTAATAAAAAAATCAACCCAGAAACTAAGAAACCAGTATGATTAATTAAGCTACATTTTACCAGCACTTGCAGTTAGGTCTGTAGCAGCGGACTGTTTCTGCCTGATGTCACGTGCGAACTGCTGCAGCGCTGGTGATCGCGCGGGCTCGAAAATCTCTTACGCGAGGAGGGATAGGGGCCGGAAAGCAGCCTTTCAGACTCCTCGTCACAATGGTTGAAAGATGGTGGCGTTGGTTGATTTACGAGACAATATTGGTGCCGGCTTCTTTGTAGATGTAAAAACCGCAGCTGATCGCTAGTCGATTTTAAAAAGCATACTAAATTACTTCCACTCAATGCTTGCAGTTTAAACATGCGGCAAGGCGTCCCAAAACAACGAGTAAATAAATTATATCTTTATAAGACTCTTGTAGTTTTGTAAATGTGGCTGCTTAGCTTCGAGGTGGTTAGACTACTTTGAAATAAAATTAAACTGCAGTTGATTACCAAACTCTGACAAATCCCTCTATGCTAAGTGGCTGTACTTCCTGAAATGTAAATAACGCAATATGCCGGTTTATAAGAGCACATGCGTCATTTGTCTCTGGTTGTAAAGAAACTCGCGATGTAAACTCACACGCAAGCATGACAGCCAGGCCTGCGGTGCTACTTATTCGGCAGATTGGAAGCAATATGTACCCCTAGCTAACGCGTGATCTCCAATCCGCCTCACGACGTCAAATTGAGGTGCCTCAGTTGATCCCATGAGCTGCCCTATAACAAATGTCAAGCCTGGTCGTGCCGCTCCTGAATTTCGACTGGTTTCCATATAGGAAATGCCTGGTGTGCGGAGCTGTCCTTAAAAACTGCAGGCTATCGAGGCAGCTCAATTAGACGATAGAGTAGGGACAGCAGATGGAGCGTCTATCGCCTGGCCTGGTAAGCAGTGCTCGTGCAATTACCTGGCGTTGTTGCTGCCGCAGTCATCTGATCCCCTTTTAATGAGCGTCTTTCGACCAGTGGTCCCATTTAGTGGGATTACTTGTGATGCTTTACGGCAATCCTGCGGGTTGGAGACGGTACGGACTTGACTTGAACGAGAAGCGCGAACCGAGGCGTCGTCAAGGAGACGCAGAATAAGGAGCGCTGACTGGAACGAAAAAGAGGAACTAGATTTGGCCGTTCCCGTTTCGCAAGCAGTTTACTTCGCATAGCGCCAAATTCTCCCATGACTATTTTGCCTTGGTTTATGACATCAGGCTGTATGACGACGAGCTAGAGCAAGAGGTCACGTAACAGCGCTACAGTTTCCACTGCCGCTGCCCAGAGGCCCAAAAAGTGCTTGTACGCGATGAAGCTTCGCCCTTCGCATCGTCCGTACGTAGCCTTCGCTGCTACTTCGACCGCAAGTTCGTGTGTTTTGCAGTTATAGAGGTCGCCATGGCCTGTTCGCAAACTCCACATTCCTGGCCACCCTGCGAGCAGAACGTTCTTCATGGCGGCGCTGCAGGACTGACTGCAGGACGGCGCACTTCGCCAAGCCGCATTTCGAGTTATGGCCACAGGAGGCCAGGGAGTGGTCAGGCCTAACGACGACAGATCTTCACAATGTCGTCCGGCTAGAGACCTTCAAGCGTGTTCTGTAGTATGCCCTCGAAGCTGACATCTCGTGGCATGTACCAGAGGCAGAAATAGGTCAACTGTTTAATTAAAGGCCCCTCCAAAAATCCAGTTGGAGTTTTCTACTTTGCCTTTGTTAAAATAACCTAAAATTTCCCACAGATGCGGCGTTAAACCACCGGTCCTTGTGATGAAGAGAATATTTATAGCAGTAATGATGACAAGGAGCTAATATCGATTTTATTCTTTAGTGAGATACGCTCTTTGCAACAGGTACAAGAGTAGCAGTAATTCACATTCAGCAAGACCCCATTTTTACATTGGTACGGTGCCGTAAAAACAATAATAGAGGTAACTGTACCGGTAAAAATTCAACGTAAAAAGTCAGACAACAAAGCTGACATGTGTGTCTCAGAATTCGATGTAACTTCGCGTTCGTGCACGCAAAAACACGCTATTCAAGGCTAAATAAAAACCATCTAAAAAGTAGTGAACCACTGTCGTTTCCTCCCTTGCGCTTTCAGAAGTCGTCCACCGTGCTACTTTTTTCCAAGCGACTTTATTTCCAGTTCTGGACTAACAGTCTGTCCGAGCGCTCTTTATATTCGCAACTCGAGGATGGCGGTTCATTGTAATCTTATTAAGAAAGGCAGCTCAAGGCACAAAGCTCGCGGCAACGGCTTGTTCCACATCGTCACCCGCGGTTCATTTTGAGGTACTTACGACAGCTCGGCACCCCACGCTTGCTTCATGCATTCGCTTTTTATTCTAGCGTTCTTTGAAGATGGCTACGTCACTATAACGACCCCCGTAGGGTGCCATTAAAACGAGTATTTACGACAGCATCCGGCCGGGCGCCGTTACTCGAACAACTCGAGCCAAACAATGAAAAGAGCGAAGACGCGAGTGAAATCTCATTCCAGTCTTTGTTTACACGCTTCAGCCTCCGAAGGGTGCTTTCAGCGTTTTCTCCCTCTCTCTTTTCCGCCGTCCTTTCCTCCTGCATTCTTTTGTTTCTTTGTTTGTTTTTGCGCAGAGGGCCTGTAATCTTATGGTGCTCGGCACTTGTTTTTACGTTAAGCGCCGCATTTTACACTGCTATAAGCGTATTTAGCTTGAAAAGGGAACGAAAGTCATCGCCTTGGACGATGGACTTTGTTTTCACCCTCTTTGCGTAACGTGCTTAGTGAAGTTCGAGATTTTCAAGCTCATGATGAAAGCCGGCAAAGTGCAGTGGGCTGATGATCAGCACAGGGAAGGGCGCCAGCTAGGAAAAAACAAAAAAGAGCGGAATCCGAAACACGTTTTAGTGGATGTTATGAAATTGTGATGGCAGAAAGGAAAAAATTCATTTGGAAGAGATAAAAGGCCGTCTGCTCTTAGAACGACGACAAAAACTGGGAGTGAAAAATCTTTTCACTAGGCAGAAGTGAATGCAACGAGTGCAGAAAACCCTGCACTAACCGTCTCAACGACAGCCATCCGAGAAACAACCAATAGCCCTGTGGCCTGCTTCGATGCCACGATAAGACTAGGGCATCTTCAATTAGCTGTGCTTCTTGCTTTTGCACGCTTGAAATGCGGGCTCCGAATGGCTTTTGAAATCGCCGGTTGTGCAGCATCGCAGAGCATAATGTTCTATCCACACCTCAGCACGCTCGCAGTCTCATAGCGGCAGTGTGTGCTGGAGGCGCTATGCTGGCTTTTAGCAACATCTTGGACCTCAGACGGAGTGTCCGCTGAATTCGGCACAAACAGCCTTGGTCACCAAGTGGCCGCCGTTTCGCGCAATGCAGGAGAGAAGATCGGTAAAATGCCGTAGTCATGCCGTTTTATCGCTCTTTGCCCAAATAACTAACAATTTGCTACAGCGGGGCGCTTTTCATTACAAAATGCCAGTTTGCTGGTGCAGAAAATGTGGCGGTCGAATTCCGTTCAGAATGCGTTTATTACCGAAGTACCTGCAATAAAAACAATTTGTGCGCCCTATCAAATTCATTCATGATTAAACTGCGCAATGTACTGCGCTCTGTGTGTGTACGTGTTTCCTGTCTCTGTCCCCGTTCTATTGCGCAGTTTAATCATGAACGAGACGCACCAACTAGCCCGTCAGAAAACCCATCAAATTCGGTATCATTGGGATCGGGTCAGCAACATTGCTATAACTCGATCACGCATTGGATTCCTAGCTTAAGGTTTTGTCACACATGATTGGATGTTCCCCTGGTTTTCGTTGCATTCAAATTTCTTACCAGGGGTTTTTTCGAAGTCCAATTTTTCTGCCCCTTCCTCTGATATTTGTTCCACCGCACATGGAAACGTGTTCGCCAGTAATATATTGCGCGCCAAGGAAGATAACAAATCCTCAAAGGAAAGAGAACGGCATGAAAATTTGTAGATTATATTGCTGCTGACCCGTTAGAAAGAAGATGAAAACCTAAGCGCGGCTAACGTCAGTCTTTATGGCGACGACGTGCCGCGGGTTGCATAAGCAGGATAAGCGCCATGCGTTAGCGTAATGCACGTTATTATGGCTGCGGTGAGGAGGCTGGGGAGGCTGGAAAACGTCCATTACGAAAAGACCGCAAGGGACAGCTTACGTAACTACGCAGGTTGGGATGTTAACCACAGCTCAGAACAATCACCAAAAAAAGAAAAATAGATCGACCAGACCGTTCAAACGACCGATAAATAAAGTGCAACTCCGAACCACCTCATTCACGGTGAACTGTATAGGGCGGCGCCATACTGCATCTGAAGCATACGAGGTGAATGAAATCTACCCCTGGAGAATGTGTGGCTGGAAACGAGCTCTCCTATAAATGAGTGCAGGTTCGATCATGTCACACGTTACGAAACTTTAGAGCAAGTGGTAGCTGGACGTACGCGTAAGCACAAAAGACTAATGTGTACCGGACATGGGAAAAGGTCTTCGGGTCATAGCCTCGTTTTCCTGCTACACCCTCCCACGCTTTTTCTTTTATTTCTCGGCGCAGCCATTTTTTTTGCCATTGTATTCTTTCTCTACTTTCATCGCACACTCACCTCGCGGGATGGTGAGATGGGTATCAGACAAAACAGTGCATGACCGCTGAGCTTGTATGCTATGAAGCTTATAACGTGGCTATCTCAGAGTGGTGTTGCTGATGGTGCTGAAGAACTGCAGCCTGGAGTCTGTCCTACAAGCGATGCATCGCAATGTTTGGTTGCCCTTTTTTAAATTCTGAATCAATTTGCTTTTGCAATAGTTGATGTTCAGGTATCTTGATACAACGGAGAAGCAGCGCAGCCCCTAGTGACCGTAGCATCTGAGGTTACCGAGTGGTGGCACACGTTCATTGATGTCTTAGAAGCCGCCTTCCTCTGTATTCACCTTTAAAAAGTACGAAGACTGATTAATGTTGACGGTAGTGACAAGGCTGGAAAATGGAATCATTACAGTGAATTGTAATATATATTCCTTCACCCATCATGGACATCAACCAAATCTAGTGCCTTTTTCAAAAACAAGGATGTATTTCTCTCCTTATCTTCGCATCAGTAATGAGGTGTTCAACAACGGCGTCTCATTACGCTCGTTCCTACAAGCGAGCTGAACAATGAGTCGAGCCTAAACGACTCCGCGCTGTAGGCAGGAGACGGCAGCTTTGCCTGTGGTGCGGCACCGGTAACAGAACGGAGCCTCGTTCCCGTACGCGAAGGGTGATATAAAATGAGCGACTGGAATAAATACGCAAGAAAACAAAGAATGGAAACGGAAAAAATGCAACAAAGGGGGCTGAAAGAGCGATGAAGTGGAACACAGCGGGGCAGCAAATAAGAAAAAACAAAGTACCTCATGCGCAGCGAATATTTCCTACACCTGTTTCCCCTCATCTCGCCGTGCCTCATACATTTTTTTGCCTTCCCTGGTGCGAGTGTGCGTTTTTGGGAGCCTGGAGCCCGCGCCATTTATATTCCGGTGCTCTTTTGCTATTTTCTTTTACTCTCCCAGTTCTGAGTTTTTGCTGCTCCTCGAGCGAAAAAGCGGAGGGAAAAGGGTGCAAAATGTCGGTTCTTGGCATTCATCTTTGTTTCGGCGAGTTTCCTGAAAAACTCGTTTTGCCTCAACGAAAAATGTCCTCTTGCATCCGGACGCCAACGTTTTTCGAGAAGGGAGTTAGCTGCAAGATAAGAACGAAAAGATTTGCTGTTTTGTGCCTTTGTCGCCGCAGGGAAATAGAAAGCAAAATTGGTTTTTATTTTTTCCTCCGTATGTGGTACAAGCAGCGAAAGGGACGGTTCATTCAAGCGGAAAGATATGAATGGTCTCGCGTCTCAAAACTCTGGTGCAGAAGATAAAAAGAGATGAAACTTGAACAACATTCTAACCTACGGACAAAACGTCCGTGGACTCTAGGCAAGGCAGCCAACAGATTGCATTTGGCGATGTTCCTGCCACCTCGTGAAATTTCTTCGTTTGTTTGAGATACTTCGAGCGCCGTTTCGGCCAGGGCTTATTTTACTTTGGAGAGGGTATATTGCACATAGGAGTCCCGCTGAATTCGCTGAAAAGAAACATTTATAGAAAGAATCAGACTACTTACGCCGCGTGAAGAACACGCGCCGAAAAAAAAGAGAAAAAGCCTAGCTCAAGGAAAAAAATTATTTTTTAAATTGAATCGAAGACTACAAGAAGCTTATGCTTCAAGTTTGTCTATTCAAGTAGCGTCGCTTACTGTGTACTTACTCCTCGTTTCTCATTCGCTTGGTATTCCCATTAGCCTTTAGCCAGTTTAGTTTAAATTTAGCCAGTGAGTTTCACTCACTCACTCACTCACTCACTCACTCACTCACTCACTCACTCACTCACTCACTCACTCACTCACTCACTCACTCACTCACTCACTCACTCACTCACTCACTCACTCACTCACTCACTCACTCACTCACTCACTCACTCACTCACTCACTCACTCACTCACTCACTCACTCACTCACTCACTCACTCACTCACTCACTCACTCACTCACTCACTCACTCACTCACTCACTCACTCACTCACTCACTCACTCACTCACTCACTCACTCACTCACTCACTCACTCACTCACTCACTCACTCACTCACTCACTCACTCACTCACTCACTCACTCACTCACTCACTCACTCACTCACTCACTCAGTTTTCTTCTATCCTTCGACTTAGTTCATCGATTGTTCTTCGCTTCTTTAAAGCCAAAATATACGCTTCGTGATCACACACAAAGTTAACGATAAAAAAGTCGAGTTGTGAAAATGTGGACGCTGACTCTTTAAAAAAAAACAAGAGACCAATATGTTTCTTATGTACTTAATCATCTTCCTTCTTCGAAATGGACGATGTAACAGAAACACTGGTTCTACTTCAAGGGAGACCGAAAGAGAGAGAGGAAATAATTCGCGAAGTAAAAGAAAAGAAAGATATGAATTAGGAGAACTAACCACATACTGGGTACTTCAAGATACGCAAAAGCTCTTCAACAGGAATCGGGAGCTTTGTTGGATCCCGTAGAAAGCGTTCTGCAACTGAAGCAACAATTTTAGGGGACATGCGAACAGGCCTTCAGAGCATTATGTTGGTCCGATCTTCTACGGTGAAAAAGTGTCCCATCCTCGAAAGCACGAACAGCTGGAGAGAAAATGACTATGTATCGTATTGAGTGTGCTGGAGAGAAAACTTCTGGACTTATTTTGTTGCATCACAAAGTCGATGTAAACAGTTTTTAGTAATTGATTTTATTACTCTATAAGCCAGATGAATTGTTATGATTGTATTGTTGGCATGTTCTACTGGCTGAAAAAAACGCACTATTATTAGTAGAACTGCACCGCGGGTTTCTTCCCGTGCAGGTAAAGTCCGGTCGGGCCTCCTCCTCCGATCCTTGTCTTCTATGTTGACATTAGTTAATGACATGAGTTTATGTTGTAATATTTCATTAGAATATTAAGTTAATGATGATGAATTTATTCATCGCAATTGCATCTGCGGACAAAGAGCATTAAACACCATGTAGCTGGTAAAGGCTTAGGTTCACGCAATATTTGCTGATGGTGAAACTTGCACACTATTTTTCTGCCGCCATGTAGAGCCTTTGACTCACCTCCTAGCAGGACAATTATTTTTGGATTTTTTCTGGAGGCTTTCCGGCTCGTTAATAAATAGGCTAAAGGATTCTATTAAAGACAAAACAAACTGCAATCCATTTCTTCATTGAAAAAGAAAAAGGATGAAAAGAGTCTTAATTGCATAGCATGGCTATGTTGCGTCATTAAAGAAGTATACGGATTACCCATGTACAGCTAGTACAAATGCACGCACCGCTCTGATGCTTGTGTGCCCTATAGAGAAGACTTCAGTAACATCCATAGAACAAAATTGAGGTAAAAACAGTATATCCGAATGGCACTTTTTAAGACATAGTTCTGCACTGCCGCGTTAATACTGAATACCAGCGCATTACCGTGCCTGCATTGCACGCTTATCAGAAGTGAGCAACGTGTGTATTAGTGGGAATGCTATATGATTACTTTTCTGAGCACCATCGCAGCGTTATGCTTAATCATCGTACATCGAACTGTAAGACTTCCCCAAATATTCTTCGTCTCTTACTGCATTTGTTTGGCTTCTTTTCTTGCGCCTTTTTCTCTGTTTTCAATAAGAGACGTTCCGATCCTGGGCGATGATGACGATCCGTACGTAATTAGCGACCGGGGCAGAGAGGCGACCAACAAAGGCAGAGTCGGAAGCGCCGTCTGAACACCGCACTTCCGCCAAGAAGCGCCCGGAATTCCGGCAAGCAGAGGCAGCTGCGCCTGCCGGATATTGTGCGGCATGGAACGAAGCGCCCGAAACGAGCGCTGTTTCGGAGGCGACGTGACGTGTTTGCATGCATCTACATCACGCTTTCACTCACGCAATATGCCATAAAGATAGGAGGAGGAGATTGCTCATTTCTGTGTGTACGTGTGTGCATGCGGGACGGTTCTGATCCATCCTCGAAGACACTGCAACCGGGGGGTATAGACCTCCTGCATGTTTGTAAACAAACGAGGTGGCGCTGCAGTCGCTAGCTAGCTCGTGGTAGGCAAACGGTCGGGGAGTGGCGTCGCGGATAGGTGTTGAGCGCGGGTTTTCAAGGCTTGTAGGCGCGTTTCCAGTTTCTACGAATCATAGCAATGGTCGATGCTTCCAACTAAGTAATTTGTTGAGGTACACGAGCTCGCGTTGGCCACGTGCGGCCTATAAAGAGAAATATTTTGCCACTATATTTTATATATGGTTAGTAGTAAACGTGTAAAAAGCGTTCCTGCCGTTTATTTATGCGCTAGGCATTGAATAAAACAAGTTTTGACACTCTGCACTAGCCGGAATGATTTTACTTCGGGACAATAGTGAGGGGAAGTGCTGGCCTTGTTTCGTCGGAGCAGACATGCGCTCATCGTCTGCTGACATACGTACGTGTCGCGCTGTGCGAAAAGTGGGGACATCGTCGTGTCTCTGATCTCCTGTCTCGCTTAGCGCTGTTTTTAGCCGCATGACCACGCACCAGCCCAGCCGACTTGTCCTCTTGTTAAGCTGGTCGATTTGGTGAAATTTTTTTATTTCTAGATATATTTCTTTCCTAGTCCTGAAGTCTAGTTTCGTGACGAAAAATTATAGCAAAATATTGAGTACAAATTTATAAATTACGCTTTTTAGAAGGGTGGTCGTCCAAAATTGTGAGGTAATTTATTTGATTTCAGTGCCGCATTTCTCTGACCAAAGCGAAAGCGAAGATGCCATAAACTTTAAGGTATGTTTTGTGACTTCTCACATTTTCTGCGACTGCATCACTCACCTTCGTAATTCGCATGAAAATCAAATGATTCTATTTGTCGCAAACTATTCCTGAGACGTTGAGGAGCGTAATAAATCTCTCGATTTTTTTTCCCTACACGTGCAGTACTGTGTTAGTTATTTCTTGTAAGAAACGTTTTCATGTAACTATGCATGCATAAGTACTGATCATATAGAAAAAGAACTAATCGCGTCATCGTACAGAACAGGGCTTTATGTACATGCTGGCATAAAAAAACTGCGCACTATCTACACAATTATTTGAGCTACTCAATTATTTGAGATCTTGGGGGGACTTGACGACGGTGTTAATTATAATTACCCAGAACTGCACCAGGTATAGCTATAAATAAAAGGAATTACTGAAACTAGCGTAGGAATTTCATATTTGCACCAAATTTAGTTTCATATCCTGTGCATAAATAACGAAAACACTTTTCATTACCGCGCCCCCTCTCAATCTCGCCACGTGTCTGTTAGTAGCACGCCTGCGGCTGCTTCTTTCCAAACAAGCTTCGCGATCATGTACTACCTCATGAAACATGACACATGCATGATGCAATGAAAAAGCATATGGCGATTAGCACACTTAAGGTACGCTATTCTAAGCACACCAACGCGACCGCGCAAGATTGACACAACTTACCAGGCTTCTTTCTACTCGAATGAAATAATTACGTCGTCATAAACAGTTTCAAGTAAATATTAAATGTCATAAAACGCGCCATTAAAACATGGTGTGCTATTAACAAAAAAACGCATTCCTTGGGGGCTAGTGAACCTGTCGGCGCCCCGTGCACTCCGTCTCAAGGTGATAAGTACGTGTGCAGCTGCATATGTCTTTTTTTTCCTTGAGCAATTATCAGCCTACTATCCTGATTTTCAGGTGAATGAACGCAGTAACTTGCATGCTATTAAGTACACTGAGTGGCAGTGCCTATCGACTCCCAGACTTCGCTCTTTACTACCGTGGCCCAATGCCTGTTAGCCAGTTTCCGAATGCGGCATTTATGCGCGAGAAACCTATCGAGGCTAATTTAATATTTTTTATGCTACTACGCGGATCCAGCAGTGACGCAGCTGGTCAATACATCCTCCTTCTGCAGTGCACAGGCTTGAAGCAGCCGCCGGTAGCTGCGGCAGCTGCGGTAGGCACGGGCAAGCGGAACCTGTTTTGCCTACCATGCGAAAGTCGCTGCTAACATCAGCGCCACCGCATCTTCGTGACGTCGCGGGGTGAAGGAGGTCCATACATACGAACGCACCGGCACGAAGCGCCTACGCAAGTTATATAAGGGAGGCGAGGGGCCAGCTGAATTGATTTAATTTAATTCGTTTCTTCGTAGTGTTTTCCACTGCTATCCCGCGTTCAGAGAGCGTCCCATCAATAGCCCGCACGGGAAGTGCTTGTCAAACCACGCTTGGATTAAAAATGCACTCTCTAGGTTGTGCCTGTTCGGTCGGCATCCGGGCGGATCACCAGGTTAAAATTATTGCACGCTCGCTTCTGATTGGCTAGAAAATAAAAACACGTTAAATTCTGCATCGAAAACTGTGTTTCTTGGTATTCTGCGCATTCTGTGGCGCACCGAAGTGCCAGGAATTTTTTTTAAAAAAAGCACGCTGCTTTGGTTACATGCGACTGAAAACGGGGGCTTATTTAGATGATTTGTTTCAGTATAATCTTAGTATGAGATGCCCATTTAACACGCAGCTTTAAGGTACAATTTTTGGTGCACACATAAGGAATAAAAATAATGGGGGTCCGCACACTCGTCCGCATGTTCTGGACCTTGACAAGGAACCAATTCAACGGATGCGCACTGTGGAGCGTAGTGCAGTTCTGGGGAAAGTGCAATATTCTTGCAATGTACGAATGAGAAAAAAAAAAGAGGAAAAGTTGAAACGAGGGCAGGGTTTCTTTTTTTTATGGCGTCTAGACTTGGGAGGAGCCTCGCGAAAGCAAGTGACCTTTTCTATAACAGCTTAACATCTTTTTGCACTTGGGCTCCAACCATCACTTGGGCTCCAGCCATCTGGCACCCTTGAGGCGATTTTTATGTGCATGCCCTTGTACCACGCGCACACAATGCGCTCCCGCTGGAATCTTGTGAGTGTAATGACATAATGCGCGCACATATCGATACCGATGTACTTCTCTTTCTGCACACTGCATAATCTGAATTATAAAATGCTTCCTAGTTCTAATTCTCGTTCTAGTTCTTCCTGGACTAGTTCTAAAGTTCACAGGAGATTAATGAGGTGCACCAAAAATGACAAATTTCTGCGGTCATTTTCAATGTTCAGCGTCATGTAACGCGTTGTGGAAACCGCAAACTAGTACCCTTTGTCTAGATTTTCCCGGCATGCGGCCAACCGGGCTTAAACAGGCCGCAAAGTAGGCCGCAACAAATTGAGCTCTGTTCCCGCGGCCTGGCAAGCCTCATGGGGAATCAGCGCTTCGGTGAACTTCAAACCGCGCGCGTCGGGAGAGCGGCGCCAAGCAGAAAACGGTCACCGCCGCCGTTCCATCTCCTGACAGCTCGACGGTTTTAGTAGAAGCGCCGTCATTGCGTTTCGCCCTAAAATCTAGATTGGAGCAAAGTTCCGCGCGCCTGGGTCATGCGGTGCGTTGGGCGTTTTGTTCGATCTTGTGAAAGTCAGTTGAGACCTTGCTCCTTGTTGCCTTTAATGCGACTTCCACTTTCGCTAGCAGCAATGAGAATGTAAAGGTTCTCAATTTTTCGGGGTCATAACACGTCGCTTCAAATTCAAATTCTGTTCATTTCCGTCAAAATCAACGGAGCGGGCCCAAACAAAAAGTGAAGCAAGTTCACTTGATTGCGTTCAAGCCTCCCTTTTCATGGCATCTAGTAACGACAGAGTTCGATTCTAACAATATCTATATTTATATTTTACAAAACAATCAAAAAGTATAAGTTGTACAGAGAGAACCAAGCAAAATAAATTACATAAAGTCATTTTTTCAGTTATAAATGTCTAGTACAGAATGAAAGTAAAAAAAATAGTATAGCTAAAGCATTTTTAGTTTTTTTTTACAGCAAAGCAAATGCATTAGGTCCTGAGGTTAAACATCTCAGGCAAAAGCAAATGGTATTGTTTTCACAGTGTTCATAAATTCAGTGACCTCATTTGCCCTCCAAGGGAAGCCTTAAGCTCGGAGATGTTAGTGGGGTTGACATCAATTCGATTGCAATGAACATTGTTTAGTAACAGCAAGCATGTCCAACATTCTTGGATAAAAATTTTGAATATTGCAGAACTCTAAGGCACTCGTATGGAAATATTGAAGGTAACGGTCCATTCTTCCGACATGCAGCAAAATGTTTCTTTTATAGCGTTTTCATCACTCGCATCGAGCACTTAATACTACCATAAAAAACCAATGGGGAACGCTATTGACGATAGCAAAAACAATAAGATCAATAAAATGCAAGGATGTCGACAGGAGTTCTGAGGATATATTATTTCTTGTAATGAAATCTTACAATATACGAAAAAATTGCGTTCATAAACTCTTCCCGGTTCAAGAACACTTTTGTCCAGAATTGTTAGGTATGGAACGTGCAACGTTCTGCCTACATTTGTAAGAAATGTATGGAGGTGTATGGCGACGCAGCGAGGTAGCGGTGTCGTTTCTTTTCATGGTAACCTGCATTCGCGAACGCCCTTTGGGATTCACGCTCTGAATTGAAACACAGGAACTTCTAAGTTGTATGAAGAACAGACCTCTGGTTCAATCATCAGCAGCGCAAGGAAACAGATTGGTTTGAGTTGGTGACGGCACGCCCGTGCATCCAATCAAAGGCTGTACCGCACTCCTGTCGGTGGGGGTCATTGATGAGCCAGGACAGTGGGGCCACCCCGTTTATCCGGGTCTTGATCGTATCGCGCGTGAATCCATTGTTCTGGACTAGCTACTGACTGTTCCGTTCAAACAAAGAGAACAGGCAGCAACCCATTCCGTCACGGAGCTGTTTTGCTTCGTAAACAAGAGGGCCTTCTGCCTTCTGTTCTCTCGCTTTGGTGAGAAGTGGCTCGCTACTTTCTCTGAGTCTGTCTTCCGTGGCCCCGTAGAATATTTATGCACCGTTTTACCAGGTGAAACGTTTTCTTCGTTGTTGGCCTGGCACTGTGGCAAAAGCCGTGAAAGACTGGGCTGACCAGAGACAAACAGACTTTCCTGGATGGAGCAAGTCGATGGGGATGTTGCTGAGTGCGTCCATCGTTTTTGTTCAGCCTGCATCAATATGCCGGATAACGCGCTTTGATCACGTCACTCTGTTGTCTCAAGATCCCTCTCCCTTTTGCTCTGACTTCGTTGTCAGTGCTTCGCAGACAAGTAAGGGCATTCGCATCTCACTTTCGGTCGTGTGCTTTCGACGAAGCTAGAAAATCACTGTCATCGAGAGTTTGCGTATCGTGATTTAGAAGCAACGAGTAGTGCAGTTTAAAAAAAATTTCCATAGGTAAGGTTTTGGACGGCTGAAATATGTTCAGATCCCGCATTACCACGGGAGACGGAACGTATCTCTCATCTAGCTTTTCAGCTTTAGGTGTCTCTAATTGCATTTAGAAAGTTTTTATTCTATTTAATTTTTATTTGGAACAATGCTAACCCCATCAGAGCGGTTGTTCTACAGTGGAAGAGTGCGAGAGCAATTACAACGCCGAATAACGGTTTATTCACTGGTGTATATACAACGTCCGGGCAGTCACATGCACACGAAATAATAGGAAAAACAGACACAGTGTTAAGAATTTGGTTTTATAGTTTGTGCTTTGACGCTCTTGACGCTAAGGGCCATTTTAAGATAATGTTAACAGTGCCTATCCTTTCAAGAAGTGCTGATTAGGGCTGAGGCAACTGCGTCTATTTTAAGCATCACGAAACAACAGACGACATCATCATATTAGGCGTCTAATGTGAACCATCTTCAGCTGCATTTCTTTATGCATTGGATTAAGACTTAAACCCAGTAGTCCATATCTTGTTTTTTTCTTGAGGCTACGATCTATTTTCGTGTACCGTGTTCGGCTTTTATTGCGGCAGAATAACGTCATTGCCAACCTTTAGGTCACGCTTTTTGTAGGCTGTTAGTTCGAGTGTGGACTCTGGTTGATATGTTTTTATTAAAGTAGGGCATGCCAAACTGTCGTGTATTGAATGGGATATCTGAAGTAGTAGCGTGATGAAGTGTGTGCGATGAATAAAGAAAGAAGGAAACGAAGAAAAAGACAAGAAATGGCTTAGTTCCAGACCAGGAAGGAAAATAAGAATTAATGAAAGAGGGAAATAAACTAGGCCCACAGTATGTGTCTAGGCCTAAACGTTAATGTGTCCACAACAGCCCTTTCAAAAGAAGCAGATGCATGAATAAAAACTAAACCCACTCGAATTTCCTGTGTTTCACTCCCAGAAACTGCGCATTTACTTTATTTATCGTGATTAGGAAACAACCTAATCAGCGTTTTTTTATCATTCTGCACGAACATCATTTGGCAGGTGCATTTTTCGTACCGTGGCACCGCTATCCTATACATCTATTTGTGCTGACGCATTTGACAACAAAGTGCTTCCCATCACAAATGGTGCGGAAACACAAGAATAAAATTAATGACTTAAGTCAAGGACAAACGTTCAAACGGAAAGACTTCTCCGGTGGTCCCGACGGAAAAGCCGCTCGGCGCTAGTTTTGGCTGATTGGCAGGTGAGCGTCATCGCGCGAATCTAGAAAATAAGTCCTCCCCGGAACGGCTTCGGTTTCACGGAGTGCTTAAGCTCGCTAGTCGGCTACAGTTGGTGAAGCAGCAAGAATACGAACACGAGGAGAGCAGCAGCAGTAACGGAGCAGTAACGAAAAAAAAACAAAAACAAAGAGGGATAGAGGAGGGAAGAACGAAGAATTGACGTTTTGATTCATCCACGCGGTTGTACACAGCGGGGTCCCCCACGGCTGCCAGTGGCGTTCGCCATGCTATTTTCGTGTCTATGAGATCAAAGTTTACCAGGCGCAACGTATGTTCATTTCTCTATCGCGCGAGGACTACAGCCTCACTTTTTTCTCTTTTTTCTTCCGGCTGAACCGTCGCGCTCCCGTTCCCGCTTCTAGTGACAGCGTCCAGAAGTCCGTCTGTCTAAGCCAGGAAGAAGAGGGGCGCGGGCTTACTCTCGTAAGCCAATAGCTGTCGCTACATGACAACGCATCGGATGGAGCTGGGAAACGGTTCGTGCCACTTTCAGGTCGCTGTCGTATCGGGATTGTCTCACGGCGTCGGCAGCAGATGTGGGACGCGCGCAAAGAAAAATAAAATAAGAGCGTCGGAACAATGTGTCAAGGTAGGGGCGAGGGAAGAAAATCAATTGGATCGGTAACGGTCTATGGACGGCCACATGACGATGTCCATGCGTCGTCCTGTCTCCGAGAGAGCCACGTGTTTCAAGGTGTCGCTGCTAGCAGGCTGTCTTATTTTATCCTTGGAGCTCAACGCTTCAGGTGCTGCACTAACGTTATTTTCATTGTTTATTTCTTTCTACAAACATAGGACGCTTAGAAAGTGACACGGAGACAGCATATTGGAAGAAACTGACGCAACACGTGGGCTGAATAACAATTAAAACTTTATTTCACGCATAAAAGAAAAATATTAAAGGAGCACTAGAAATCGTACAAAGTATTCAACGTGTATGCTCAGGGCATCAAGGCAGAAGAAAAGCCCTCTTTCACCACTAGTTGATCAGGAAACTAACTTTGCTATTCACAAGCGCCACCGACTGCAGCCCAGCACCTGTAGGCAACAGACGAAAGCAGCGTAAAAACCAAACGCACTCTGAGCAATAATGGATGATTTGGGCAACTTTGTTCATGTGTGAGAAAACACCGTAACTGCTTATTAAGCGTTCGTATTGCGTCACTCTTTTTCTACATATGTAAAGCCTTCGTTTTCCTAATATACAAAATCGAAAACCTGAAAAGAAACAACGTAAAAGTCAAAGAAAAGAAAGACAAGACACTAGCGCTGAACTGGAAACCAAATTTTATTGCTCTGAACTTTCCGTAAATATACAGTAAGCGTCAATACCAAGAAAAATAACTTACACAGATAGCCAGACATTGGCAACAGTAATCAAGCAGGAATATATGAGAACCACACCGCTCCTTATAAGAAACACAACTTTAAGCACAGAAAAGACTGTGGAAGGTGTACTGACAAAGTGATCTTTTCGGTCTAGTGAATTTTTCTGCAACGATGATTTCACGAGTGACTTTCTCTGCGCATCTGTGCAGTATGCTTGTGTTTCGGAACTAAGTTGTGCATCCACAATCGCGGTCAGATGTGCTAAAATTGGCCTTGACATGTTGCAGTTCCACTGTTTTAATCTTGCGTTTAGACGTTTCTTGCAGGCATCTCACTTAGAGTGACCAAGGTGCGAAAGGCCGTCACATACGCTGCATGCACGCCAGCCAGCCATTTTGCACTTCACGTCTCCCATCCAGGTTTCTCTCTCGGCCAGCTGCCGCTTCAAAGCTGCATACGTCACGGAGCTTCTCCAGCCTTTATTTTTGCCTATTCTTAGTCGTTGAATCTCGAAACAGTTAACTAGCATTTAATTTGTCGCCATACAATGATATTCTTGCCTCTCACTGCCGCGTAACCTGGTAACTGGCATTGTAACAGTAGTTTTATGTTAAAAGCGCCGAAACCGCAGCGTTGCACAAAACAGCATTCGCAACAAAGGCAAGGTACAGTTGCCAGTGCCAAGTGCCAGGTGCCAAGTGCCAAGTGCCAGAAAAAAGGAGTAGCACTGGTGACGTGACAACGGAGCGGCAGATAGCAACGCTGGCGCAACGGTTACGAACACGCCGCTAACAAAAATGCCGGGTGTGTTCGAAAAGCACGGCGCCGTGCCAGCCGCACGGTGCGAGTTTTGCAGATCCGGTGACGTCATTGTGCTAATCTTTTTTTTTTGTTTACTCGCGTCTGTACAGCCCTCAAAGGAACACTGAGAAGAACGGCATCGAATTACTTCTCTCGTTTAAAATTGATTCTTTGGCTCTTTCTTGTTGCTTGACGTTTAGAAGTTTTAATTCGGAAATTTTCCCGCCAGTCGATCGCAACTTGTTGCGTATGCGCCTAAAAGCACTGGTTGCCACCATTTTTAGAGCTTGCCAGTGGTTGCCACTAGGTGTGGACGTACGCAGTTTACTTGTTAAGTAGGCCGGTGATAGCGTAGTAGTAGCAGTAAGTGGTTTTTAATAAAATAATAACAAAAATGAAGGAAAGATTTTTGCTGGCCCCGGCATCTGCCATCGACAATAAAGCACCTGAGCTGGGGAGGCGGAAATCAAGGATAGCAGGCAGAATGGAGAAATGAAATGAAAGAGGTGAGGGGGCAGCAAGAGAGGATAGGGGGAGAGGTAATATACACAAACTATTTACACAATAAGAACTGTGTCCAGGTTGTGCGCGCGATTAGTTCATGATGGAGCAATAAAAACACAAACGCACAGCACTATGTTGACTACAACTGGAGTGGGGCGTCCAGTTGTTAATCTTCCAAGGTAGAACTCGCGGAGCTTTCGGCCACTGCGTGTAACTACCTGGCGGAGAACAGACGGAACGCACAGAGGCTCACCAAGGTTCGCTCACGGGGGCGCGCACTGCCCTGCGGCCACAATAGGGTCTTTAAGGAGTCTGGTATTATGCCCAGCGCCCTATAGGCCGCAAGCATATCGCGACGAGCATCGGCGAACGCGGCACAGTGAAGGAGCAGGCGTTCTAGGGTTTTCACTGCACCGCATCCTTCACACACATCACTCGTCGCGATTCCGTGACGCACCCATCGTTCCCCGGGCCACACGCAGCCAATGCGCGCGCGGAGGATCATTGCACGTTGCGACCGCGTTAGTGCGCGACAGCCGGTGACACTGTCGATGCGCTCACCTCCCGCGATGCGTGGGTCGGGGTGCTGCTTTCGGAGATGGTCGTGGATGGCCGCACGCACGTCCTCCAGTGCAAGGGGCAGATCGCTGGCAGGTAGTCATTCATCATTCATCATTTATTTACCCTTAAGGGCCCCAGGGGGCATTACATAAGGGGGGGCGAACAGTAATCAGGGGGGGGGGGGCGAACAGTAATCATGTCACAAAGAACAAAATTGGAACATAAACTTAACACATGTAGATACAACTGTGAACACTTCAAAAGAAAAACAAGCAAGTAAGTGAGTAAACAAAAAAAAGGAAAAAGGGCCTTCAACAGGAATTAGTTGGTGCGGTGGTCGCGAGGTCGTCAGCTTCTTCGTTGCCGGCGATGCCGCGGTGACCGCGCACCCACTGTGCACGCACGGCCAACTGCATTTCGTCCTGGGTATTCATTTAAATACCAAACATTGTTAGCTGGCTAATTAGTAAGTTGCTTTGTAATTACTTGGCTCAATGAGGCCAGTTATTACCATTCATTAGCCTGCTAACTTTGCGGCTTAAGATTGAAAAACACAGGCAGCGTTGCAGTTCTCACCCAGTGTCACAGACTGACATTGCATCAACACCCAACACTTTAATTGTGAACGCCAATTCAGAACAACCTTAACATTAGCCTTTACGTAGAGTGTTGGCGCTGTCTCCTCGATATTTGGTTCAACAGATCTACACGCTGATGCTAAAAGAGACAGACACGCGCTCTAGTGAAGAATCTGTTGGAAAGTGTCTTTTGCCCAGTTCTTGGCCACTATTTGTACTTTCATTTACTCACAGACAACACACACTTAAATTCAATGCAGGTGACAGCAAGAGGAATGCAGCGGAGAAGATCGCGTAGCGTCGCTGGCACACCATCAATTCAGTAAAGGAAAAGTTGTGTCCCAGGACTTGGTGGAAACGAAGGCGAATTGCGAGTATGAGTTGTATACTCTGTGAATTACGAGCTATAAACAAGATATTTCTCTCCCCTGGGGACATGTGGGAAAAGAAGAGGAAAGAAACGATGTTGTATGGATGAGGAGCATCGCCAGTTTATGTCAAACCCCGATTTGCAAGAAGCACGTTTGCATCGTTCGCGAGGAACTTCTCAAGTGTCCGCGCAGGCGCACAAATCGAAGTTCGAAATTGGGGTCAGAAGACGAGAAAGCTGGTCACTGAGGGAGTCATCCCATGCGCTTTGTGCGGAGAAGAGGAGGAGGAGGAGGAAGAAGAAATGTGCCTGACTGCAAAGGGGAGAGTCGGGTTTGGCGCTCTCTCCCCTTTGTGCATTTTGCCGTGAGCCTGAATCTATAGAACATTTTTGGCTGTATTGTCGCCGATTCAACTCTCTGAGAAATAGGTTGCTGGAGGAGCCCTTGCAGCATCTTGGCCTTAATTTGAGCAGCCCGCTCTTGCTATCATTTGGCGCCACCACATTTGGGTTCAGCCACAGATCTGTTTGTACCGCTGTTCTAAATTTCCTGATAGAATCTCACCGACTGCCTTGCTAAGTGTTCCAAACTTTTCTTTTGTATCAATTATTACATTTTGACTAGATCATTATTATTTAATCCCTCTATTATTATTCTTATAATTTTGAAATCAAAACTCTCATCCCTTTTCTGTTCACGGGGAAGAATTCACTGGTGTTGCGCTACCACGTCCTTTTCCTTTTTTTTAACTGCGTTCAGGTGAATAGCCACACGATTCTTGGCCGATCCCACAGTGTGGGTATGTGCCATCTTTTGATAGGCTAACAACAACAACAACAACAAAAAGAAGAGAGGGGTCGGCGACTCAGCCACGGCGTCGCCACCGCGATAGCATGCAAACAAAACGTCCGTCTTTCCTCACGACACGCCCTAATCCCGGCCGTATATATTGGGGCCGATTTATGCGCCCTCTCACACGCGCTGGTCTTTCGGGAAAAACTTTCTCCGTCGTCCATTTCGGCCATGTTTGTTTTTATACTCAGACCTGTGAAATCGAAGGCGAGTCGATTCATTGCCGACAGGGCTGCAGCTCGCCCTCTCCTCTGGGATTCTGCCGGCGTCGTCCGAGTGACCCCGGCTGGTGCTGTTGTTGCCGCACCGGCAGCTGTAGTCTTGCCCTCTCCCCCCATCCGCCGCTACTATGGCCGCTTGGATAGAGGCGCGTTTGACTGGGACGACGGGGACGGCTCGGTTGGTTGCATCATGCCGCTGGGGTCGCTAGCGTAGCATGAAACCCCCTAGCCAGGTTTATGTTGTATTTCTATTCCGTTACGCGCATTTTTGTGCACCTATTTTCTCATGGCGCGAGAACAAGGCCGGAGAGAATAGTTTAAAACGGGCCTCGAAAGTTTATTGCCTGAGCCTCACTCCGGTGCTGGCCTGCCTTTTCGTTATTCTCGAAAGCAAAGAAGGCTTCAGGGTGACGAAAGAACTTCGCGGGGACGGGAAACGGTTTCAAACGCAGTCAAGGTAACCCTTTTCCTGCGAAAGCACGACATTAAGCGTCCGCATGAAATTAGTAAAGTAGTTCAAAGATCGATGGGAAAAAGTGGAAACTGTGAAAATAGTTGATGCTTGCCTTCGCTTAGCCGGGCAGCATGAGCAAAAGTTTATTGAATGTCTGAGTCTTATGGGAATGCCCACAGACCCATAGCCAAATCCATGGACGTATTGCAATACGGCCATTCAGAAATTGATAGCATTTTGATGCTTCCCATTTCATGCAGTGGTTTCTTTGCAGGTGTCATGAGGCGCCTAGCGACTGACGCGGTTAAATATCGAAGCTCCGTGCCTTCATCGTGTGGCCAAAGACCTGTAAGTATCCAGCAGAACGGTATATCTTGAAGCAGTCCACTGCTCTTGACTCGGCGCCAAAGACCTCTAAGTATCCAGCAGAACGGTATATCTTGAAGCAGTCCACTGCTCTTGGCTCGGCGCCAAAGACCTCTAAGTATCCAGCAGAACGGTATATCTTGAAGCAGTCCACTGCTCTTTGCTCGGCGCCAAAGACCTCTAAGTATCCAGCAGAACGGTATATCTTGAAGCAGTCCACTGCTCTTTGCTCGGCGCCAAAGACCTTTAAGTATCCAGCAGAACGGTATATCTTGAAGCAGTCCACTGCTCTTGGCTCGGCGCCAAAGACCTCTAAGTATCCAGCAGAACGGTATATCTTGAAGCAGTCCACTGCTCTTTGCTCGGCGCCAAAGACCTCTAAGTATCCAGCAGAACGGTATATCTTGAAGCAGTCCACTGCTCTTTGCTCGGCGCCAAAGACCTCTAAGTATCCAGCAGAACGGTATATCTTGAAGCAGTCCACTGCTCTTGGCTCGGCGCCAAAGACCTCTAAGTATCCAGCAGAACGGTATATCTTGAAGCAGTCCACTGCTCTTGGCTCGGCGCCAAAGACCTCTAAGTATCCAGCAGAACGGTATATCTTGAAGCAGTCCACTGCTCTTGGCTCGGCGCCAAAGACCTCTAAGTATCCAGCAGAACGGTATATCTTGAAGCGGTCCACTGCTCTTGGCTCGGCGCCAAAGACCTCTAAGTATCCAGCAGAACGGTATATCTTGAAGCAGTCCACTGCTCTTGGCTCGGCGCCAAAGACCTCTAAGTATCCAGCAGAACGGTATATCTTAAAGCAGTCCACTGCTCTTGGCTCGGCTGCTGGCATGAACAGATAAAAGAGTTGTAGTTGTAATATGCAGCGGCTTTTAAGCTTGGTTTAGCCTTCGTTAAAACTCTTCTCTGAGGAAGTTATTTCCCAAACGGCCCTCAATCCTAGGCACCCAGCAGGTTCCGCAGAAGATGCCACAAGGTTTTTGTTTAGCCGAGAATTAAAGGAACACACCGCCTGAGTGCGTGTTCATGCACGCATCGCAGTCCTATATTTCCGGGACAGTTCCGGGCAGCTTGTGATATTGCAGACTTGTCTCCTTGTGTATTTTAGAAAAAA
This sequence comes from Amblyomma americanum, assembly GCF_052857255.1. NCBI lineage: Eukaryota > Metazoa > Arthropoda > Arachnida > Ixodida > Ixodidae > Amblyomma > Amblyomma americanum. The sequence goes on from NC_135499.1 coordinate 214,979,599, forward strand.
CTAAAGTATTTATTTATTTATTTATTTTCGTATGGGCCCTGCAAATCAATGGTTTCATAATCAACAAAGATATATCCTCTTTGTTTATTGCCATTGACGCACTATCGGAGATAAGTTTCAGTGCGCTGATGGGTGTAAATGCTTGCTTCATCGATTCTCTGGAAATAAGTGTTCTTTTGTGCATTTAGACTAAATTCATGCTGTTTAGTCAAGTTTCGAAGTCAGACTGTTGCATTGTAATGCCTCTACTGAACAACCACCACTTTCTTTAACACGTCACAGAGCTCATAACTTAGCGATGGCATTCGGCTACGCGATTTAGACTGGAAGAAAAAAAAGCCCCAACGGAGCTCTAAAAAAAGTAGCCGGCGCCACTATCAGGCAAAATTATTTTCTTTCAAGTCGATCAAAACAATCAAAAGAAATGTTGAAACAAATTATTACATTAGAAAACAAAAAAAGCTCAATGAACCTCGCTTCGGCAACAGGACAAAAATGCGTGAGCGGTCACCATTACAAACTATCATCATTGACAACATTCCTTTTAACTATGTTTTTCGTTCTTGGCGTCTTCGATCTCATCTTTTACGCCGGGGCATTGGTAATTCTCTATTTAACGCTCATAGATCCCCGGGAGTCTTCATACTCCTTACTCGTGGCGTAATGGTGCAACGATTAAGCAATGCGCCACTGTCTTGAGATGGCAGGTGCTGCGATCGGTGGGGCTTGTGCGACCCAGGTTGCTCTTTCGGAGCAACCTTTCGCGACAAATCATTAGATTAACTGCCACCTGCCACAGTGGGCAGTTTGCTCACAATCCGATGGGCAGGTCTTCGCTGGTATGTCGTCACCCAGGGCTTCGCTCTGTTCACCGCCACATGTCCGCTCTAATGCCAACGCACTGATATATCTTCGAATGGCTTTGCGAGTTTGATGATGAATTGATTGTTGGGGAAAGGAAATAGCGCAGTATGTGTCTCGCATCTTGGCGGACACGTGAACCGCGCCGTGAAGGAAGAGATAAAGGAGGGACTGAGAGAAGGAAGGAAGAAAGAGGTGCCGTAGTGGAGGTCTCCGGAATAATTTGAACCACCTGCGGATCTTTAACGTGGACTGATATCGCACAGCGCACTAGCACCTTAGCCTTTCGCCTTCATCGAAATGTTGCCGCCGCGGTCGGGTTCAAACCCGGGTGCTCCGGATCAGTTTCTAGAAGCAAATTCTCAAACACTAACGTCCTCCTCCGGGGCAGCGGTTAAACATGTTTAACTGTACAAAGTCTGAGCTAGCGGACGCTACTTTGCGTGAGTCAGCTGTGAGATTTCGCAAGCTCAATGGCTCCCTCCGACTATGCTCTGACAAAGCTGCATGATGTTAGCGAGAGAAAGTGTCGAAAGACCAAAAGACCACAGGGCAGCTGTTCGCTGCGCTGGGTTTCGTAACAGCTGCTCGCGGACACGCTCGTAAGGGCAGCTTCCCTGCATGTCTGCAGGGAATTTCTCCTTTGGGAACAGAGGCCGTACCAAAGAGCACTCGCATGTAGCCACGCGAGAAACGCAGTCGAAGTGGCTGTAACGCAGGGCAAACCAGGTCGTAAGTAAGTAAGAGCAGTGGTAGGCAAATAACCCTTGAATACTCGGCTAAGCTTCTATGCGTCCTTTATTTTTTTGTTTTTTTTTCATCTTAGGTGTTCTTGCCAGGCGCATTGCTCCCACAGGGCGATCAGAGACTCTGTTATTTGTGCGGGTCATGTCGCCGGTCAGTGCGCCCCATCTTGCCACTCGGAAACTCGCGAAGACAGCACAGTGCTGCGACGACTAGGTTTTATTGATCTGTCTCTGGGGCGGATGCGCGCTGCCGGCCGCCACCGTAAGGGAAGCGATAAATGTGCGCGCTGCTGTGCAACCTTTTTCTTCAATCACATTCTCTATGCAATCCACGCGGCCGATTTGCTCTAAAATCGCGTAGTGCGAAAACGGTTGCTACGTTACTATGCTGCCGAGCGCAAATAGATACCTGCAAGTGATACAAAGCCCTAAGATCCACTAAAAAAATTTTAAAGCAAGAAAGGAAGCGAATTTGAACGAAGAAACAAAGCTAGAAACTAAAGTATAATATTGCTTTTCTTTGAAAGACGGTAACCTGAAAACAGTTGCATGAGTTGCGAAACGAGCATCTTTTAAAGCGTGCTCTATAGGCATGGTTGCATACCGTATGAATTCAAATCTCCAGCGTGTAGGAGAGAGCATGTGCAGATTAGTTTACAGGACAACACTTTCACAAGCTAGAGAAAACAAGAACATGAAAGCTATTGTCCTTGCATATCGCGAATTTCTCTTAAGTAGTACTTGGCGGTCGTGCTTTTATGTTATGTCAGTAAAAAATTGAACAATAGAAGTCTAAGTTGTTGAAGTGTCCCGCCTTTTACCGACTCCGGTGCATGAACTTGTGAATCAGAGACTGTTCGTTGTGCCTTCTCTTGTTCCCCTTCTGTTCTATTGACGAAAATGTAATGTGGAAATTTTAGTGCGCTTCCGATCACTTGCCAGTTTTCTATCATGCACTGGGCCACAAGATTCCAGCTACGAAGATTTATTTTAAGTTTTTAAATAGCAAAAGACCTTCATACTCGCAGAAGCCGGCATTATCATTATCCGGGCGCGCCGCACTGGGTAAACTGGCGTTCGCGACAGCAGCGGTTCCGACGTGGACGTCTAGTTTATACCTCTTTATTTTGTTTTCTTTTTATACCGTGGGCGATCTTACAGCCATGTGACTTATATGCATATTTCGCCGCCGTTGAATCCCGCGCTGTGTGACTGGAGCGCTCTCTGCCCTCCCGGCTGCTCTTATGGCGGCGTGTAGGGCCTCGAAATCAAGTTAAGTTACAACTGTCTCCAGTGGAGTGGGGCTCATTACGACACCGATAAAATGCAAATTGGATATACCCTCTTGCACTACAAAGAGGCGGGAAGGTGAATAGGAAAGGCGGATTTGGGAGCAGCCATGATTGCAAGCAATTGCGATCAAGAGACGGGGGAAAGGCCTGGTTGGAGTGCAGACAGACTGTGTCCAGTCATGAAGTTCGGATGGCTTTCTTCGTTCCGGCGCAAGACTTTCATCCGATACGCGGTTTCGCTAGCCGATAATAGTTTAACCATACGCGGCTGTTCTTTACCATGCACTCAGCTCTTGAGACTTGTGAACTGTACGCTCTTCCTCTCTTCGATAAGAGTGGGGACGTTCAATTTCATGTCTCGCTTTGGCTGCGGGTCCAGTACACGCGAAAAAGGAGAGCAGAATGGCCCATAATATACAGCGGCTGTTTACTGAAGAGCCTTAATTGACTTTCCCTCCCGTTTGCCCTCTTGTCGTTGTGAATGTGCTTTACGTGGAAGAATTCTCACTACTCCATGGTTTTGAACGTTCTCTATAGGATGGGCCGTCATTGGCCCGGTCTCTTCTAAGGGCATCGGTGCGAGGACGGAAATTGTTTGGGCACATTTTGCGAATATAGGAGCTCTGAAACATTGACAAGAGAGAGGAGTTATTCAGTAGAGAGAGATAGGAGTCATTAGCAGTCTTTCGGTATTACTTTGTGTGCACTAATTTCATTTTAAAAAGGCTTTCCATAAGAGAGCGGGACCAACAGTTCGTAATAAAACATAAGGATGAGTGGAAGCACGGCCTCGTAAGCTCGAGAGAAGATGAAAAATTTGGAAGTGTGCTTTCTCAAGGTTGTCGAAATATTCAGGGTAGAACAGCACTAAATATAAGAAACCAAATACTGCCTCAAGAATTCTCAGAAAGATTGAAAGGTTTTTAAGAAATTTCCTTAGAAACGACGATTTAAGCGCGAAATTAGCTCGCTATGCAAAAACTGCACTGGAACATTTAGCTTAAAACAAAACGAAGCTAGATATCGCTACGCACAGAGAAGCGCGGTTGAGTGCGATTCAAATAAACAGTAGTGTCCGAAATAATTGAATTTATAATTTCGCAGCCCTCCTGTGAAGGCGGCCTTTTATTAACAGCTGAAGGAGTAATTTTAACAAGAGAATTAGCTGGCATGCAACGTCATTTGAAAACTACTATCAGTGGTGAACAGCGCGATAGAGAGGGACAAGGGAGGCACAAAAGGACAAGCGCTGAACGCGAAAAACAAATGTGGAAACTAATTAATTTGGAAACTAATGTGGCTCTAGAATGTCACGGTAATGTATGTTTTGACGCCGGACTTGCCTAACGTATAGGTGTAAAATCTTCTGGGCATTCCTGTGAATAGAACAATCTTAACGAGTACTTTGACTGCTGCTGTGTTCCCTACATTTGTTCACAACTATTGTCGTTTCGACTAGATGGAATAGATAGAAGGGCAGTTCCTAAACTGCATGACAAGCGAACAACGCGCTTAGCTGACGACGACACCGCCGATGGTCCCGCCTGTCTCCGGGGGCCACATGTGCCCTCTGTGTTTGTAAACACGGTGTTCTTCTCCACGGGTGGTATCTGGCCATGAGTGTCACCACACATGACCTTTCTGCGTCTCCGCCATACTGCCTCTACACTGCTCCTGATAGCTGCATTTATTTCTGGAGGATATCTCTATTAGTAATTTGGAAGGATAGCATGGTCATTCTCTTTAAACTCTGACGCGTAGTCTATATAATACAGACAATCTGCGTGAGGCCAGTTATTACGGCCGAATGTTAATGATTTAGCTTTAGAATCCTTTTCGCCCTTCACCCGACAGATCAGCATACATTACGGCGCCAGAACAAAGTAAATCCGCTCATGACCCCCTATCATGTACGAATAAAGTCACACAAAGAGAAAGGCAGGACCTATGTCTTCAGCCGGTCTAAAAAAAGCATAACTAAATTGCAGCGTGCCAAAACGGCAGGTCTGCAAAGTTGGTGCGAGACTCTCGGCGTTGTTACACGTGCTCGCTAGAAAGACAGCAGCTGCTGCCGCCACTTCCGGCAGCGCGACAGCGAAGAAGGAGTAAGATGGATAAAGGACACGCGTTTTAGATTAATCCCGGAGCACCAGGCTGATCCCTCTTTTATAGAAAGAGGAACGCGACGTGACTGCGCGGCTGCTGGCGGCGACGTTTTAAACAGCGCCTCTGAGGGATTTCTGCCCGGCGATGTACGCTGAGGAGGAAGTGTGGACTAGGGAGACCCGAGTGCCTCGGAGCTCAAGAGAAGCTGTTCTCGAAATCCGAGTCCTTTCAGCACAGCACTCAGCCGTTACAAGTGGCGCCGATTGCTCTTTCTAAGCGTGCGCTGCTTTTATGCTGCCGCACTCGCAATCAATCGTTCTTTTCCCTACCCAGAGGAGGCGGCGGGGTTTTGTTCCTCCCTCGCCCTACCGCCATTTGTCGCGAGGAGAGACCTTGGGAGGGCTCCCAAAGACTCCATCGCAGTAACTGCTAGCAGCGCCGAAGGAGCAACAGATTTTGGAGAGGAAATCGACCGGCGGCTCTGAGTGCACACGTGTGGCTACCTGTGCAGGTTAGGTATGTCACAAAATACTTCCATCGCGGCAGCAGCTTTTGTTACCTGCAAGACTAAGGCTCTCGATTTTTTCTCATTTTTCTATCTGCTTGTCTGGTTCTTTCGCGAATTGTGCTCCTTTCCCGAAAATGTTTCTTATAATACCTCTCCGGTCTTTCGGCATCAAACGCTCACAGTGTATTCGTTTGCCTGGGTGCTTAAGGACAGTTTTCATAGTTTCAAAGCATTGGCGCAATGTGTGGGCAGTCCAATTTCCTGCGGTCTGAGCAAGCAACGCGCTTTGCAAACTCGGACCCCGTCTGGTACTCTTTTCTCGAGACGCGACTCATGTCTGACGAAGTATATTTCTTGCTTTTTGAAAGCTTACTTTTTCTACTGCTTTCTATTGAGACTCCCTCTGACCCGCCACTCTCATTGCGATATAAATGCGGCCGTGTATACTTGTCCATATTCGCTCCGCTGCCTCGTGCTAAACCGGCGGAAATCTTAGCCGGTGAGCCAATTTAGTTTATAAACCGGTAATACTGAATGCTCCTAGACCGGTCTGACAATGCGCCGCGAAGACTTGGGAATTTAGGAGTAAACGATTAAAAAAAAGAAGGATGTGCAGGCCGTTGTAATCATACAAGAGTACACGCAGAGGTTATTGCTAAACTCCTTGCGAATTATTTACGGAAGAAAGCAGAGCTCGCATGTGATTCTATTTCGCGAAAGCGCACTTCATATGCACTGCGTTAGAACTGCTTAAAGCACTGTTTGAGGGGAATGGCTTTCGACGAGCATGCGAGCGTTGCGAGAGCATTATTAATGACTCATGTGGCAACCATGCGTAGCAGCCATTCCTGGCCACGTTCGTAATGCAGGCTTCGTTCGTGCAATAAAGCACCGACTTAGAAAACCGCGTTGCTCGTGCCGTGGAGCTCCAAAGCTCGGGACCCGAACTAAAATGGTATGAATTATGGTGCAACGACACCAACCTAGCACGTGGAGCTCTGTGGCCTCCTCTCTCTTTTTGCATCTTTTCTTAGCGGGAGATACAGCGGTCCGGTTTAATTACTGAGTGCTGCTCTGTGCACAGATTTAGCCCAACATCAAGCAATGACTCAGAGAAAAAAAATGAAGGCACCATGGCGCTGGCCATCCCGAATTGCGCTTATTCGGAGAAGCACTGGGCCGAAAGTTTTAATGTACGCGCCGGGCTGGGACAAAGAACCGAGATTGTGGACTGCTACGCGTGGTCAGGATTGTTTACCTATATAGTCCGGCAGTAGCTAGCACACGGGATTGTTATGCTTCACATATTGCGAACTTCAGTTCTGCTTAGGACGGAGTTCTCGAGAAGGCGCGGTATTCAGCTGCTCTCGTGAATGTTGGCGCTCCCTGAGATGACGGAACTTTCCTAAAAAAACAATGAAAGTTTTTTCCTTCAATCGCGGCTTTTAAGACGCAATGCGTATTTATTAGGAGGAAAGTCAGGACTGTCAAGGATAATGTGGTAGATGCGAAAGGACCGGAAAAGGGCGTCATCGCTAACAGGCGTGACACTTTCAAGAAAAATAAAGATTATCACTCACTTTTTATTTGAGCTGTTCAATCTAAGCAGTTTATTTTTGATTCCTACCTCTATCACCACCGCATAAAATATCAGCTCATAGCAGTGCAATTTCATGAGCGGAAACACCGATCAAATGAGCAAGCAGACAAGAACGCAATCTTTTGTTCCGCATAGAATGGGAGAAATATTCGATTACAACAACGCATTTTTTCCTTTTTATTATAATAATAATAATAATAATAATAATAATAATAATAATAATAATAATAATAATAATAATAATAATAATAATAATAATAATAATAATAATAATAATAATAATAATAATAATAATAATAATAATAATATAATAATAATAATAATAATAATAATAATAATAATAATAATAATAATAATAATAATAATAATAATAATAATAATAATAATAATAATAATAATAATAATAATAATAATCAATCAATCAATCAATCAATCAATCTTTATTTTTCGCTGCCCAGGAACAACCCAAAGGTCTTGGTGCTGGTACACCATTCACACGCACAAAATGTAAATTTGTCTTCCACAAAGGAAGACACTCAGGGGAGGTAATGCAGCAGTCAAAGCGATAGAAAAAAAGACATATAAACTAGGCGTGACAGCAAGCATGAAGCAAAAAAGTGAAAACAAGAAAACAGCGAGAACAGCGGTAAATGAAAACAGCTAGAACAGGCAACAGACATATAAACAACTAATGAAACAATAAACGAAGAGAATGAACACAAGAACGACCGATAACAGCCAAGTACAGCATATAGCAAAATACAAACAAGAATAAAGCCAATACTAATATGAACGAATAAGAAACCTCTCAAATACAAGCTAGAAATACAATCATACACAATAAGAAATGTGATTAGTGAACGCGTTACAGACAATCAGGCGTGAGTACACAGTATTAAAGAAATAACATTAATGAAAACAAGTAGACGTGATGAACAATTAAGGAGAAAAAAAAACAATATAATACCAGTGCAAATGCACAAGTGTAGTAAAGTCAAAATGCATGAAAGGGGAAGTTATGTATGAGAAAAAGAGTGCTCAAAGTGGAACGTCACGGACGTCCAATATAAAAGAAGGGAGAGAATTTTCGAATATATCAAGGTGAGGACAAAGAGAATTGAACAACTTCTGCATTCTGTCCAGAGGGGAGAGGTAGTGCAGGAGCGCAGAAACCTGGAATGGTCTGAATTCCCTTATGCTCTTTCGCGGTACACGCAAAAGGATACGCGCTAGGAGCTGAGGGCATAGAATGTGACCATGAAGAAGTTTATACAAGAAAATTATATCTGCCCTCACGCGACGGCAGCTAAGAGAAGGAAGCTGCAGTGAGTTACTCCGCCTGGGACGAGAGCTGGAAGTTTTGCAAGAAAACCGATGTTGAAATATGCGTAAAAACTTTAGCTGAACTCTGTCGATTTTTTCACAGTTCGACTGGCAAGTGCCGTTCCAAACAACAGACGCATATTCCAAAAGCGGCAAGCATATGGAGAGGTAGAGCTTTAAGAAAGGAAGTGGGGCTCGAAACTCTCTCGAAAGCCTGCAGATGAAGCCAAGTGTACGCATAGCCCGCAGAGCAATGCGTTTTGTATGAGAGGAGAAGCTGAGGCTGCGGTCGAAAAGTACGCCGAGGTCATTAATTTCATCAACCCTCGGCAGCAGCCTACCATTCACAGAATAAGAGTAGAGAAGACTGTGCGTTTTACGCGTAAATGAGACAACCTTGGTTTTAGATGAATTGAGAGTGAGCCCATTCTTCAAGCACCAATCAGAGAAGGCGGATATGTCCGATTGCAATGACAAGCAATCATGAAGAGTATGTATTGTCTTGAACATTTTTATATCGTCCGCATAAAGGAGAAACGAGGAGTTTTTGACAACGGAGGAAACGTCATTGATAAAAACAGAGAACAGAAGCGGGCCTAATACCGAGCCCTGAGGAACTCCGCTGGTTGGAGTGTAAACAAATGAGGTCTGTCCATTTACACTGACAAAGCAGGACCGATCAAGAAGATAGTTGCGTAGGAGGGCTACAATTGAAACGTCGATCTCAAACAGCAGAAGCTTTTGAAGAAGTAATGAGTGAGTAACAACGTCGAAAGCTTTGCTCAAATCACAGTACACAGCGTCTACCTGACTCCTCTGAAGGACTTCAGCTGATGTATACGTCATAAAAGTCACAAGGTTAGTTGTAGTAGAACGACCTTTTATGAAACCATGCTGATTATGTATGATTAAATGTTTGAGGTGGAAGGAAAGTACTTTGTGCAAAGCTAGTTCAAAAAGCTTAGAGGTTGCACAAAGAAGAGAAATGGGGCGGTAGTTCGAAACATCAGATTTGTTTCCTGATTTGAACACAGGGAAAACACGCGTCGTTTTCCACACGCGGGGGAAGGCAGAATTTTTCAAACAGTTATTAAATATCGTGGTTAAAACAGGAACGAAGGTACTACTGAAGGCTTTTATTATGGCGGCTGGAATGCCATCAGGTCCAGGGGACAAAGATGGTTTCAAACACTTAAGACTCTCACTCACTAACTTCTCGTCAAGAAGAACGGAATTAGGTGCGCCAGTTGGAAGGCATACAGAATCGCAACGTGGAGATTTGTACACGGAGGAAAAGTGTTGAGCAAAGCCGTCAGCGACATTCCGAATTTCATTTCCATGAGAGTCAACTAAGTGAATATGACTATCAGATTTATTCGAACGCTTGCGAACGTATCGCCAGAATTCAATAGGACGATTAGAGGCACTATTCTCTAAATATTCAAGATAGGACTCATGATCCCGCTTGTACAGGCGTTTGCAAAGGGAACGCAAGCGGCGAAATTCTTCTGCCCATGTATCCAGCCCAGGGCATTTCGCTTTATGGTGGGCCCGCTCCTTAAGTTTCAGCGCTGCTCTAAGTTCCTTGGAAATAATAATAATAATAATAATAATAATAATAATAATAATAATAATAATAATAATAATAATAATAATAATAATAATAATAATAATAATAATAATAATAATAATAATAATAATAATAATAATAATAATAATAATAATAATAATAATATAATAATAATAATAATAATAATAATAATAATAATAATAATAATAATAATAATAATAATAATAATAATAATTGGTTTTGGGGGAAAGGAAATGGCGCAGTATCTGTCTCATATATCGTTGTACACCTGAACCGCGCCGTAAGGGAAGGGATAAGGGAGGGAGTGAAAGAAGAAAGGAAGAAATAGGTGCCGTAGTGGAGGGCTCCGGAATGATTTCGACCACCTGGGGATCTTTAACGTGCACTGACATCGCACAGCACACGGGTGCCTTAGCGTTTTTCCCCCATAAAAACGCAGCCGCCGCGGTCGGGTTCGAACCCGGGAACTCTGGCTCAGTAGTCGAGCGCCCTAAGCCGGAGTTCCCGGGTTCGAACCCGACCTTTTTTGATCAGAGACCGTTTTATCCTTTTTATCAGAGAGTTTAACTTTGAGTGTCATCCTCCGACATTTTGGGCATTTTTTTTCGTGCTTGGCTCGTGCTCCATTTTTATGGCATGCTGAACCCTATGCTATTTCCCCCGATACAGAAAAAAAGCGCAATGTAGCGTTACTAAAGAACAAATCTACGGGTTAACGCGTGGCGATCGAAGCACACAAGTATCACTGACAGGTTTTTAGTTCTGGCAAGTGCTGTGGGAGACAAAAAGAACTGCGTAAAGTAAGCCTGAAGCCATGAATTGCTCCTTCATGCAGTGGAGACTCTTACGCGAAGTTACGTACGCGTGATTCAAACATCGCCTTGCATTCACTGCCCTCACCCTTTGTGCATTTGCACACTGCATGTTAATTACGACGGTCAAGTTCTGTGGTAACAAACCGGATGAATAAATATCCAACTTGAGTATCATCACGCCGAAAACGAACACTGAATAATAATAATAATAATAATAATAATAATAATAATAATAATAATAATAATAATAATAATAATAATAATAATAATAATAATAATAATAATAATAATAATAATAATAATAATAATAATAAATTTTTGGGGAAAGGAAATGACGCAGTATCTGTCTCACATATCGGCTGACACCTGAACCTCGCCGTAAGAGAAGGGATAAAGGAGGGAGTGAAAGAAGAAAGGAAGAGAGAGATGCCGTAGTGGAGGGCTCCGGAATAATTTCGACCACCTGGGGATCTTCGTGCACTGACATCGCCGAGCACACGGGCGCCTTAGCGTTTTGCCTCCATAAAAACGCTGCCGCCGCGGTCGGGTTCGAACTCGGGAACTCCGGATCAGTAGCCAAGCGCCCTAACCTCTGAGCCACCGCGGCGGGCTCAAATACGAAGGGCGCGCAGTGGTACACGGCTGCATATTGGCCGAAATGAACGTATGAGGTTTCAAGTCTCTAGCTATGATCGCTTTTTGAGCGATCATAGTAGAAATTGAAACTCCGTTCCCATTTGGCAAATAGCAGCCGTGTACACTGCGCGCCCTTCGTATTTGCCGCCGCGCATCAGCCAGTCTCTCGCAGACGTTTTATTACGCAGGAGCGGAAGCTGCTATCGCGCACCCATTGTCCCCAGTATCGCTCCGCTCTCTACACACGTTTTCCTTCCGAAACCAGCGGAGCGTGCCGCCTTTTCAGATCTTCGCAGCTACAACAAATACCCCCCAGGCTTGGAGAACGAGCTCTCGGCATGCCGCGCTCGCTGCATTTGTGAGCGTGTCCGCTCTGCGCTAGACAAAGCGAGCCGAGCGCACCACCTCATTTCGCGCCTTCTTTGCTGAGGCACGTTTTAGCCGTGAATCTTTCTTTTCGAACGGCGCCGAGTTCTAACACCGTGCACCAGAGGGTTCACATAGGCCTGTTTTTTTTTTAAATCTCTACCAAGGGAAAGGAGTTCGACAGGTACGCATGCTATAATGTAGCAGTTTTAATGCGCACAATTCCCGTGAGTGAGCTTGTTTGGTCGACAGCTGTTAAAGCCGGGCCACGAGAGCGCTGGTTTTGTGAGAGAGAGAGAAAAAAAGGCTGCAGAGATTTCCTCGGCAAGTCTTGTACATGTTGGCAAAATGACATCTGGCTCTATGTGGTTCCTGGAAAATTTTAGGCACGTATACGCCCGTTGGTCAGCTCAGGTGCTTCCTGTCTCGTAGGAACACAAGAAGCCATAGTGAAAGGCTATCCTGTCGCACGGAGCACTTTTCTGTTGAAAGTTCTGCAATCCTGAGGAACAACTATTTTTATTTGAAAAGTAAGAATGTAGTGGAAGCGCGGTGAGCGCGTGTGCAGTCGCTGCAGAAAGATGGAAAGACAATTGCAGTGAAATATTTGTCCCCACCTACTGCAAGCGTAGAGCTCAGTTTGTATTTCCGCTCTTACAGCTCCAGACCTTTACCTACATTTGACGTCCTTGTCCTGTTAACAAATTTCGTAATTGTAAATACAGCGCGCACTCAGCAGGCGACCCGATGCAATTAGCTGACATGCACCAATCCCGAAATGTAATGGCTTTGACATCGTAACAGCACAGAGGATGACTCCTGAGCGAGGTGGTGCGCTGTCATAAATGAATAAAGCTACAGAGCAAAAACTAAACTTGCTTTACGTGAGTGACCCTGGAGGTAGTACCATCTTCCACGGGTAACTGACTGAACTTATTACATCAGGTTACAAGTAAAGCTGGAGTATAGAAAACTCTTGAACTTTTTATAGTAAGTTGCGGCTTATAGCCTGGGTAGTGGCTCCATAATGGGCGATGTTTTCCAAGTTTTGTCCTTTAGTACCAGAGCCTTTGGTAAGTTAGGTGACCAAAGCAGCGTGGTCGTGAGTTAAACAAGCGCCAAAAATACTGAATTACAGCGCACCTGATTGGTCAGAAAGTTTCCCAGGCCTGCTGTAGCGAAGCAGTGCCGCCACAACGATTCATGTTACGTTCTCATCTTCGTGTGTCCCTCTAAATTCCTCCATCGGGTTCATTCTTGCATAGCGGGCAGCTGCGTGCACTGAGCGCAGGTGAAATAACTAACCGACAACTTTTTGTGAAATAGCGAGCAATGGCAGAAACAAAACTTATACCTCCAGTCGGTGATGAAGGAGGGTGGGGTGGAGGTCTCTGTTTTGCAGGTTGGTGCTGAATATAGGCTCTGTGATTCGTATATAAAGTAGCGCTTAAAAGGTGAATGACAATAAACTTAATCAAATTTCGCGCTCTTTTGTTATTTCCTAGTGCAGCCCTCGTTGAATAAATTCCAGTGATTGTTCTCTCTCCATAACTATATGCCTCGTCTGAATAAGTGTCGTTGTCAAAAAACACAACAGATCTTTGTGCAGTATTTAGGTCAAGATCTTGCAGTAACAACAATCTTTGGTAAAAATCAAGTTTTCTTTAGTGTTGAGCTGTTTTGTTGTCGCAGTGATATAACTACATAAAGATACTTCAGTACTAATGAAAAGTCTTATTCGGACAGGATGACATTTTATGGTATATTGGGCACGATTCTGTCTTGTTTTTCGACTGGGATGAAAGCAGGCTTAGAGGCAAAGTGCACCCCAGCATGCTTTATTCATTGCAGGAGGCACTTTGCGCAGAATGCTGTGTTTGCTGATGGGCAAGGAAAAGGAAAGTAATTGAATAAACTACGCCATCTGAACGCAAAAGCCTGAAACAAGGAAAGTTCAGGGCAAAAAACCAGTGCCATGCGTTCGCAATGTCCTCACCGGAAATGCGTCCCCGGAAACGACCCTGTTTCCTTATCTCCTTCACATTGGTTCCCCAATGCCTTTCTAGCTTCTGGTCAGCCCTGAAAGGAAGCCGCCTCTCCATTTTACTGCCACGGTGCATTCACCTCCGCACCAGTTCTATCAGCTCTCCCTTAAGTGCAAGCCTGTGCAAGTGTGCATCTTTTAATCCTTCAATTCCTTTGACTCTTTCTTGTTCTCAGTACACGAGAGTACCGCAGGTTATTATTTCCCTAAGACACTAAGTGCACTGACTCTCATTACGGTCGTAGTGTATCAACACTCTTTAAATGTTTTGATGCTATCCGGTACGTCTGAAAAATGGCCGAATATCAAATCTTTACAGAGAAGGCTTTCCAACAGTGATGATAATTTACAGATGCACTTAGTTCTTATGAGCCGCTTCCTGTCACAATACAAAGGCAGGTGGTGCCCAGAGAGCAACCTTTGAGGCAGGTGGGCCACCTAGGTCACATGACTCTGTGGTGTCATCACAACCTGCTCACCGCATCGTCAGCAAACTGCCCACCGTGGCACGTGGCACTTAAATTAATGATTGGTCGCTCAGGAAGAACAACTTGGGCCACACAATGCCCACCGCTGGGAGCAGCGGTGCATCGCTTAAGAGCAGCACCACTGCGCCAGGAGGAATATGAGGACTCCCAGGGATCCATGAATGTAAAGGAGAGAATGACCTTCGGCATAAATGACAATTAACCCATTACTCTATCGCGTCATACTCTTAAGGCGGAGCTTAAGTGTCTCCTCCATTTTTTTTTTGCTTTCGTGGTGCACTTCCAGTTCATCTTTTTTTTCTTCACTTGCCAGCGAGCGGAGTGCATTGCCTCGGCGGTGGGTCACTTATGGAATGGCCCCGCACTCGCGTAGAATCTGTGTTTATGTACCCTCACAGAGCTCCCGCTTCATTTGTGTTAAGTCCGTTTTCAAGTGGTCTTCCTTCTTTGAACCGTCAAGCAACACATTTGTGCTTCTCAACCATATAGCGGAGCTTTTACGGCACCCCTAAATACCGAGAGGTGTCAAAACGTGAGAGAAAGGGTACACCTTTGTTTACACAGATTTAGAGCTTAAATGCTGTCATGAGTGCATCGCGACGCGGCTAAAAAACAGACCACCATTGCCCGTTTACGTTACGCAAAGACGGTACGTCAGCAAGTTAGAACCTCCAGGCTGTTTCCACAGCTTTAGCAGACCAAGCTTCGGTTCCGCTATTTGGTTTTGGTACCTGTACATGCACTCCAATCGCAGGTCAATCAAAAAATTACTGCGTTATCGAAAGCGTATTAGGAAGTACCACTAATTTCTTGAAACTTAGATCAATTGAAATCACATTTATGTTGACGCCTTTTGCATTCATGTCTCCATATTGCTGACAGAATAGGCCATACTTATTAATGTGCAAATAATTTATCGGGCCGCATGAGAAAGTTACGATTCAAGAGAACTAACTCTACTCAGTAAACGTTCCTGCTGCGATTTAATTTTGTTTGCTAACCGCTGACCAATATTGGGCGCGCGGTCGCTTTTTGCTCTTTGTTCATTCTACTCACACTTGTTGAAGCGCTAATTATCTACGACTACTTTAGGATAATGCTCTCGTGTTGACATGAGGCGCAGTGGTCATTTACCCTTTTTTATGTACAGTGCGCTGCTAATGCCCTTGATTGCCCGTTGTTAACGAACACCGTAAGGATCACAAATGTTGTTTTGTCTAGTCATACATCACCACACCCATAATTCTTCAAATAATAGCAAATTTTCTCTCACTGTGGGCTCAATTCGTAGCCAAGGACTTCGTGGAGTCAAAATATGTCCTTGACAATTTGCGTCAACACATCACATCAGGCAACGTAAGTGCACTAGCGAAACACAGGAATAGTAAATGCAAGAAGCTGGGATCGACAGGGCGAATATTGTGTAGGCGTCGTCTATTTGTCTTCGGATTTATCGTCTCTTTCGTCCACGCTGTCCTCCGCATTTGTGTACAATTCTGGGTCGAACAAAATCGCTTTCCCGTCATCTAAACATGAACTTTGCGAGATTCTTAAGTTGGGTTAAAAACAATGCTCAACTGTGTTACGCAAACCTAGAAAGCGGCTATGCAAAGGGAATGAAGGAAAGAGCGAAAATCAAACAAGAAAAAAGAAATAGTATTACGGTAGAGTATGCGGCAGTCAGAGCGATTACGCCAGCACAAATGAAGAAACAGAGGAGCCGTCTCGTTTTTCCTTATTCAGTACATTTGCGCCTAATTGCCCGGAGTTGTTATCGTAGTCCAAGTACACGGGTGTATTCCAAGACAAGGCTGCCTGCACACAGCGTTAATCCCACAGCGCATGAAATAGGATCCGCTATACGGGAACAGGGGATGGTCGAGGATGGAAAAGAACCAAAGGGTCCCTCGAGGATCAAGCGCCGACTTGTTTATGGCAGCGAGAGTGTAGAACTCTCCTTTCGACGCATCATGGCAATGCTATATGTCTCGCACCAAACGCGGAGAGCACTCTGCACAGATGTCGTCAACCGCACCTGCTTATCCCACCTTCTTCCCAAGCACGCTAGTTTTTATCGCCATCAAATCCACCAGAGCCATGTACTCGCTGGGATCAAAATGGCTTATGGCTGAGAGGGAGGCATCACCGTCGTTGCTTCCCCTTCTTTCCTATTTCTGTCCTTTCCTTCGGTCGACGTTGCACGACCATTATTTAAAAACGGAACTGGGAACAAACAGAAACAAACCAGAGAACAAAGTCTTCGTTGCCCTGCAGCACCTTAACCTGATTTCTTATTTCTTATTCCCTATCCAATTTCAACGTTCCTTGTGTTTCTTTTTTTCTTAATTTCCCGTTCTGATTTTCTTCCGCTTCCGCGTCGGCTCCCGGCAAACGAGAATTAGTGCTAATCGCCCCGCAGATTTCACACAATGCGCCTCCGTCTGTATTGTGCAGTACCAAAAGGGCCAGCGTCAGGAAAGGAGCCCGTTCACAGCTCCTTCTCTCATTTAATCTCTCTCTCTTCTAAGCAGTGAATGAATGAACGCAAGGGCTGCTGCCTCTCTTACCTAATAACTACTTCCTTTCTTTCCTTCTATACGTACAGCCGTCGTACTGAGAACACAGAAGCGACGCTCGCAAAGAAAAACAAACGCGACAACGACTCCACGTTTTCTGTGTTTCGTTTCTCGCTCGCTAGTCGACGCTAGTAGGCCGCTGCTCTCCCCATGCGCGCCACGCGGCAGCGCAGCGGCAATAAATGACGGAAGAAGGTGGAAGGGAAGCAAGGATTCTTCGTAGTACACGAATCGCGCCCTAGGATCGTGCATACAGGCGCGAGCGTCGGCTCGCAAACGCTCTCGGTTGCCTCACGATGTGACGGATGATAGTTAGTTTCACTGTGCTCTGATATGCATACGCTGTGGGCAGCGCTTGCGCGAGACTCCATGTCCCGATGTGTGCGCAGGCTACCGTGCATTGCTGCCGGAACGGCCTCCTCTCCCTGAATACCTTTCCCACGCCGGTGGGCGTCGGGACTCAGCGCTGTCTCCCAGGGAATATCTTCCCTGGTGTACTCGGGTGCCAGGAGGGAGAGTATGCGCGCTTACCATCGAAGGAGACGAAAAAGAGAAAGAGTAGTGCATGTCTCGTGCACGTTTTACGCACTGCAGTCTCTGTTTTATTGTACGGGAACGCCTCCCGAGACAAAGCTATCATCGGCTTTTCCTTTGTTAACTACTTTTCTACGGTCATCGCGTCCGATGGGTCCTCTCCTCCATCACGCTGCCCGGCGCGTTGCTCGAAGTCTGTTCCTGTAGAGTGTTGCTGTTGCTGATGGCTCACTGACTGCATGCACGTGCGCAAGGTCTACAGGATTACACGACTATTTCAAAGCCATATCACCGGGTAAAGAATAAGCTAGCTTGTGTGATGGATACCTACAAGTATTTTTATTTAGAATATATGCTTTCACGCCGAGATACCTTGTTGAACGAAATGTATCCATACTAGTTTGCTGGCGCTGGTTTATTACCTAAACCACGGTTGCTGTTTCGTCTTCCGGTTTCAAAAAAAGGACTCTCGTTCACGCTACTTCTTCTGGATAACTTTAAAGGTTGCGTTGTGTCACGCTGTGCTACATCCTCTGAGTATGCGAAAGCCTTTTCGCCTTCTGCTTTTTCTTCTCCTCTTCTCACTCCCTTTTCACCGTCACCTTTATATCCCATCGTCCCTTTCCCTCTGTGCAGGGTAGCAAACTGGTTTCATCTACCGGTTAGCCGCCTTCTTTCTCCCCCTCCCCCTCCCGTCGATACATTACGTTACATACGCCCAAGGTAAGCACAGGTACAGAGCATGCTGAAGCTATCACGGCATTTTCTCCTAAGGGACATCAGCTAAATACAAGGCCGTATAGAGCGCTAAAATTCGCCCACAAATATGTGATAACAATATCGTTATCACATACTCATAGTCGTTGAAAAGTTCGGCTTTAAAAAGTACGTGTGTGCCGAGACGAGACGCCTTAACGTTCTTCCCGAGACGAGAGACCTTAACGTTCTCCCGGAAAGACACCAGAAAAGTTCAGGAATTACTCTTTGCCTCCCACAAGACTTCAGTACAGGCTAAGAAACTTCCAGCCGGGCTCCTTTCGAGGGAAAAAATCTGCCCCGCTGTCAGCTTCATCGTTGACAGGATTAGCGTCGTTCTTCCTACTCGCTGGTGCTAATTTACACTTCGGATTCCAGCGTTGGTGTGCGTCATAACACATCGCGTGTGGCTTTCAGCGCGTTTACGAAAGCATCGCAGAGAGTGGGCTGCGCGGAACACAGTTTGCTTCTCTTCTTATAGTAAATGACGCGAGGATGCAGTTGGAAACAAGCACAGGCAGGCTAGTATAGGAAACAAGCTGCATTTTCTACAAATGCGCCTTGCTTAAAGCTGTCACCCTGTTCTCGGGTGCAGTGTGCTCGAACTGGGCCTGCAAGTCGCAACTGTGCGTGCAGAAACAAAGTTATGCCTGCCCGCCGAGAGCAGCCCGTCGCCATTTGCATCATCGCGCTATACTGTGGGACCGTGATGTGCGCGGACAGCCTTTGCATGTGAAACATGGTGCGCTGGTATGGGTAACGCACCAGAAATGAGAATGGCGCCTCTATGTAGAGAATATTGCCATTTGTGAATTATTAGCTACTGTCTGCCGGTGAATTAGCTGACGGCCGAAACAATGACGAAGATTTAGCACTGAGAAATCTCACCGACTAGCCACTGGCAGTGCCTTGCCCCAAGTACATGGGAATAATTGTGTTAACATGGTCATGAGTCCACCCGAACCAATGCAAGGGAACACTTCGCCGAGAGCTCAATAAGTGCTCCGTCATATAGGCAGAATCATTTTAGGGCAGAGATCTAAGAAACTAAACTTGGCTTATTGTGCATTCCGCTAATTATGTGTGAATTAGGAACACAAGCACAAAAGAGCAGCTCTTCGACAATCGATTCTCGGCCCCAGTTAACGTTATTATCAGTGTAACTTCATTTATTTTAAGGCGCACAACGGCCTATTTTATTTACATCGACAAAGATTATTTTCCTCACCTTGAGTTGCAAACGGAAGTGGCGTATGGTCCTCGTTAGGCAAAAAAAAAGTAGCGGACGAATTTTGATCTGCGTCTTTTCAACATAAAACACGCTCGCACCAGTGCAACCTTCGACAAAACGCCTTCGAGGCGCATGATTACCACACATGTTAAAAGGGCTCATGCGCCACAGTTCTCTATCGTCACTTTGCCTCGCACTACGTATAGTGAACCCATTTTTTTTTATTCCGTACCTCTCTGCCTCTTCCTCATCCGTAATCTCGCCTGATTAATTTCCTGGCACTACGTGTACACAGCAGTCATTACTCCCATCGGAACACCACCCACCCGACAGCGCTGTGAAGGAATTGCAATCATTCTCGTTTAATCGCGCGCAAATTCCTCATTACGAACGCCGGGATCCAAGCCACTCGAGGTATTAAGTGAATTCCGATGAACGACCGGCCATGAGTGGTTTACTGTGCGCGCCGCACAAGCGCCATTCACGTGTGCCCTACCCCTCATCCGGATAAACTGATGCATATTCGTTCGACACGCTGCCAGCACTGAGTACTGTTGCCGATAAAAGCACGTGGCGCAGCAGCTTTATGTCCACATGCGCGTGCGCTTGTGAGCATATGTAATTCTTTATTCGGCACCATCGCTGAGCCTGTTATTCCTTGCATTACTGGCAGTCCCGATGCTTGAAGCGTACGATGTTCTTTTGGCAGATACGATGACGGTGCCTGAAGGAGAAGGTAAATTAACCAAGAATGAAAGCACTGGAAACAATAAGTGTTATAGTGAGGCTCCTGTCGCTTGGTTTCGCCGCTTGGTGTCGCGCCTTGGAAATTTGGCTCAACTTCACATTAAAGATTTGAAAGCAATCGAATATTTTCCGCAGAAGCAAGGCATTCCATCTCATGCGCCGGAAAAAGGAAGAATCTGCTGACATGCGGGGTTTTTGTCGCGTGCCCTACGTTTCGACTCCAATGCCTCCGGTAATTGGTGACGGCGACAATCAAACCTCATCTCAGGTCTCGTCTTAAACCCTCTTGTGGCAGAAAATTCATCCTCATTAGTGTTTGTAATCATAAAATGGCCTGCTCTAGCACTGAGTATCCATTAACAACCCGAGCTAAACACGTGCAATATTTTCACCTGCTCGCGCCTAATCTGCGACGCGCACGTGAAGCCGAGTTGCTGGAGGTTGTTATCGACCGAATTTAGTATGGACTGCATGGTTGAAGTTCCCATTCCAGGATTCCATCTGTCGAAGCTGCTTCGACGGCCCTGTTTACGGGCCATTTCTGGTCTTCAGTGGCTGCGTTGCGCAGGGTGGCCTCTCACTGCTTACGAGTTGGGAAAAGGAGGGGGATATGGCATAATTTTTTTCGCAGTCTTAGAGCAATTTCTTCACAATGGCGACTTTCTGGCCTCTAAAGTTATGGGTACTAGGCGCGCAGGTATTTAGGGGGTAAAAGCTGCTGGTTTGTATCCTTATTACTGCTATTTCTTCTTCTTTGTTCGATTCTTTGGAGGGCTTGGAAAATTCTGACCGTTACAGCCTGTAGTTGTGCAGGATTTCAGCTAAGGTGTAGAGTTGCCCATAATAGTTCTGATTGTTCTGCGACGGTGCCCAGGGTAGTAATTCACAGATGAGGCCGATGGGCAAGTTCGTTGCCCCTTACCCGTTGGTGTCCAGAAGGACACTTTTTGAGTGCTTTTTCCAAGTTAGTAACCTCGAGGATACGAGCGGCCCGCTCACACACCCGGGCCTTGTTATAGTTTCAAAATGCGGTTTGAGAATCTGAGATCACCAGTACCTGAAGGTTCGCCTGGATGGCGATGACTATGGTCACTTCCTGGACAATCATAACGTGCCTGGTTTGATCGATGCAAATCATTGCAGCGTACCTGTTGGATCGGTAGCTGCAGTAGTAAAAGTGCCGTGAAATGGTCCGGCTGCATCTTTCTATATTATTTGTGGGGGTATATTCTATCGCTTTATTGGAGGTTGGGTGAAGCAGCTTCAATTTATTTCGTATTTTCATTATTCATTATTTTATTTTCTTTACCGTGCGCCCGTTCCGAATTAGCGGGCTGCAATCTTGCCGGCTCGTTGCCTCTGGCGGTGCGGCCCCCGACAGCCGAATCAGGTATCCGTAATGGGCCCTCGGGAAATGAATAACTCGGAACACATGGAGAGGGGCTGCTTTATGCTCAGTCGCCTTTACTTCTTTTCTTATTGTTGTCGGTTTGCTTCTCGCATGATCAGACAGCCAGCGGTCTACGCGACGTCGGCGCGCTTAGCGCACCTCTACAGTGTGCATTATTAAAGCTTCATTCCCATCAGCAATGCGCGTCGCCGAACTGCGGCGCTCGACACTGAATTCTAGCATCGGCGGCAAAATCGAAGGACGCCCGATGACCGCCGACTAAGAAATGAAAAACCCACGAAGAAATAGTCGAACTGAGAGCGGAAGTTAGTTCGATTGAAAGCGTCAGAGCTCTAAAAGAAAGAGAAAGAGGTGCGGGGAAAGGCAGGAAAGCCGTCGGCTGTCGGCCTGCGGCGGCGAACAGAATCCCACTGAAGCGGCAGCGAGGAAGAGCAGGCGGCTCAAGAAATGAAAATGCAGAAGCACCGACCAGAAAGGAAGCGAGCTTGGTAAGCGCCACGAGACTGTGGCGCCACCTTCCCACTGCGCCGCGGCTTTGCTTTGCGATTCACAGAACTTTCTACAAATGTTTGCAGGAGATATACTAATGCTTGACGTCAGCGTTATTTTCTAGAAAGAAAATAAAAAGAATCCAGCTTGAGAAACAGCATGCAGAATCTTGTAGCATGCCTTAAAATATACAGCGCAGTGAGCAGATTTAAGTAAGTATACTATATGTTACTATCATTTTGGTTTACACACGTTTTACCTAGGATGCTGCTTTGAAATATACGCGCGGTACTGTCTTAGTCTTCAAGGCGCGCGAATATTCTGAAAATGAAAACAAAAGGGCGCGAAGTGACAATTTAGGAGCTTTATTTTAATTTTATATAGCGATGCTCATATCGTCGCTGTTGGTAAGCTAAACAATAACCTAGGAGGGCGGGGGTGGGGGCAGCATACTGCACGAAAGAATAAGAAATAGAAGGAGGACAAGAAGGAGGAGCAAAAGTTATAAATCCGCTAAACCCGGTTACTACATGTTTGTTTTTGCCTGATCCTATTTACACACTTAAGGGACACCTCATTTTGCATTTCATATCGCTCGCACCACAACGCCAATATCAAACATACGTGCAATATGGTATTACATAAGGAAGAAATAACAAAAATTATTGCGACTAAAACTAATTTTCTCCTCGTGGCCCGCGGCTTTGGCGAGCAGAGTGAATGTAATGAAAATTCCGTTACCGGAATTACTGAGAACAATCAATCAACGTTTCCCGACGACGGTCAGTGTAAGCACAGCCGATGCTGTTCGTGACAGATAATGTGAAACGTTCTTTTCCCACTATTGATGGAGCTTGGAAGATTAACGATCTCGCGGCGTTCAAGGGCTGACACTCGAGCTGTCGGCCTCCACGCAAGAGCGACTCTGAAATCGCGCACCAGTCGCCCGTTCCTGTACTTCCTTTTCCTTTAAATTACTCCTTGCTAAAACACAAGAGAAGACAAAGCACCGAAATTAAAATGAGATTTTGATCACATTTTTACCCTTCCTTGAGCTGGACGCGACAATACCCTTAGATTCTGTAGAAGCTTGGGCAAGCTGGTGTCACATTGTTTTTCGGCAGCGCAAGGGACAAAGGACGAGACAAGTGCACAGTCACGGCGCCGTGTCTGTGCACTTGTCTCGTCCTTTGTCCGTTGCGCGTCTGGAAGACAATACCCTTACATTGTTTTCAATATTTTTGCTGGAACAGCATTTACGAAGATCTTCCAGCTGCTTAATGTTTTTTTTTCTTCTCAGGTGTCATTAGATCTACCTGCTCTGGGCCGATTCCAAGTGTTTTTAATTAGCGAGCTCGGTCACAACGTGAGAAGTTTTCGCTCTTTATCAAGTATGCCAGGTCACTTATTTATCTCTCGCAGTTTATTTCGCTTATTTATGTCTCGCATATAGGCTGGAGCATGTATGCAGACAGGGTGTTTATACTATTGCCAGCAATTTTTCAAAATAGGGTTTCAGAGCTAATATAACGTTTCTTCAGTGTACTCTCGCCACCGGTGGCTGCAGCAAAAAAGGGCTAATGCGTATTATCTAGCAAGCTGGCGAAATTTAACCTTCCATTTAAATTTATAAATTGTATTACAGTTATGCTCCTCATTGTAATTAGGAACCTGAAGCTCTTCTCGTTTACCGCACTCGCCCGCAGTTTGCGACGCCCGCCACTAATATTTAAAGACTGATGTTGTGGCGTTTAAAATTTGTTTTTGTGGCATAGTTATAGCAATGACGAATGTCGTTAAGAAAGAGGCAAATCATGTTAACTAATAATAGATAACAGATAATCTTTTAAGTGATACACTGAGGTGACAAGTTGTAACTATATTCACAGCTGGCCGTTAGTTATAGCAACAACAGCTTTCAAAATTTCTAGTACAGCTGAAGCAGGGAACAGCCACGAGCAGCACAGCATGTGTGGTGCATGCAAGGTCATGTGACCTGGGCGTTAATGAGCGATTTCTGCGAGTGAAAGTGACAGTGTACGCTGCATAGTTACGTGGTTGTCGCTTGACGCACCAGAAAGGACATAATTAGTTGCTCCACAGTGCAGAGCATAATTTCGTTTTTGAAATTCTAAAACTTATATATGTCTAATTCAAATGGGGAACTAAAAACCTTTAAATTGAAAATTGGCTATTAGAAATAAACAGCTTAGCAGTTTACCCGATTCGCCTATTTTCAGGCACCCTTCACCATTTGCATAATTCGTCCACAAAATCTCTCACTATACAGAAAAAATGCCTATTGTTAAAGTTTACCTGTTGTCTTCGTTGAAACATCCTATTTACTTAGTACATCATTTCAGCGCATTAAAAGTTGGAAGCAGGAGTAAAAAGGAACACCTAAAAGCCGGATAAATGTTCTCCAGTGTTTTTCTTTCATTCGGTGTTTTTATTTGTCCTTTTTGAAACTTTTGATGAGCTCAAATTATGTAACCAAGCCACGGCGGCCAAGTAGCTTGTCTTCTGCCTTAACTCCTATAACTTTGACCTGGCAGGGATTGTCAGAAAGCTCGCGGGATCGCATCCTGGCAACGGCGGAGGCGGCATTTCGGTGGAGACTAAATGCGAAACGGTCCGTGTGGGGCGCCAATTTACCGCAGGCTGCTAAGGTGTCCCTCATTGCCCACGTGCAGTTTCGGGATATTAAACTCCACATATCTGATGAATGAAAAAAAAAAACCCACAGTAGGCTGTAAACTCCAGAGCGGTATATGTTGCCTACTTTTTGATGTCATTAATATGTAATTCCTCGTATTTTGTTTCAGCACTCATAAGTTTCAACGTTCACGACAGAGTGATGAAATAGTTCATTATGGTGTTCGGTTACTAGGCAGAACAACACCTATTCATCTCTCGTTAGTCATGCTCTCGCCTCCTCTTTCTTTATTCGACCTCTTGTAATCCCAAATTTGTTCGCACACAAAACAAAAAAGTCGATGTTGTGCGTCAAAAGCCAAGGACGAAAAATGCTCCATGCCGTGTTATAAGGCAAAATACTAGATTTATTTTTCTGCACTTATAAGCAAAAGCAGCAAAGGCGACTTGTTTTACGAAATCCAAGCTCTTTGTCCGCTTTTCATTCTGTCCCTCGCTCAACTGCCTGAAGCTAAGGTGCTTTCTCAGCTCCCATCCAGGTATTTTACATTTGTACTTTTTTTATAGATTTCCTCCTTTTGCTTTACCCAAAGCCGGCAAACTTTCTATATATACGCGCGCTGAGATTTCACGGCCAGGTTCGCTGTTATCGATGCCGCAACAGTGCATTAGGAAAGGGGGCCGAATATCAGCTCTCGCCGCCTCGACTCTTTTGTCGTGCGGCTTCGCCCTCGTTAAAATATCATTACTCGCATGGTGTTCACATCAGAAAAGCCGTATAACAACGGACGTATAACAAGCCGTATAACAACGGACCCGCGCTGCGGGCTCGTCTTGCCTGCAAACGTAGGTGGCCGTTCAGGTACTAAGAGTAAAACGACGAACAAGTCGACGAGATTTTCGGTCATCCGCGTTAAACTTAGGCAAGTGAGCCACCCACCGAGCCATGGTTCCTTGCGTGCATCTCGCGGAAAATGAAGCAGTAGCAGCAGCCAACGCCTACGGCGCATTTCCGCTAACGTACCGCCTCGCTAATGAGTTTTGGATATGCGACAAGAGTGCGCAGCCAATGCGCTGCGGCGGACTCATCCCGCGCTGCTTCGGAAGTCATAGCGAGGGAAGGCCTGCCCTCGTTATGCAAACGGACCAGTTAACAAGCCAAAACCAAAACCCTAGTTCGAATGTTACCCTAAGGTGCAAGGGAATGTGGGTGGAGGAAAACAGTGAAGAATATTCGAAGCGTTATCCCGGAAGAGTGGAAAAAGGGAACAGGGGTTAGTTAGAAGTTGTGGTAGCTGAGTAGCGAAGACGTGGGGTTGTCAACATTTCAGAGGGAAAGGAAAGGCCCGAAAGCAATGAAAAAGCGAGTAACCAACCGATCTGCTTGCATGTCTTGCTCCTCCATACTTGGGGCTTCCAGACGTACCGCTTCGTACCACGTGACTCATGCGCCTTTGCTGCGAGCTGAAAAAGCCCTATCGAGAGGTAGGGTAGGCTGGCGGTCGTCAGCTACCTTCAGTCGTGATGATGGGCTGTATGGCGGGGCTGATGCTGCTGCTAGACCTTTTGTCACTGAATCGCACATGAATTTCACTGCTGTTATTATTTGTTGTTTCGATCTGTCTCGTCTATTTTTTCCCAATTATTTTGTTTTTCGCAACTCTGTATTGGCCCCGTCTATCTGCTATCCAAACTAGCGTTCCTCTTGCAGCTTAAGCCCAGTCTCCTGCTACACGTTACTCAGACCAGCGTGTTTGAGGGAGCAAGCGCTCCCGGCGTGGTCTGATATTTTCATCTTTGCTTTTGCTAATCGCTCAATACTTGGCCAAGGAGTCAGCCTAGTATTACAAGTTCTCTTCCACTCACCGTCTCGCCTACTAGTTTTACGTACACCGTCATTTCCAATCTATCATCCACCTCATAGTAGTCTTGGCTCTCCGGGCTTGGTCTTGTTGAAGGCTTCCTTACATTTACGGGATAACTTCAGTCCCCATCTGCAGGCCGCGATTATAAACAGAAAACCGTGGTCTAGGCAGAAACCTAAATAGAAGCATCTTTAATTGTCTAACAAAAGGTACAAACAGCGCTAAATGTAACACCAACCACACAGAAAGACGGACGGACGGGCGCTGTCTCGTCCTTTTTTCTGTGTGGTTTGTGTTGAAAGTTAACGCTGTTTGTACCTTTTGTTAGACAATGCTCCACCAACTAGCCCCGCACGATGTACTGAGCGTCTTCAACTCCGTGATTTTTGCTTCCGCTTTCAACTAAAATGCTATAAAAGAACACGCCCTTTTACGTAATTGGCCACTTATGGCCACGCAGTAATAAAGGCAAAATACGAGCGCTGCCAGCAAAGCAAGTATCTCGAAAGTAACAACGTATACAGAAGCAGCGCACGCTTATTGACGTAATACTTCATCTGGCTTTGCGCTCGGCAGTGTTTTCTTTTACGCACTAACAGTCAAAAATACATTAGCGTGTAACATACTACTTGCTACTTAATTATTCAGCTATGTTTCTGTTAGCATGCGGAAGATATAGTCTTGAGTTCCAGTATGGGCGTCGATTACTGCAGGCTGTTGGCATTGATGGACAGAACTTTGCTCACGGAATGAATAAAATGTAACTGTTATCCAAGCCTGTTATCTACGCGAATGTTTCTGCACTCATGACACAGCGTAGAATCTGGTTAGAATGGGAAGAAAAAGTGAACGAATGCAGAACAAACACGAAGTGAAGATGGAGGTGACTACCATGCCAATAAATCGAGGGTGCCTGCGCTGTGATTGCAGACGCACTCCGGAGAGTGCCCTAAGGCGTGTGGGCTTTATTTTAGCCCTCGTGGCAATCAGCGAGGAGTGCATGACTAAATACGAACCACTGAATCGACGCTGTGGCCCTCTCTTCCTTTCCTCCGCGCGGGGTCTCTTTCCCGGGCCTAGTTCTTAGGGCATGCGGGAAACACCTCTATTAAATTTTCATCGGGCCGCGCTGCCTGCCTTCCTGCCACTTAGGGTCGATGCTGTGTAGCGCTTTGAAAAAAAAGAGGGAAAATCTAATAATGATCGAGACAAGAAAGAATGAATAGCTGAAAATGAGGTGTAAATATGTGTACCAATTCCTCGGCCGAATCATGTAGCATTACGGCAGCTGTGCTATAGATGGCGCCAGTTAACCCACAGATTGGTTACGGTGGGCGCAGCTGGCTAATGACAGGGGTTAATTGGAGAGACTTGGGAGAGGACTTTGCCCTGCAGTGGGAGTAGTCAGGCTCATGATGATGATGTGTTCATTGGAAGGGTTGGAGGCCGGCAGTGTAGTTGTTTCGGTGAGTGTTTTCAGTCGCTAGTACAACGCTGCTAGCTTACATGGAGCCGCTTCTGCGCACTAGCAGAATTCTGTCGCTGCACAGATAGTACCAGTCATCTAGCTTCCTTCAGCGCGGATTTACATGGAACGAAGTATTGCAACAAACCCATCCCATCAAGGTAAACAAGTTGTGACCGCATGTGGCTGGTTCGCCTTCGGAGGTGACCGAATAAGAAAACAAACACACAACACACAATTTTGCCGCTTTCTTATACTTTCAATGAAAACGAAAGGATAAAATAATAAAAGCTCCGCTCGTCTGTATTCCGCGGTGACCAGCCTTTTGTTCGGTGTCCTCTTCCTTTCTGGCCACAAAGAAACGAAAAGCACTGAAAACCTCCGCACAGACCAGCAATGTTTGGCAGCCCAATTTTTTCCAGCTGATTTATAGCTTGTTACGCTACCTTCTTGCTGGCAGTAACCGCCACTGTCCTCTTGCAGCTCATGTCTCGCCCCTGAAATCATCCACACACAACCCAATCACACCGCTCGCTCTTCCGCAGCAGAAAATAAAAACATGGAGGTTAACAGAGGACGGCAACAACAACTAGGCAGGGTTAGATTGGCCACTCGAAAAGTGGGGATGGGAATGAGGAGAGTAAATAAAAAAGAGAAGGAAAGTTGACTGCAGTTGTATGGAGCGTGTCCGCATTGTCCTTTGCTCTATAAAACCAGAGGCGCCCACAGGACTATGAAATATTTGAGTAATGCATTGATGTCCTTCCTAGCTGACGAAGGGTGATACAAAGGCCCCATAAACTTTGGCCATAGTTAGTGGACGTCAGTCGGAACGTTGTGTCAAATACGTACTCATAAAGGCAGCGAACGCCGCACATCAAGAGGCATTTAAATCCTCGTGAAGCAGAAAACGAAAATTAGATTTTTTTTTGTTTTCTGTGGAACATAAGTTTCCCTGAGGTTGCAGCGTTTCATGCCTACCACCGGCTCAGTGCTGTAGCACTACCCCTGGTGCCGAGCACCGTAGCAATTTAAGGCAAAACGGGAACCGGATATTTTGTGGAATAATGTAAGGTGAATATCAAGTGAGACAATAATAGCGTCTTCATCATCAATTAATTTGTCGTTATTATGCTCGAAGCATGCCAGCAACAGGCCCTATGTCCACTCGTGAAAAGGTGAAACACCGTATGCAACGAAGTTGCCAGCTTGCTTCCCGTCGGCTATCAGATAGCGGATCAAAAAATAAGGAAGACAGCACTGCAGTGATACTGGCAGCGCACAATAGCCATAATCTGCATTAGATCCTGGAGACATGTAGCTCGTTAATAATGAGATACCTGGTTTCGTGGCGCCTCGCCAATTCCCCTCGATTTATCCATCAGCATTTCTTCTATATTTGATTGCAGAAAGGAGCTTTGACAAAAGCATCTAATAAAACAAGGAATACAAAAATAACTTTTGCATACTAGTGCAACGCTTCCGCCGCTTGATTCAAAGTGGTGACATGAAGTTTGACGAAACATCAACCAGGGTCGAGTTCTATGAGCAAAGATTACAGAAGCGGGGCCATAACACTCGTATTTTTCGTCCCCAAGTCAAACTTTGGTAGTTTTATCAACCCGTATATGCCAACAACGAAGAAATAGCGAAAAATATGTCTTGTAATGGTTTTAAAACGCCTTGGCTCATGCGTACTGCTTTTTTTTATTAACTGGGTCGTTTCTTCTGATACCGCTGTTGCAATCGCCAGTAGCGGTGGGAAAAACGGGGAGGACCACAGCAGCTTACCTCGCGGGATTGTTCCCTAGAGAGGGGCGAAGATTCCTTCAAGATGATTTCGAGTGATGGCACTAACGTTGAATGAGAAGAAAGGCCTCGAAAAGACGACTGTAAAACGGTAGTGAAAAAAAAAAAACGTGAACGAAGAACAACTCTGAGAACGAGTGATGAAAAAAAATTGCAAGATAAATAAAAGGGAGGTATGCAGCTGACCGCCACGGCTGCCACAGGAGTTTTGAAATTCTAAGAATATTTTTCTGTGCTTCTTCCTCATTACGTCAGTCTTACCATCTCCCTCTTCCAGGTGCGCTCGGCCGCGGAAACTCAATCCCGAAATAATCGATCCGAACCTTTGAGAGCGGGTCAAACGTGAAACCCTATCAAAAGCCGTCGCCTGGTATTCCGAGCCGCACTGTCCGCATCGCTAAGCCGCAGCGCCGGCCTCTGCAGGGAAAGGAGATAGAGAGAGAGAGAGAGAGAGAGAGAGAGAGAGAGAGAGAGAGAGAGAGAGAGAGAGAGAGAAAGGAGAAAAGGAAATAAAAGGAAGGTGGTAAGGATGTAGGGATGTAGTGGCGATGAGGTCTGGAAGTGGGAAGGTTATGCCTCTCCCGCAGAAATGCAAACCCGATTCCGGGAGGAGCGTGCCGACAGACTGTCCTCTATCCCCGTTTTCCTCTCCCTGGTGTGTGAAAGAGTGCGGCCTTAACTTTGAACTCGTCAGCGAGAAAGTTTCATCGCCGGGAAACGGGGGCCAAGACGATGTGGCCACGAGGAGGTCAAATCTGCTGCAAGGTTCTGGAGAGAGAGGTCTCGGTGACCGAAGTTTTCGATGTATAAAGGAGGACTTTCAGTCCGGTGGCTCTGGCCCTTTCATAACCAGTCGGATGGTGTAAAGGAATTCCGGTGCCCGCAGGCGGCCGCCTTTCAGCGAATCCGTGCCATTGAACGGCTCGTGCGTTTATAGCCGGCTGGTGCGCCGAAGGGAGCCGTGCTCTTTAGCGACCCACCCTCATTCGGCGGTGCGGACTTGCTTCTTCCTTTCCTGGTTTCCAGGGAAATTGGTTTGTTTGTTTCCTCAGACGAGTTTAATATCTGGCACTCAAGTTTGCTGCAGAAAGAGTAAACTCTTGTCTGTGCAGATTGCAACTAATAAAAAAGGACATGACTTATTCCTTACCTCAAACCTTCAATAAGGACATAACGAATAGTAGAGAGATTAAAGGCACACTAAGGACCAACAGAAGGTGTCCCGCGTAAATAAAGTATTGTGTTATAATGAAAGTGAAGAGGACACTCTCACCGAAAACAGCTATTGCAACATAGGAAAGACCAAAATACGAAATGCAGGTTTCGCCATCACCGGACGATTTCGCAAGTAAAATGCATGCGTTGAAAACGAATAATATCGCTGATCTCAGAGGCTACGCTACACCACCATTGACTTCAAAACAGTAGAAACCCGTTATTTACGTTAAGTACAATTGAACCGACTGGCGGAAAGATTTTTAAATCGAGTTTTCTTCCTGTTAAATACTTTCCTTGCAGTCGGATCAACATGAACGTAGCCAAGAAAAGTTAAAAAATTCTTTACTAAGAACAGTAATTGGATGGAGTTCTCGTTACTGTTCCCTTAAGCTAGCGGCACACTTACTTGTACCACCCGCATACTTGAACGCTGTTTCTGGAAGGCGCTGTAACGGTCACAGTGTTATGGAAACGGCAAACTAGAGTGGCTTCTGAGGAATATCTTTAAAAAAAAATTCCAAAGTTTCGTGATTTCTTTACAGGCAGCAGGTCGCCAGAAAGACTTGCGCGCATCCCAAGAAAATAAATGATAAGATGCCTCACTAAGACGTTGTTTACCTAGCGCGCAAAATTACTGTTGGTGGAATTGAACGCCGTGAAGGACCCACCGCGTCAAGTTGTATTTATACACGAAACTCCAGAGCTTTAAGGTTTTGTTCAGCGATATTAAACAAGAGAACGGTCCGCCTTGCGTTTCTTTACTTGTGCGGAAATCAAAGCGCTTTGTTTGGTGCTACATATAACAAGATTCGCGCCAGCCGCAACTGCAACGTTCAGTGTCGCTGCACAACTGTTTTGAATGCGAGAATTGCAAATCTTGTATATTTTGCGGTCTACAATGGCCGCGACAAACGGACAGCCGTTAACGTCACTATACTGGGTGTTTCAATTAATAGTTTCAAAAATTCCTAAGAATAGGAACATCGAGATAGAAAGGAAAGCTTTTCAAGAACAAACCATCAGCTGCGGCGGACGTTGAAAACAATTATAAATAAATATTGAATTAACTTAAACTGATTACCTTCTAAATAGCGTGGTCTGGTAGTTAGTGCCAGTAGTGAGTTCGTAGCCATGAAGATAATGCCATATCAGTGTTTTGTGCTCCGGTGTATTCTTCGTTCTTGTGTCTAGCGTTGCGTGCGAGTTTCAAACTTCAAATTCCTTATAAACTAGCTGGCTTTAAACCGTTGTTAGGTGGACACTGTATGGACTAAGTATGTGCTAGGCTATTATTCCTAAACTCTATAATAGCAGCAACATTGTGGCGTCTAATGTTTACTAGTGATCCGGCAAGAATGCTGTTGCAACTGAATTTAGGCTGAGAAAAGTGATTTATATAGACCCACGGATGAATTCCGAAAAGAAATATACTTTCACAACAGTCTACTTACAACGATGACATTTCTTATAAATACTGCTGGTTCTACAGAAATATGACAGAGGTGATTGGACCTTAGGACCTCACAACAGCTTTCAGCCACTATCAAGAAGGGAACTTTTATGTTTGCTAAGGCTTGCGCTGGAACATCTGCCTTTGATATGTCTCGGTATACAGAAGATTGGAGTCCGCGTAATATCTTCGCACTAAACGCTTTAGAAACCATGCTACTACAGTTCTTTACTCTCTTTCTGGGATTGTACTTCTCATATATATATATATATATATATATATATATATATATATATATATATATATATATATATATATATATATATATATATATATATATATATATATATATATATATATATGTCGTGTGGTCTTCCCCATGATGATTTTGGTTAAGAGGAAACACTGTCCATGTCAACGTGGGCAAGAGGAACAACAGTCGCGTCATGCCCTTAAAGGAGGAGAAAGTCAGAAAGCTGGTAAAGTTGCGATCCGTAGTGTAAGAGCGCAGAAAACGAGGACAAACGAAAAGCGCTCGTTTTGTCTGGTTTTTTCGTTTGCCCTTGTTTTCCGCGTTGTTGTACTATAAAGGCAGAGCTTAAGTGTCCCCGACTACTTTTTGATAAATAGTGTTATTTGTACGAAGTGCTCCTTATTTCCGAATTATGAACCTATGTTGCAATCCCTTTTAATTTTTGCTACTTGTGTAACTTTCTGATGTTTACAGTAATATCTGTCGTTGTATATATATATATATATATATATATATATATATATATATATATATATATATATATATATATATATATATATATATATATATATATATATATATATATATATATATATATATATATATATATATATATATATATATATATATATATGCTTTAACCAAGCTGCACGAACGTGAATGCGTGGGGTCGCTGTAGCATATCTGGCTCTCAACCCGTGGGCCGCTGGTGTGGCTGGCGCCATCTATGGAAGCCTCTTGTAACAGCCACCTTTCCAACCTTCCGGATTTTCCCGTAACGCCGGCACCAAGGACAACGTCTCTAGCGTCTTTTCAGCGGCGCGGAGCCCTTACGCTATCGCGCAAACGATAAACGGGCTCAATGAATACACAAAACAGCACTGCGCACAATAAACTACTGCAAAAGAATTGAAAGGATAAAGGAGCCGAATAGAGTACAGAATTCCAGCACCTGAATACAGAAAAGCATCTCCCTGCAGAACTAATAAGGACAAACTGTGGTCAACTAGGTATTGGAAGTCATTTTCTCTAGACGAAAGAAAGCTTTTAAGTTCGAAAATAAACTTTTTCTTTAGTAACTTGATGATGAGTGGTAGCGAGTTTTTGTGCATTATAGCAAAAAAAAAAAAAAGAGAAGTGTCGTTAGCGAGGGTTAGTGAGGTTTACATAGTAATAAATTATTGTTCCTTACGAATCGTGTTTTTTTATTAGTGAATTTTGAATCAAGAGAGGCCTGAGGCTCTCCATTTATTAATTTGTCCAAGAATACACACGATGTCAGTGACTGCCAGCATTGCATTCGGTGACCATGTAATACTTATTTAGCATCAGAGTCGGTCGAGCTGGTTAGTATTCAGAGAGCGTGTAATGAACGCTCTGCTAGGAAAAATCTGCCTGCGCTTCCTTTCTCCACTGTTTGCAGTTGCATTGGGGTGGGCATGGCCAATACGAATTTGGATTTCGTGCCTAACTCAATCGCATGAGAAGGTTGAAGGCAATGTTAGTAATGCTGCCTTGCTTCACTTAATTTGATCTGCAGGCTGCCCTGCTAGTTTTGTGGCCGCTTCGAGGAGTTAGCGGAAGGCAGCTGCATACACCGACAGAAAATGCAGGAAACACGCGTCGATGTATCGATGTATCATATAAGAAAGAGAGGTGTATATTGTTTTAGCGATACGTCTGTGAACCCCTTAAAATCGGAGATGGCATATCTGGAACGGTTCAGTTGATAGTGGCGTGTGTGAAGTGGTATCTGCACGTGTTCTCGTTTTTCTTTATATTTGCTGCGCTGTCAGTGAATAAAGTTAGATGAAGTTTAGTGATAGTCCTGCGTGGTCCTTTCTTGTGTTTGTCTTGGTTGCGCTACAGTTCTTTTGTTACAACATGCACCATCTAGCCAAACAAAAAGTTATTCTAAAGATGTATCGACACCGAGTCGGTTGCTGACACCATATAAGTCAGAGTAGGTTTGAGCTTTTAAGCATGTTGCGGAACATGCAACACACGTAAGATGGAGGCGCACGTGTTTTAGCATTTGCAAATGGATATTAATATTGAAAAAGTGCAAGCTACTGCGCTGCGTTTCATTAAACTATCGCATCGCGATCTAATGGGGGAGTAGATCCATATCTTTTCGTGCTTAGCTTTTTGCCACCTGTCTGCCTGAAGAGTGATACGGAAATTTGTCGTCGCCCAAGCTGCAAAATACAGTTCGCAACACATTTCATGAGAGGTCCGCATAAAATATTCTTCCGGAAAATGGTAGAAACATACATTAAGTAGTTAGCAATAAGTTCCTACTTTCATTGAATCCATTTCTGTTTGAAATGTACTTTTATTGCTCTGATATACTCCTGCAGTTGGTACGTAAGAGTCGCCAAGTGCTGCAATAGTTTGTTTTTCTTTTGTTTCGTATTAAGATACGTTGGCTCATACAATGATGGTACTTAAGCTCTGAACAAGTATGGGTGCTTCATAGATAAGTTTCATTCACGAAGTTCATCAAATCAACCATGCAAGTAACGAGCACGAAAAGCAAACACCCGATTAGCTGACTCTAATGACTGCAGCCATGCCAATGCTGATTGGCTTTTTTCATTACATATGCCTTAAACGTACCATACTTTAATTCATATCGATTGATACATCGCATAGGTTGACCCCTTAACTACAGGAAACGGAAGAGAGAACAAAATGATGGGAATTTTGTGATAGTAGACCAAGGGAAGCTCCGAGCCGCCAGCGTACAACTAAGGCCACCGAAAGAGCGCACCACATACCGACGCTGCTGCGGCGCCGTGCGGAATTCATCACCAACTGCCGCTCCCGCTACTTACCCTGGTATCGAACGCCGTTTTCCAGGACGCCGAACTGGCATGCTCTAGTTAGATTTCTTCATGTCTCAGCGATTAGGACGCTGGTTCGCTTCAATGTTGCCAAGAGGAGTCGCGCAAATTTGCGTGGCGTGAATCACCGCGCAGCTGAGTAAACGAGAGAAGTTTCTTCTTTTTTCTTTTTTGCTACAAGGCCTCAAACCGTGTGGTCGCCGTGGTGACGGCGTTGTGAGGCTCGGTGCTTATCTTCGCATCTGAGGATCTGCGAAGCTTTTGAGCGAGTTTCTTGAAAAATAAAGGGCGCGTGAAACCTTTGCTCAGTAGTGACGGTGGCAGCTATGGTAGGTTTTGAAGGCTCATAGGCAACGACATTGTCATCGTTATCCTCCCAGCATTTCTGAGTTTGTAGTCAGGTTGTATCTCGCTTTGGCCTTGATTCACGTATTGGTCGAGCCTCATAGTTTGGAGAGCGCGATTCTGAAAAAAAAAAGAGTCTACCTATAAGTGCGTAAATGCGGTTAATTGTCGAATTAAGGAACAAAGACTGCACACAGAAAGGCGTGGATTATCCTTCTTTCGTATATGGCTCAATATGAGCAGTCGCCAGTGAATCTTGCGCAAGGAGAGAGTCCCCTCATATGAACCAGACCACCTTTGGCAGCTCAATATCCCACCTAAACCGGTAGATAGGAATATGAACCGGAAAGCGCCGAAAAAAGACCGAAATCCTGCAGACTAGTTTCAGAACAGATAGACAGACGCGTAACAGAGTGAAGTTCATAGCTGGACACTGCCGTAATTCGCGAAACGGCTCCTTCCGGCTCCGACCTTGGTTTTGCTTAACATTCGTCGGGCTCCGCAAAACGAAGGATCTGCAGGGTTTCGGCAAACGAGGCTCGACAGGGTGAGGTCACCACGGCAGATATATCGTCCGCGACCAAGGCGAACGTAACATCCTCTGAAACCCCGACGGAGAATCGCCATCTAGCGAAGGCTTCTGCTGTGAATTCCTCTCTCTCCCACATCGATTTGCGGGTGCGTATAAACAGCTGGTGCGCAATGCTGAGCGAGTGCTGTCGAGGTTTGAAACAAAAGGCAAGGGAGGCATAGCGATGAATACAGAAGAGAGCCCAGGGAGACAGAGAGAAAGAGAAAATAAATGCAGCCTTCGTGAAAAGGTCACGAGTTTGGCCGCGTTTCTTTCAGAAAGAAAATGTGGTGGAGTTCTCTCTGAAATGTAAACAGCATCGATAACAGAGTATAGGCATCCCGTTACTTCCCTACTCTCTTCCCTGCTGCGAGCGTTTGCCGGCCATTTGCCGTCCCTAGCCCTTTTCATCATATTCAGTTTTGTGTATTTCTTTTTCAGTTCCCTTTTGCTTCTATGCCTGCCATTGCCCGAGCAAGTTATTTATTTTGAAATTTCTTTCGCTTAAATCCAGTGGTTTAATACCGTAGGTTCTGCTGGCAAGATTACGATTCGCCGGCAGCGCGCACCACCGGCTCTGCGTAAAAAGAGAGAGCCCGACCAAGCGTATATAGCCGCCGACGGGGCTTC
The DNA here is from genome assembly GCF_052857255.1 of Amblyomma americanum. Taxonomy (NCBI): domain Eukaryota; kingdom Metazoa; phylum Arthropoda; class Arachnida; order Ixodida; family Ixodidae; genus Amblyomma; species Amblyomma americanum. The sequence continues at coordinate 215,016,826 of NC_135499.1, forward strand.
CACCAACGATCGTCTCCCACTTTGAAGGAGGGAAGAAGCGAAGAAAGCTAGGCACAAACGGAGAGGATGAACAGGAGAACGAGGGGGGTGCAGAGGCGGAAGCATTGGTGGAAATATATACTCGTTTCCGCGATATTGAAGTCGTAAATCAGACTTCCACTCCGACGTCCTCTCCAGACTTCGTGGAGGGAAGGATCACACCTTGTGCGTCGTTCGATGGCACCATGCAGGTGATAGGTCCTATACGCTTTACACAGAACCGGCTCCCGGACTCGGTGCTTTACAATCAGAGATCGCTCCGCGCTTTTTTTTTCTCTCTTTTAGGCATAAGCCTTATACTGCCGTGGAAGCCTAGCCGCTAAGAAATCTGTTCGCGTATTCTTCTATATCAAGAAAAAAACCTGGACATTTTTTTTAGGAGGGAAATGGTGGTGATTTTGGAGCAGGTCCTACTAGTGATGCAATGCTGAAATTGACAATGTTGACTTCCGGCGTTGTCGCTGCGCGCAGTTGTGTCTTTATGGACCGCGTAGCACGACTGTGATGAAAGCATTTTCAAACAGACAATTTCTGCGCAACACAAGTGAGCTACTTAAAGATCAACTGTCTGGATTCATGGACAACAGGAGGGAAACAATACTGTCACGTAGTGGTGACGGCAGTCGAAGCAGCGATGAAGACGGACGAAAGGATCTTCTAAAAGAACTGTTTATTGGGCTGACTTGCACCCAAAATGGACTGAATCACTCGGCGGCGGCGAAGCGACAAGTGTGCTCGGCGGTCGTCGAACAGAATGCCCGCCGCTGTCGGCCGTGCTCAATTTAAAGCTGATAGCGAACATTCGAGATAAGGGGCGCAAAGTTACTAGAACATTCCGGAACAACGTAGAATCAGCTTTGCCTGGCTGCGATCAATCGAGATAAATCTAGTCGCGTCTTGCGTCGCAAACTAAGCGATAAGGTGGTGTCGCGGCAGATTTGAAAAACGAACAAACTGCAAATATTGGCGGCATTACTCCCCTCTCAAAGAAGCATCGACCCGATGCATTAAAACAAATAATGCGACTAGTAAGGGAAAAAAACGGATCTTGCGAAAATAGAGCATGGAAATGCAGCGGCCTTTAGCGCGCATAATACGGCTTCAGACGGACTACATGGACAACTTCTGGTCGTACGCGGCGTCGCTGGGATGCAGTCATTGCGTCAGGGATGACTTCATAATCCAGTTCACCCAGCCGACGAACAACCTTGTACGGGCCGAAATAGCGGCGCAAAAGCTTTTCACTCAATCCACGGCGGCGAATGGGCGTCCACACCCAGACTTGGTCTCCTGGCTTGTATTCCGCGTTGCGTCTTCGTAGGTTGTAGCGTCTGGCGTCGGACCGCTGCTGATCTTTGATCCGTAATCGGGCAAGCCTTCGAGCTTCTTCTGCGCGTTGAAGGTAGGCGGCAACGTCGACGTTCTCTTCTTCTGTAATGTTGGGCAGCATGGCGTCTAGCGTGGTCGTGGCATCCCTGCCATGGACGAGCCTAAAAGGCGTCATCTGGGTGGTCTCCTGCACTGCGGTGTTGTAGGCGAAGACGACGTAAGGCAGGATGACATCCCAGGTTTTATGTTCGGCATCGACATACATAGCGAGCATATCGGCGATGGTTTTGTTCAGGCGCTCGGTCAGTCCGTTGGTCTGCGGATGGTATGCAGTTGTCCTCCGGTGGCTGGTTTGGCTGTAGCGCAGGATGGCTTGCGTGAGTTCCGCCGTAAATGCTGTTCCTCTGTCCGTGATGAGCACATCGGGGGCGCCGTGTCGAAGAAGAATGCACTCCACGAAAAATTTGGCCACTTCTGCTGCTGTTCCGTTCGGTAGGGCTTTCGCCTCGGCGTAGCGGGTCAGGTAGTCGGTCGCTATGATGATCCACTTATTTCCAGATGTTGACGTTGGAAAAGGGCCAAGCAAGTCCATGCCAATCTGCTGAAAGGGTCTTGAGGGAGGTTCAATGGGGTTCAGAAATCCTGCTGGTCGTGTGGGAGGAGTCTTTCGTCGCTGACAATCTCGGCATGTTTTCACATAGTGTGCGACATCGGCAGACAGTCGGGGCCAGTAATACTTGTCTTGAATGCGGCGGAGGGTACGAGTAAACCCGAGATGTCCAGCTATCGGCTCGTCGTGTGAAGCCTGTAGAACTTCTTCGCGGAGACAAGTAGGTACAACAAGGAGGTAGGCTGTTTTGTTCGCTGTAAAGTTCTTCTTCACAAGGACCTCATTCTGCACACAGAAAGAAGACAGTCCTCGCTTGAATGAAGCGGGGGGTGAAGAAACCTTGCCTTCCAGGTACTCGATGAGGCCCTTTAGGTTGGGGTCCGAGCGTTGCTGCTGAGCAAAAGAGCTTGCGCTGATGGGTCCCAGGAAGGCGTCCTCATCGTCGTCCAGCGGCGGTGCATCTACAGGGGCTCGTGAGAGGCAATCGGCGTCAGTGTGCTTGCGTCCGGACTTGTAAACGACGGTGACGTCAAACTCCTGGAGACGCAGACTCCATCGAGCGAGTCGGCCAGAGGGATCCTTCAAATTGGCAAGCCAGCAGAGCGCGTGGTGGTCGCTGACCACCTTGAACGGCCGTCCGTAGAGGTAGGGGCGGAATTTCGACGTAGCCCAGATGATGGCAAGGCACTCCTTCTCAGTGGTCGAATAGTTAGCCTCGGCCTTAGAAAGGGAACGGCTAGCGTATGCGATGACCTTCTCGAGCCCGTCACTTTTTTGAACGAGAACGGCGCCTAGTCCCACGCTGCTTGCGTCGGTATGAACTTCAGTATCGGCGTTTTCATCAAAATGCGCAAGGATCGGTGGGGACTGTAAACGACGCTGAAGTTCTTTGAAGGCTTCTGCTTGCGGCGCTTCCCATTTAAACGGCACGTCTGCCTTCGTCAGTTGGGTTAGGGGCTCGGCGATGCGCGAAAAGTTTTTCACAAATCGTCGGTAATATGCGCATAGTCCGAGAAATCTGCGCACTGCTTTCTTATCGGCCGGCGGTTGAAACTGTTCAATAGCGGCTGTTTTCTGCGGGTCTGGGCGTACTCCTTCCTTGCTAACGATGTGGCCTAGAAACAGCAGCTCTTCGTAGGCAAAGTGGCATTTCTCTGCTTTCAAGGTTAGGCCAGACGACTTGATGGCGTCTAGTACTGTTCGAAGTCTTTTGAGGTGCTCATCAAAGTTCGAGGCGAAGACAACGACGTCATCTAAACATACCAGACAAATTTTCCACTTCAGGCCTGCCAGCACTGTATCCATTACTCGCCGAAACGTCGCTGGTGCGGAACAGAGACCAAATGGCATCACCTTGAACTCAAACAGCCCATCCGGAGTTATGAATGCTGTCTTCTCGCGATCTCTTTCGTCGACCTCAATTTGCCAGTAGCCGCTCTTGAGGTCCATCGATGAGAAATATTTGGCGTTGCAGAGGCGGTCCAGTGTGTCGTCGATGCGGGGGAGGGGGTAGACGTCCTTCTTTGTTATGTTGTTCAAGCGGCGGTAATCCACGCAGAATCGAAGTGCGCCGTCTTTCTTTCTCACTAGAACAACCGGTGCCGCCCATGGGCTGTTTGAAGGCTGGATGACGTCGTCGCGAAGCATTTCTTCGACTTGGTCCCGGATGGCTTGTCGTTCTCGCGGAGACACACGGTAGGGGCTTTGACGGAGAGGTCGGACGTGTTGATCCGTTATAATGCGATGCTTGGCAATTGGCGTCTGCCGCACCTTCGGCGATGTCGAAAAGCACTCACTGTAGTTTTGAAGCAGATTGCGGATCTGGTCTTGTCTGTTCCGGTGCAGGTCTGGGTTGATGTCGAAAGTGGGCGAGTTCTCTTGGTCAGGCGGATCTTCTGCGGAGGGGTCGGAGAGGGCGAAGGAATCTCGTACGTCAGATATTTCGTCGTAGAAAGCAATCGTCGTTCCTCTGTTAATGTGCCGGTATTCTTCGCTGAAGTTAGTCAGCAGTACTTCGGCCTGGCCATTGCGCAAATGTGCGATGCCTCTTGCGATGCTGATTCCTCGGTCTAGGAGCAATTGCATGTTGCCCTCGATGATGGCTTCAGCGTTAATGGCTTTCGTGGCGCCTACGGTTAGGATAACGCTTGATCGGGGTGGGACGCTCACTTCTTCCTCCAGGACACTCAGGGCAACGTGATTTTCCCGAGTTTTCATCGAAGCGATGGCTTCGTCCGTCGAAAGCGTGATCAGCTTGGATTGCAGGTCGATGATCGCCTGATGCTCATTAAGGAAATCCATACCCAAGATCACTTCGCGGGAGCATTGCGGTAGCACAACAAAGGTCGCAGGATAGGTATGTCCTTTGACAGTCACTCGCGCTGTGCATCGTCCTGATGGCGTAATGAGGTGGCCCCCTGCGGTGCGAATTTGTGGGTCGTCCCAAGCCGTTGTGACTTTTCCCAGCTGCGCAGCGAATGTTGCATTCATCACCGAGTAATCGGCTCCTGTGTCGAATAGAGCGGTAACTTTCCGGCCGTCGATAGTCATTTCTAAGTCAGAGGTCCTGGCTCTTGCATTGCACGTCGCTCTTGGCGTCGGGTCACGGCTTCGTCGCGTATGCGATTCGCGGATGGGGCGTGTGGTCGAAGCTCTTCTGGGTGGCGGCGTTGTTTACAAGGCAGCCTGCGTCGTGGTCGGGGTTCTCATTGTGTGCGGCGTCGGTGCAGCGAGTGTCGGTTCTTCATGCGGCGTCGCGGGTGCAGCGTCTTCATGGGGCCGGGTCGGTGGAGGATCTTCGGCGTTTCGCTCTTGAGCAACCTCACCTCCAGAGGTTGCTGCCTTCAGTTTCCCCTACGGGGGCTGGGAGACCTTCCTCGTACCGCGGCTGCGTAGCTGCGGCGTGGCGACGCAAAGCGCGAGGTTGACGGCGGTGGTGAGCGCGAAAAGCGGTTCGGCGTGTACCCTTCTCGACGCAGGTACTCATCGATTTCCTGCGGACGTTGCCCGAAGCGTGGTCGTGGGGCGTTAGTGGCAAATCCTCGAAGATCGATACGTCGGTACGGGCAGTGACGAAGAATATGGCCGGGCTCACCGCAATGGAAGCACAACGGCCGGTTGTCGGAAGTCCTCCAGGCGTCGCATTTCCTGGGGCTTGAGCGTCGGTCATAGGCTGGGCGGACGGGGGCTGGGAGGCGGCGTTGTGGAACAAGTGGCTCATCTCGGGGAGGACGTGGGGGTTGTCGTTGGGGCTGGGCAGTCCTTACTGCAGCGGCGTAGGTCATGGCCTGGGGTTCTGTGGCCGTCGGGGTGCCAAGTGCCTGTTACACTTCTTCCCGTACCACGTCCACCAGAGTAGTTGCTTGTGGCTGTGGGGGGGGGGGGGGGGGGGGGTGGCAGTAATCGGCGTAGCTCCTCTCGTACGATTTCGCGGATAACGTCCCGCAAGCTGTCGCTGGTGGTGGCCGGCGTGTCCGAACGGATTGCATAGGCAGAGGAAGGGCGGTTGTACTGCCGAGCTCGCACGTCGAGGGTCTTCTCAATCGTGCAGGCTTCCTGCATGAATTCCTCGACCGTTTTTGGCGGCTGACGGACGAGGCTGCCAAAGAGTTGTTCTTTTACGCCGCGCATTAAGAACTGAACTTTCTTTTCCTCGGTCATCCCGGGATCGGCGCGGCGAAATAGGCGCTTCATCTCCTCGACGTAACTGCGGACGGGCTCATTCGGAAGCTGGATCCTGGACTCGAGGAGTTGTTCGGCTCTTTCTTTCCTCACGACACTGGTAAATACCTTCAATAGTTCTCTCTTGAATAGCTCCCATGTCGTAAGGGACGACTCGTAGTTTTCGTACCACGTGCGTGCGGAGCCATCCAATGAGAAAAAAACGTGTCCAATCTTTGCCGCATCATCCCACTTGTTGAATGACGCCACGCGCTCAAATTGATCCAACCATTCTTCAGGGTCTTCGCCTAGGGATCCATTGAAAGTTGGCGGCACCCGCGGCTGCTGCAGTATGATCGGTGTCGACATCTTCGGCGAGATTGCGGTGCTCGTAGCCGCGTCTTTTCGCTGTCTTGTGCGGTCCGGCAGTTTCCCAAACTCAGGCTCCTCTCCCTGGAGACGTCGGCTGGCTCGCTGAGCTGCTGGCTCGTCCTCGGGTGCGAAGCGCTCAGGGCTGGCTTCACGACTTGAAGGGGGCGTCCGGAACATGGAAGGCTACCCCGCACCTCCACCAGATGTCACGTAGTGGTGACGGCAGTCGAAGCAGCGATGAAGACGGACGAAAGGATCTTCTAAAAGAACTGTTTATTGGGCTGACTTGCACCCAAAATGGACTGAATCACTCGGCGGCGGCGAAGCGACAAGCGTGCTCGGCGGTCGTCGAACAGAATGCCCGCCGCTGTCGGCCGTGCTCAATTTAAAACTGATAGCGAACATTCGAGATAAAGGGCGCAAAGTTACTAGAACATTCCGGAACAACGTAGAATCAGCTTTGCCTGGCTGCGATCAATCGAGATAAATCTAGTCGCGTCTTGCGTCGCAAACTAAGCGATAAGGTGGTGTCGCGGCAGATTTGAAAAACGAACAAACACTGCAAATATTGGCGGCAATACGGTGTATAGCTGCTTTACCTACATGTTGAAAGTGATTGTTAGCTTTATACTTCAATACATCTTTCAAGCCAACTACTTAATAAACAAAATGTTAGAGCTCTCAAGCTCCTTCTTTGGTAGGTTCACTGGTACGCCAACACGCATTGTCTGCATAAAAAAAAAAAACCAAAGCCAAATTAACTTCCGAAGAAAGGAAAGTTGGGAGAGTTGATTCGCACTCGATTTAGTAAGAAACGTCAGAAAAAGACTACGGACGAAAAGAAAAGGCAGCAGCTATATTAAATCATATCGGGGTAGCGAGACTCGAGAATGCGGAGAGAATGCCTCAGAATCGAAACCAAAGTGTCACTTTTCAAGCCGCTGCGAAGAGCCTGCACAAGTGGTATGAAAATTTCGCCTCTCATCTACGCGCATTCATGTTTAAAGCCATGAATGCAACGTATGAAAAAGTGTAAGGGTATATGAGAAAACATTGTTGTAGACATCGAAGGCGGGTCAGTCACATCAAACTGCCCCGGGTCAAGATGGCCACACGCGTCTTATTTGGCGTAATGCGCGACAGCAAAGCGCAGCGTCACAGCAGCGCGCGTATGCGTTCTGAACGTCGCGATGCAGCGGCCGCTCGCATCTTTCCCGTCGCCGTCCTAAATGGTGAACGCTCTCCGGAGCCTAATTATGCTAACGAGCGTGTTCCCTCTTACTTAGTACGTTAAAGGGAAAGCAGCGCCGGTGACCGGTGCCGACTGCTAATCGCGGGAGTAAGAGGGCAACAGGAGCTTCGGGGTGTGAAGCCGAAAAGCTTGTAGGAGCCATTTAGCAGCCACCACGACCACCGGCACTCAGCGCAGACAGCGCTGCCTCTTAAATCTTCTTTCTTCTAACCCGCACTTTTGCTGCCAAGCTTCTGCATAGGATTTATTTTGGCCAAATGAGGAAGCGAAGCGTTGCTGCTTTCGATTTCTTTCCTGCTTTTTGAAGCAGCAGACACCTTCATCGTGGAGCCGACTGCGCTCATGCGCAAACTATATGTAAGCGCGTATCAAGAGCAGGCATGTATAAGGAAGAATCTGGGGGGGGGGGGGGGGAGGAAAGGAGGGTGGTGCGAGTCGCGTAAAAACAGGTGTCTAGGTTGCGCTGCCCTCTGCTGATGATGTGTCTCAGTTCTGAACCACAAACGGAACATGACCGAAGCGGACGTACTGCGTGAAAAAGAGGATGCAGTATTGCCACGCGGTTTTACATCCTTGGTTCCGATATCAGTTGTGTCACTCTTTGCCTCCTTTTTGCCTTTTCGTTCATTCCTCTCTCTCTTCCAGGCTATGGTGATAGTGCTCACTGTGATGCTTTTTTTTCTCAAGGATGCCAGGAAATTTCGATCAGTCATGAGAATAGCGGCGCACCTTATTCTTATTTATTCTACAGGATGAAGTCTGCAGTTGCACTGGCTGCGTCGTGAGTCCATTCCCGCCTTCTTTTCCTCGCGAAAGGCGAACGTTGTGACGTCATACCGTGCGCGATTTGCAATTCAAAATCTTCCTCTCTGTCTTGTTCACAGCTTATTTGCATGCACTAGGAACATGAATGATGTTATTCTCTTCCTATGAGCGCAAAGTTAAACTTCAGTCATCTTTAAAAACGCTGGATATTTCACCTGAGAGGGAATCGGTTGGAGTGTCCCATTCAAGCGCTTCTCCTTTCAGCCACTTGACCCCATCTCTTCATCACTATTTCTCCTTACCTCACAAATCTAAACTATCCGAGCTTATAACTTCTCTGTTTCGATCGAAACGGCAGGCGAAGTTCGCTGTGGCTGAAAATATTCCACAAAATTTTGCGAAACTCGGTGTAGAGAAGCTCGGTGCAGAGAAGTGCCATTACGCTTCAGCACGTTTAGCCTATCAAACACGTTTACACTTGACCTGATAAGAGTGGGCGCGATGTGCGATGCAGAACGTGGGCGCAGCCCCGGACGCAGTAGGAAGACATGGGGAATAGATGCGAGCTGTTTAGTGAGGGGCGTGGGTCTTGAGTTCAGCGCACGGCGCTTTCGCGGGCGAAGCTAGACACGCTGCGATGAAGAGGAGAAAAATAGCGCCACAAACTGGCGGGACGCCATTCGCGTTGCCTCGTTAAGTAAATGGGTGGTTAATAGAGTAGGCAAAGCAATTGGATGGCACGCACCAAGCTGAGAAGCTGTAGATTAAGCAAATAAAAAGGGGTTATCCCGATACTTGAGGCAAAGGTGGATGCATTGCAAGACAACTAGAGGAGAAGTAATGTAAAGAGACTCTATAGAGAGATGGAAGTAAAAGGCAAGGGTGTGCGAATATTCGAAACTTTCGAACAGCTGAAGAATTTCTGGTATTTTATTCGCTGAACATATAAAATAGCAAACTTTAAAAATTACTCGAAACGAATATTCTTGGTTGTATTCGAATAATTGGCCACATCATAGTTTTTTTTTTGACGACTGTTACAAAAACAGAGTCCAGTTCGACAACGCTGAGAACGGTGTCATGACTGATCTTCGAGTTCAGCGCCGCGATGCGGTCTATTCGTGTGGCAGTGTTCATAATGCTCATATATGGCCTCCAAGGCTGGATGATGCGTCTGGGATCTGGGTCTGGGAGCTCTGCCTACATGCCCGATGTCAGAGGCCATGGCTTATAACTCAATCCCCTCTCACCAAATACCGCGTGGCGCTGGTTTGTTCACCATCGCCGTCAGCAGGAAAAGCGTGTCTTCCTATGCGCATAACATGACTATCATAGACTGCGTGATGACCTCGTGTGGCATGCCCGCTGGTGGAGATCAACCCTGCGTATTTCTTATTGCCACAGCTTTAACTCCGTTAGTTATCGTGCCGCCATGAGTATTCGTTTTTTACGGATATTCGCCCATGTAGAGATTAATTATACGAACATTCGGTGCGTATTCTATTCGATTCTGCCATCGTTTGAATTGTATTCGGATTTTTTAACTGCAGTTTTCGTATTAGATTTGGTTCCGAAGATAGACAATCCGTATTTTATTCGGTTACGAAAAAGCATTATTCTCACACTCCTAGTGGACTGAGTTAACTGTTTAAATGTCGAACAAGGTACAAAGCATGAAGTGTTTTGGGGCGTATCGCCTGAATAGTTTTCGGTGTTCTCGCTTCGAAAAGAAACTTGGGAATCATTATCGTTGGTGATAAAACTAGTAAAGAAAGAACTGAGAGCTCTATTTACAGACGATAGAGTCAGCTTTAATTACAGTGCTGCAAAACTTCAAAAGAAAAAGAAAAGAATCAACAAACGTGGTATAGGGAGACGCTGTGTGTCAGCTTAGCTAGAAATACATAGTAAAAACAACCCGTTACGAAAAGTATAAAAAGATTGCAAAGCGTTTGAACTTGCTCCGTGAGTAGTAGAATTCAGATAGAGTGTAAATTTTTTTGAATCTCTGCCCCCTTCACGCCTTACTTAATCTTTTCTTCGCACGCTGCGGTCCAAGTGTCAACGCAATGTAAGACTGCTACAGCGTCTTTACTTGCATCTACTGTTTTGCACCAACTATAACCATTTCCTTGGCCGGCATGCGGCGAGGCTGCGCTGCACCCGAACGCGAGGAAGTTGCTCTCTATCTCTTGGTGCTGGCTACGCCTGGCGCTACGTTGCAAGATCTGTCACAGCTGCTCGGCCTGCCTGAACAGCCCGATTAAACGCATCCCTACACCACTTACAACCCTTACGCAGCCGCATGACACCCTTTAGCATCGGTGGAGCGAAGCCGCTTGCTCCTCGAGCTGCGCAGCATGACACATTGTCTGTTTTAATACACAGCGGAACTCTTCGGCTACACTTCGCCCCCAAACACTGAAATCTGGCCTTCGTCCGTAGCTTCCACAATTCTGTACCCTTTCTCGCTAGAAGCTGCCTCTGATATCACTTCGCCCATGCGACGATATGAGTGGAAGAAATCGTTACGCAACGGGTCCGCCGATCGCACCATGAGCGACATTAGCGCCATCCCTCGGGCGAGCTGCGAACGAGTAATGTGCGCAGCACCACCTACGAGGTGCATCTCGAACCGGTTCAAAGACCACGCATGCGTTCGGGGCGGATGCCGTCTCATAAAAAAACTATGAAACTGGGATGGAGAGGGTTGAATTAAAAATGATGATGATTATGGATTTTTATGGCGCAAGAGCATCTATGGCCAAAGAGCGCCATGACACAAGTTATTGAAGATATAGAAAAGATATTAAAGGTAATAAAAATGAAAGAAGCAGAAATGTTTCCAACACAAAGAAAAAAAAACAGCCTGACACATGAGGTCGACAGGTTCGAATATTGTAGCAAACTCAATTGAGAGATTTTCAGAAGTTTGGTATAAAAGATCAATGGGAAGAAAATACTTCAGTACAGTTCATATGAGAATTTCTTTTATTACTTTTAGGTAAAAGCTGTTGGAAAAAGAAAAAAGGGGAGACGCATATCTAAGGAGGCGGCAAGACCGGACGCAGGAAGAAGCTGCACGCCTGCGATGCCGGCGACAGTAAGAGAAAGAGAGAGAGAGAAAAAAATACAGCACTGAAGGCTTAGAGAGAGAGAGAGGGAAAGAAATGGAAGATGAGGAGAGATAGACGAAAGAAGGGACTGCACGTTGCTTTTCTCGCGGGATGAAGATGGGGCTTGTACGCACGTCGAGCGGGGAAGCGGAAGTAAAAGGGTCATTTCTCAAGCGAGAATTCAATTTCGTGCACTCTACTTTGACGCCGCCGTCGCCGGCTGAGCTGCCAGTGGTCTCTACGCGAGCGTCCACATCGGAAGGAGAGGCCATCTTGTGGGCGCGCACTGGTCTCTTCTTGTGCGCTGGAAAGAAGTAAGGAAGTAGGGCAGAAAACCTAGGAAGTGTTAAGAAAACGGGTGAAAGAATCAGAACGTCCACAGCAACGCGACCATCCATAGCGCAAGAAACCTGCAAGTACGCTGAAGAGGATACGCTCAGACACTCATGCACTGCAGTGATCTCTTCTACGTCCCCATGTGTTTGCTGCGCTATGAGTGCCTACACTGATTACCCACTAGCCCAAACTTTCACTTTACAGCAACGCGCGAATCAGCACTTGCATGCAAGAAGAAGTAGAGCTGCCTACTGCACGCGGCATTCTGTGCAGCGTTGCGGACGATATGGGAGGAGTGAGGAGAAATAAATACAGTGAGGAGAAATAAAGCACGGCAGTGATGCGGTGCACCATAGCTCTTGAAGCTGTCCAGAAACGCTTCCGTGTCGTTTGTCACCCATAATATTCTTGAAACCTAACTCTTTAAGGTCTAAGTACATGCAAAAAGTGTGCTTAAGGTATGGCAATCATTTGCGGGCCAAGGAAGGGGGGAGGGGGCTTATATGAGCCATCTTCTAGTTATGCGGCTGCTAGACCACAGATGGATACGTTTGTCATCTGTTGCATGTCGAAACAATGCAGTTTTGTCACCTCACCCGATTTCTCAATATATGAACGTGTCTTGACTACCTTCCCATTTCACCGCTCTTTCGCGTAAAAAGTATTGAAGAAAACGCGCTGGACCACTGCTGACCAACCTTGGTACAATCTGCTCACCATGAGGAGAGTTCCCAGTCAAACTCATTTTGCATACGGTGTGGAACTGTAGCCAGCGAACGCTTTTTTTTATTTAACTGAACGGAATTTGACTCTGCCCCGTGCTCTGCGCATGCTCCGTTTGATCAAAAAACTGCTTGTGCCCCTTAAAACAAGCAGGCATGTCCGCGGTGCCTTTGATTCCGTGACGGCATGAAGAGGGTGATGTGCCTTTGGAGCCCGACTGCTTACACGTTTTGGAGCGCGTCTTGTTATTCAGCGCGGACTTATTCTCCGCTCCGAGCCGAGTCTGGCAGGAAATGCATGTCACTGCGCCCAGAGCAGCAGTCCACATGCGCGAGTACGCGACTGGATGAGTGTGAGTGTGCTTGAGCGTGAGTGCGTGACTGTGAATATATAAACACGTCGCCGCATCCAAGAGAAAAGTTCTCAAAAGCTGTGAATGCTGAGTGCTGCCTCGGCGAAGAGAATGTTTCTGCAAAAAGTAGGCGAAGCCCAGGCTGGGGAAAATGAGCCTCGTGCAAAAGTTACCAAAACAAATTGCAAAAGGAACTATTGAGAGCGTGAACGCAGTGCTGTTTCCCGGCGACCAGAAGAGCAATATGCACCTGTCCCGGTCATTACTATTGCAGGTAGAGCGAAAAAGAAGAACTTCTTCTATTTCAATAACTTCATAGGGTTAGCGGCTGGGGCACGTGGAACAAGCATAAGTGCCTTACTGACAAGAACAACGAACTCTCTGCTTCTACAGTGCTTCAAGACCCGTGAGAAAATGAAATGAAGTCGCTGTTTGTTACAGAAATAACAGACAGTCCGTAGACAACATTATCCGTGGTAGCAAGACACGTATTTCCAGAAAGCTTGGAAGATTCTAACGCCATCAGTGTATTCATTTACGATATATTTACTGAAAACCCACTTTCAACGTTTTACCATTTTCTGGGAAGGCTCAAGCGGCCTATCCACAGATCTTTCAGGGAGGAAGTTATAGCCTCTGCTTTACGTTGCTATGGCCAGGATTTAAAGTTATCAAGCACAGTAAATGTTCTTGCGACATTTTTATTTATTTTTTTTATTGGTCTTCGGGTAGTTTACAATTCAATGAGGAGTCTCGGTTGAGAACCACTACGAGGCCTATACGAAAAATACGAGGAGGCTGTCCTATGGGAAGTTGTTCTGCATCTGTCATTGTAAGTTGAATTATTTGATTGTTTAAGCGATTTCACCAGGGTGCTTCTGGACAGGGCACTGGGCTCTTACGTGCCGTGATTGAAAATGATTGGTTGTCAGAAAATTAAAGGCGCGGTACCTCTCTCATTTCTCGTTGGACATCTCAATCAGGCCGTGAAGGAGGGGAGGATGGTGGAAGTGAAAGAGGAAAGCTTTCTGTGGCCATGCAGTGGAAGCTACGAGGGCGAGACGCCGGCTTCCGCAAGAGCGCTCTTCGCACGCGCTCACGGACGAACAACGCTTCCGCTGCTTCCACTGCACAGCCACAGAGAGCTGTCCCCGAGTGTAGGACGCGTGGCTGTATTTCGACGATGTTCGCCATTTTCACGCCATTTCCATGCTTCTTCATAAAATTCCATCCCTTTGCCGATGGTCAAATTTCGTTACAAGGAATGCGTGCACTGGTAATGAGTTTCAAATACCGCCATCTCAGAAACAGCTTAGTGGCAGTTTTTACGCCAACAAAATACCTGCTCCTCCTTTTATTGACTGCTTCGAGAAACAGAGGTCACCAACTGCAGCAGTCCAGAACACAGAAACAAGAAAACGAATTTGCACTTCAGTGATTCATTTCAGTGCAACAACATGGGCGACATTAAAGGCTTACTGGATCGCGCTTCTCTGTTTCTCGCCCTTGGTCTTGGCTTCTTTGCGCCTTATTTCTGAAACTCAGAGTGGATCTTCTCAACGTCTGCTCAGTACACGTGATCGAACAGTCCACGAGTCCGTGCGACCAGTCGCTCCACATTTTTTTCAGGAACTGGCTCCATCTCCAGCTTCGCTTTTCGGTGAACGCATCAAGAGACGAGAAAGGCCGAAGGAAGACAAATAGGATGATTATGCTTCTGTCCTTGCACCAAAGCGGAAAGGAAATTAAATCACGAGAAAGGAAGAAATACAAGCCACAAAAGAACGCAAGTCATAAATTAGAAGAGAACAAAGGGCCCGACAGTGTAGACTAGGCTTGCTAAAGACAGAAAGAAAATACAGGAAAGAGGCAAAGAAGACAGCAACAACAGCTTCAGTATCCCGGACCGAGCGATCACCAATGAGGCGATATATTTCGACGGAGCACGAAAACAAGGACGGGGTGAAAGTCAAGGGTCTCATTTCTTGAGAGCTGCGCCCCTTAAATGTTTTACGGATAGTGTAGAAATCGTGAGACATGCCTCTTTTCTTTCTTTTTTTTCGGATCCGGAATGGTTTTCTGTGGGATTAAAGGCGAGGCAGAAGAAGAGATGGCAAACAGAATGCTCTATCGAGAAAAGAAATAAGAACACGTCCGTACTCTGTCTTTGAGTCCTGTGATGGTGGTAAGGTTAAAAATAAAGTTTTAAACATGTGCACCTTAGAGATAAACCTTTTGGTAGCTGGGTGACCACGCATTCCCACTGGGCTCTTCCGGTAACTGCACCCAAGTTTTGATGGTCAGCACAGGGCTTTCTAATGCTGAGGTGGAATGAAGACATATACTTAAAAGATCTGTCGACTGGATGAGTGTACGGAAAACTGTTTCTCTTGGGTTCATTTCTTTTTCTTTTTGTTTGATGAAAAAAGCGGCTTTATCAGGACGACGTCGTCGCATGCATGACTGCGGTGTGCGAACGCCCAGTCGGCGATTGCCGCGTCGGCAGTGGGGAAGAGGTGACCGTATACAACCATGCCTCTAAGCGTCATAAGAGGTTTATTGCTGCCTTGTGCTGCCTTGTGCGACGACGCGTCAGTCCCTTCGGACTGACGCGTCGTCGGTTCAGATATTTATCGGCTATATAAAAACAGCTTGCTCCTTTTATCCGGGCATTTTTCTGCTCCAGCAGTTTCTTGCATAATACTTTTGTTATGCCTTTAAGTAGTACATAGTACAGTAGTACAGTTGTTTTATTGCGTAGGCTCCCGACACGTTAGGTCGTCGCTTCAAACGCACTTAAGTTTCAACAATTCGTAAATAGCGAGCGCTTCATTATTCAGGCTAGGACCGGCAGATCCGAACACTCATCGACTTTCAACTTCGGGACACAGGAAGAAAAGCCTGAAAACTATGCCGCGAAAATTCTTCGGAGATAACAAAGCTTTGCCCTGATGAGGTGAACAGCCAGGTGTGGGAGCTAATCGAGATATCGTAGGGCGAAGTTCGGCTCTGAAGTTATTGAGACTAGACAGCTGCACGGAGTAGCTTATTTAGGACGCTTCGCACAAATTTAATGTCTAATAGATAATTCTAGCCGTAAATTCTTCTGTTAGTACTGTGCAACAGCTAAGTGCTATTTCTCACAGACAATGTCTCCGTAAGCTAATCGTACATATTTTTCAAGTTTTAAAGTAGGCTACTCTTCAGACCAGCTTAACTTCTTCAGGCTTTGCACAGATCTCTGTACGCGGCAGTGTTTTCATCAGCATCGGAGGGCGGCTACGGCTTCCGACAATCAAGTTCAAGATATTAATTGTGTCTGGTAGCGAGATGCCACCACCGCTTAGCCACCTCGATGGGGCAAAAACACATTATTCTTATATTGGCTCGTCCAACTCTAGACCGAAATGCGTCCAGGTTACATCGAATGAACTGAATTTTTGAGCTGAAACGGCTACATGCCAACGGGTGAAGTGCGTTTCCGGAATCAATGCAAAAAAACAAAACAAAACATGGAGATATCGTTTGGTTTTCGCGCCGCCAGGTCACCGTCGTTTTCAACAGGCGGGAACGACGCACTAGCTCTTCGTCGGTTATTTCATTAAACGCTTAGCGTCAGTAAAATTACATTTGCTGCCGCTCGAAGCGATATCCCAGGCTGCTGCTATTGCTGCCGCTGCCATGACAACACCGACTTGAATTCGTGGGCTTCCACTACTTACCAGTTTGGCCTGAGTTCGCGTGTCGGTCGAAACCATGGGCCACACCCCAGGTGTGGCGTGTAACTCTTATGCACGAACACGCTACAATTAGGCCACGCCCAACGTGCTTGCCGGCTACAGGAAAGGCATGGTGACAGACAATCTTTACCCTCGAAATATATCAGCTGCAGCGGACGTCTTCGCTGATGAGTCTGAGCATCACCGTCAAAAACACATAAAGCATCAATTGTCGTTGGTTTCTTATTTCAGACTGGGATGGCCGTAAAACACTGCACCTGCATTGTAACCCCGTAGCACACAGAGAAACGCTTTCGGCCCGTCACCGGAGCTGCTTGCAAGGAGTTAGCCACGACGACGATGAAGTGGCGCTGTGGAGTATGCTCCATCCTGTAACAGCATCGTATCATAGAGCTTAATCCAAGCCATTACTCCAAAGCATGACTCGGATCATGCCTCCCGATCCCCAATGCGGATAAGGAAATCTTTCCTTTTAGGATGATTCCGCTGCTGATGGTGACGACAACCATTAATGGGGAAGGGTACGCATTTCGACCATTGGGAATACGACGCACAAGGCTCCACGCAGCAGCATCCGCGCAGCCGTCATTATTATCCCGACAGCAGTCATTACTCAAGTCAGCCGAGTGGCGCTGTTGGCCGACGTAGGCCCAAGCGGCGTCGCAGCTGAGCGCGAGACGATTCAGCTAACTGAGCGTTTGCATTCTGCTTGGGAACATGTCACCGATTAGCGAGATGAAGCCCTCGGCTGCAACAGTTGTGCGGTGCACGCTGAAATTAACGAAAAACAAAGAAACAAACAGAAAATTGAAAAAAGAAAGCCGCCTCAGCGCATCGCATACGTTTCAAGTTGCACTCAGAAGAATACATCACACGTTATGACTGGGACGCTGAAGAGGAGTCAGAGGACGGTGAAGAGGTAAAGAAGATAAAAGGAAAGCGCGCGGAGGGGAGGAAGATGACGCGCTATGAAGCATGTGTGGCATTCGCTGCAAACAAAAACGAAGAAATTCTGCGCGCATGAGCTGCTGCGATATGTAATTACACGGCCCATCCGGCACTCTGCGGACGATTCGAAGCAAAATATGGGGTAGGAAAATAAATATAAATAATACAAACAGCGAGCGAAGTTAAAAGAGGCAGCGCTAGCCCGTTGTTACGTAAGAAAGGGAACAGGAAGGCAAAAGAAGTTCGTTGGCTCTCGCCATGCCCAGACTGTAGTTACGTAAGATGAACGCAGTGTAGTTCTGCCGAGCAACACTTGCCTAGCGCGGAGGAAAATTATCGGGTTCCAGGAGCAAGAGGGCGAAAAGTGTTCTGATGACTCTTCGACCGACTGGGTGACGAGTCCCAAAATTATCGTTTTTGCCAAAGATCGCATTCATCTACGCAATCTCTGCGGTGATACAGCGATCCCTCCTCGGCACGTATGCCAACAGCCACCGTGCGCAGATCAGAAAAGCATCACGTTCCACTTCCAGCTCTGTTAAGGCAGAAAACATAGAGGTTATGATTATAAAGGGAGGAGGAGGAGGAGGAGGAGGAGGAGGAGGAGGAGGAGGAGGAGGAGGAGGAGGAGGAGGGACTTTGATGGAACAGGAGAGGTCTGCCTGGTTGTAGGCCTAGCATGATTATAAATGAATTACTGTCTACAGCTTTTGCGATCATCGTCAGAGGCTTTGGGCTTTGGTTCGAAGCGCACTGGTGGCATTTGACGTTTCTTGAGGGGCTCAGTCATCACCATCAGCAGCAGCCTAACTACCTCCACTACAGGACAGGCTACCATACCCTGCAATACAGCCCGTCCTGTGCCGTCTGCGGCCAATTTACCACAGAAAAATTTCCTAACCACATCTTTCCTCTCATTTGCGAGCTGTCATCCCGTTATCCTGGTGCGCGGTAGACAACCGGAGCATCTTTCTGGTTAACATCCCTACCTTCCTCTCCCCTTCTCTCTCTTTCTCTCCACACCCACCACAATCGATGCCACGCCCTTATGCATGTACCTTTTCTTTAATCCACTCAGTTACCATAATGAATAATCGGTTATCTTCCCTTCACAATTGATGCCCTGTTCATGCCCATTTCCTCTTGATTTCAGAAAGAACATCATTAACTCGCGTTTGTTTCCGGGCCCATTTTGCTCTCTTATTCTCTCTTGACGTTAGAACTATTATTTTTCTTTCCATAGCTTCCGGTGCTGTCCTCAATTTAAATTCAAGCCTTTTCGAAGCCCGTTCCTGCCATATTGGTGAGGACTGGCAAGATACGAGTGTTATTTACTGCTCTTTTGATGGCTTGATTGATAGCTTTTGTTAAAAAAACACATGCATTTATGTCGAATTGGTTATTTTCGTTATCTGAAGCAAGTTAGCAACGAACGATCAGCTGCAGCGTCGTTAAGTCATTCATAGCATGAGGGAAGAAAGAAGTGAGAGCACCAGACAGCACTTTCTAGGCGCGCATGCAACCTGGCGCTGTCTGTCTTTATTTCGTGATTTCCTAGAGAAGAGTGGGTCTCTCACCGGACAATCCGGATTTCTTTATTGCCTGGACACAGGGTCCATATCATCGTCCACTTCTTGATTTCATCAGATCAGCCCACATTTTTTATTTATTTAAGAATGTTACTCATCTCTCATTTCTTAGTTTTTATGCCCCGAGGCAATAAACATCGCTTCAAAACAAAAAAAATGTCCCTGCCATTCTGTCCAGCCGGGATTTCAAATCTAGCCGATATTATTGAGTTCCTGAGAACCACGCTAGACGATTCAAGAAAAAATTTGAAAAGCGGCGTCCACGAATGCGGGCGCCTGGAAGCCGTGTCGCAAGGCAATATTTGAATACTCATGCATTCCGATCAAATTTAGGAACGAGATGTCTTGCGCCGGCTTTCACATACGTTTGTCGAACGAAACGATACTATAACGATGTCGGTGTATTTCTTTTCCTCAATGTTAAAGGGAACCACGTTAGTAGAAAGTACTGAGGAAATTCCTTGACTATGACTACCAGACGTTAAGGCATTTTTTTTGTTGAGGTCAAGTTCATATCACAAGTATTTTTTCTGCAGTTTTTGCATTGCCTGGTGCTGCTTGCAACTCAAATGAAAACCGGGGACGTAAACTTCCACCATGCCGCGAAGAGCTTTGCGACCAGGCAGAGGACGCAGGCAAGGCTAGAAATTGCGCCGCTATCTCTAAAATGGTTTTCGCAAAGTCGTTCGGTCCTGTTATTGCAGAAAATCTTTCCT
The DNA here is from genome assembly GCF_052857255.1 of Amblyomma americanum. Lineage (NCBI taxonomy): Eukaryota > Metazoa > Arthropoda > Arachnida > Ixodida > Ixodidae > Amblyomma > Amblyomma americanum. The sequence continues at coordinate 215,036,373 of NC_135499.1, forward strand.
AGGTCTCATTGTTGACGAAGACAAATGTCGGTAGCGCTTAAAGTTACGCAGTCAAGCGTAAGAACTATGTCAGTCTATCTGTGCCGCATAGACTGTGCACTGATTCCCTCGTGCGCCGTTGTGAGTGCAAGAAGCCTTTTCTAAGCAGCTTTAGAGAAACAATTCCTCTTTTCTGAGATGTCCTCTTTGAGCGTGCGACATTGGAGTACAGCCACTTTCCCTTAGAATATACTGTACTTGTTCTGGCAACATGCGTGGGACAATATCAGTTTCAGAGCAGTAGACTTACGATTTCATTTTGCAAGAGAGTGCCGCGTTACAAATGTAAGATAGATAGAATCTCGCAATCAAAAAGGCTGCCACCACTGCAGGAACATGAAAACGTGCCCTTTCGATGAGATCGCATCTAGTGCTGTGTGGGAAGATTACAGATTGCAGTAGGGTTTGAAGTAAAAGAGCGTCACTATATGGCTTCCACGCTATTTTGAATAGAAGAGGTGAATGGTTCTGTGTGAGCAGTCCTTCAAATAACTAAAAAGAAAAGAAGTTACGGAGAATTTTGTACCTAGGCAGAGGAAGCACAACAAAATGACAACATACTGTTGGAAACGTAGAAGCGCATCCGGATCGCGAAATGTTCACAAGATATATCCTTGCGTATACCATGTCAAGAACGGAAGCTTGCGCATACACGCCAAGTCTGGATAAAGGTTCTCTGAGATGAAACTCGGGGAGGCTTGAGGCATCCGGCATGCTTATTTTTTGTCTTCGGATGAATTACGTTTTTACTCACTTTTTATGATTTTTTTTGTTACCGCTCTTCTAAAACAGGTGCAAGGGTGCGTTTGTCTTTTGAATTTCTACGAGTGGCATCCGGAACGAATTTGGCCTTTCACACCTGCTTATACCTCTCATCACTGTTTCGGTCTTTTGATACTAAAATAGGCCAACGAACACTTCTAGTTCACCGCGATTCTTGCCTTAGACACATACTGACGCTTTTGATCATACCCTGTATATTTATAGACCTGCCTTCCGGACTTCCGACCAAGGGGTGTCGTACGAGCGCAGAAATCCACGTAAATATAAGTATCAAGGAACTGGCATCTTCACGCAAGAAGAAAAAAAATGTGGTGGTTGAAGCCGTGAACGCTTTGTCGCATGTGTCGTTACTGCTGGCGCAAGAGCCTTAAGCGCCACCTCGATTTACTGACGCAAAGCTCTTCTAATATAAGTTCCTTTAGTAGCGCCAGCATGTCGGCAAGTCCATATGCTCGAAGCAAAATGCAATATATCATGGCGATGCAGGACAAAAAAGATCTACTTTGCTTTGCTCCAGCGCTCCCTGACATTTTAGTATGGTCCAACTGCTCAAACAACATTCGATTCATTTTTTATTTCGTCAACCTGCCGCCGTGGCTCAGTGGTTTGGGCGCTCGACTACTGATCCGGAGTTCCCGGGTTCGAACCCGACCGCGGCGGCTGCGTTTCGATGGAGGAAAAACGATAAGGCGCCCGTGTGCTGTGCGATGTCAGTGCACGTTAAAGATCCCCAGGTGGTCGAAATTATTCCGGAGCCCTCCACTACGGCACCTCTTTCACTCCCTCCTTTATCCCTTCCCTTACGGCGCGGTTAAGGTGTCCAACGATATATGAGACAGATACTGCGCCATTTCCTTTCCCCCAAAACCAATTAAAAAAAATTAAAAAGCTATGGGAGGTATGCGTATGCGTTCTATTAGTTTTCACTCCGGTTATTCCCTGTGTTCACGAGAGGCCAGGGACGACGCCGTCACAAAATTCTAGAGATCTGACAGCAAAGAACGCTTCTATGTTGTTGACAAATGAAAGCAAAGATTGCAAGAACACTCAAAGACTTTCAGTTATTATTCTTACTAAACTAAAATAGAGGAATACAATCAATAAATCGATTATCAAGGAAGTTCTTTCAAATATAGCACTTCAGAGGCAAAAACTAAGATCAGAAAAGAGAAATTTGAATTTCGGCAATACCCAGGATGCGTTAGTTTCAGATGATGACAGCAGCTACCTTCAGTGTTGAGACAAGTGTTACTGCTGGGTCGCACTTCAGATTTACCCCACAAATACGCAAGTAAAGTAGATTAAAGTCTTTTGTTATATGCAAGTTCTGGTAAAATAAGACTGCCTGAACACACAGGTCTGAGTTTGCAGCCCAAAGTTCACGAAAATAGCGACCCTAATCGACTGCCGCTGAAAGTATATGTACGATGTTTCGGGACGAGTTCACGAAAAATAAAAATAATATCCCAAAGTTAAAGCATAGCCCCATAAAAAGGCTATGACTTGCGTGAAGCTAAGAATTTCAGCGGTACAAGCCGGCAAGAGATAAGCAGAATGAAATGCCTGTTTATAGCATTGCATCGAACAGTTCGAGACAAATTTCAACTGTCGTTCCTATTTTACTTTAACGTTTTTTCTATTTCGCCTTTCTGCTATTGTCCTAATTTTTTTAGACCAACCTGCCATATATCGTACGCGGCGAAAAGCGACGGCTTGCCTTTTTTATTGGCTTCAATTCTGCACAGATAATGGATTCTGGAGGCAGTTATTTGTTATCATCATTGAAATGCATGTATTGCGTGAGGTGTCTGATTCAATGGAATGCAAGTAATGCAGTTCTTTCGGAATTTTAGGTGAAGAAGTTAAAACATAGCCGCAATACTTCAACCTAAGGAATCCACATTTGCTAGGAGAACGCAGCGACAAAAGGAAGCGCTCTTGAAGCAAGAATTGCCCGCTGAGACGGAATATACCCGCGGCACTAAGAGAGAAAGAGAGGGGGGGGGGGTGCATGCAGACAACACGTTCTCGGCACCATGACGTGAAGGGCAACAACCAGTCACAGGAGGCGCTCTATTCTTCTTTACGCATTAGGCGCATTGGCCAACTTGAGAAGTGCGTTATTATTGCTATGGTCTCTTCCTTTTATTATTTCGAGCAGGGAGCAAAAAAAATGGCCTGGCTTAGCTTATGGTTAAGCCTAGGATGCGAAGCATACGTCGCCTAGCAAGCCGTACTTCTCGTTCTTCTCCCTTTTCCGTGGCTCTTTTTAACTTGCGCTTTGCGGTCTGGCGAGCCGCCCTCTCCCTGGCCGACATCTCGCTGCTGAACTGACTCAACGAGTGCGTCGCCTTTTATACAATTGCGTGACGTCAGTATCTCCTAGCGGTAGGAGCGGGAGTTAGGCCGCCGGCGGAGGCTGCGCGTCCGCAAGCGAGCGCAAGAGTTGAGCCCCAGCTTTCACAGCTGTTGTGACGTCATATCACGTGGTGCGCCGATGTAGGTCAAGTGGTAGCTACGCGGCCGCGCGTGGCGCAGCAAGGAAGAGCTCGATTGTGCGGCTAGTATGCTTCGCATAAAAAGAAGAAGCGAGTGAACGGGCATCAGAGCACGGCGGCGAACCGCAGCAACGTAGGCCCACTCAACGGAGCACGTCGGCGATTCGACAAAGCGGCTTTCGTTTTGCGCACAAGCGACAAATGCGGTCGCCCAGCGCGACAGTGCCGGAGACAAGCTGGTGCTTCTATTGCATTGCACTCTTGACGGGAAACACAACGTCGTTTTCTTTTTTGCTTGCTTAGTTATTTGTGCATTCTTGGAACTTGGGCGTGTGTGCGTGGTTCGGGCTTATCGTGTTGCGGGTTTCAAGAGAGCTATAAAACTTTGAAAAACGATGCCGTGAAAAGATGTCGAATAGTGAAATCGCCTTCCCTTTTTTTCTTTCTTTCTTGGTAGGCAAGATTTCCTTGCTTTACATTTTGCATGACGATGCAGACTTATTGGGTACGGCCTGTTCCATGCGTCGATGGCGCCATCTGCAAAAAAAAAAAAATTAAGCATCATGCAGCATTCATCAACCACAGTACATCGGTGCCAAACTAAAACACCAGTGAAGTTCCGGTAAAAACAGAAGATAACATTTCTTAGCTGGAATAGGAACAGTTTTACTAGAGGTTTTCTCGATAGTGGGCGAACTTAAGTAATAACAGAGTACAAAACTCCACGGAAAAGTCTCGCGAAGAGAAATCCGATGTTGTGGATCCGACTTGCTCGCTCCTTCAGAGCTGACTGTCTTCAAGATTCTGAAAATCAAATTCAATCCAATAAACCCACCAAAAAGGTACTGCGACCTATTATTCGTCCGCGATAGGTCGTCTTGTTAATACCTGTGACCGACACCAATCATTTTCTCTCCATGGAGATCACGACCCATTCAGCTGAATTATTTCTGGCGGGGCTGGACTCCTGTCTCAGTCAATGCAGGGTGGACCATGACATGAGAAGCTCGGCTGTTGCATTCTCGCATAAGTCCACGTTGCATGGTTCCCTGCCTTTTTAGTTTAGTTTAGTTTAGTTTAGTTTAGTTTAGTTTAGTTTAGTTTAGTTTAGTTTAGTTTAGTTTAGTTCACACAGGCTTACTCGCAGCCCATTGCAATGGATGACTCTCCGCCGTCTGAAAACTGTAGGCGCTAGGTAACGATGGCGTACCTACTTTATCAGTTGCTTGGCTTTAGCAATCATGGAATGCTACTGGAGGCAAGGTTTCGCCGATTGGACCCACTTATCCTAATGGGGGACAAGATTCTGGCACCATGGCCTCTACAGTCGTCAGTTAGAAACGACATTGAGGTGCTGCTCAAATATTTGGGAGCAGGCGGCCTGTCAGCAACACGTCCTTTGCTTTAGTAGGTCGCGCACGATTATATGAGCACGTGTCAACAACTCTACAGAACAGAACTTTCTTTCTGTCTTCGATTTAGCTTACTTCATTCCCCTCTCCTTGTGTGGGTAGCCAGCCAGGCGTTGCCTCGTTAACCTCCTTGTCTTTCTTTTCTTTTTTACCTCTCTCTGTAGCCTTAAAAATGATACATTTAGGAAATGAGATTCAAAGGAAGAACGAAAATATTCCTCAACATGTATAAGAAAAACATGTTTAACTAAATACGTGGCTATTCGCCTCAGAGGATCTAAAAAAAAAAAGACCTCCACAGTTTTTTGGTTGCCTGCGCAGCCTTGCAGTTGGGCAACACAGGTCGCTTCCCTTTAATGTTCTTAAATTCAACTGGTGAAGCCTAACTGTAAAGAGTATGTTGCGAATCCACATTGAATCAAGCGACCAGAGGAAAGCGGCGCACATAATTTAAACACAACAGGTTCACAACAGCTTCACAACAGCACGTTGCCTTCAACCCTTGGCGTTCTACAGTTCACCCATGTAAGTTTAATACGTATAGGGGAATATCCCAAGGTGGAGTATATTTGCAATAAAAAACCAATTGCTCATTAGCATCCACTCAATCGTATTCAATGGCTAAACTGGTTTGGAGGCATTAGCTGCTCTTGGGTGGACATTAATTTGCAATTACTGCACTATTATGAAGTGAGTTCCTACCCAAGTCATTGTACATTTGATGGTGCATCTATAGAGCTCAAGAAAGAAATAAGAGCATGGAACGAACCCCCACACCTAGCCTCGCACTTAAGGTTTTGACTGCTCTTCACCGAGAGAGGCGGGGACAGAAAAGCCAAATGTATATGCGGGTAAGGATACAAACGCGACACAGCCAAGTGGAGGCCTCTTCCAGGAAGAACTGGGCGATTAATCTTCACTGTCTACTGGCAGAGGATGTACGGCTAGAACCGTGAAACCACTCAACCTTTTCTTTCTGTTTCCTTCCCTCTCCACCGATATCCTTCGATTTTAGAAAATAGATATCACTGGGGTTCGAATTAACAGAACTCAAACGCACGCACCCGCTGCGACCTTGCTGGCTTCATTCTCAGAAAGCAGCTTGCTTGCGGCCACAGAAAACCAGGCAGGAGACGGGAGTTCTGCTCAGCGTGATAGCCAACGTCGTGGCTGTCGAATGCAGGCCGGTTCCATATATAGAGCGCCACTGCCTCCTGAGACTGCGCTGCCGTAGATAGCGCTCCCGAGGGGAGGGCCATACACTGGTCGCCTAAACCACGTCGCCATGGCAACGAAGCGCCCCGTAGCTCGGCATGGCATTCAAGCCAAGGCATCGTAATTAAAGGCACAGCCGGTATGCTCTCGCAGCTGCTGCTGCTACTCCTCTAGGCGGTCGTGCTAGGCGTCTCTCCATTGAAGGCACTCCACTGAAGGCCTGTGTTCTTGTGGGGCAGGGAACAAAGCTGGCTGTGCATGCGGCGTTGGTTCGGAAGTTCAAGGCTGTAAAGTTTACTTTTAAGCTCCATAATGCACCATTGCGCGAACTACAGAAAATGACCATTAGGAGTTCTGTGATTACACGGAGCCAGCTTCAGTGACCGCTGACGGAATTTAACTGCGCGCAGCCGTTCCAGTACTTGGTTCAGTATTCCTTTTTTTTTGCAGAATGCGTAGGTAGTTGCATCAGCTTGGTTTTCCTTGTACTTCATTTACAGGTAAATTTCTCAATGTATTTGGACTCGTGGCAGCGTAGGCAGCAGGGGAGCATGTAAATATTCCCTAAAACAAAACGCGTAATGCAGGACTTCACACAAATGGAAGCGGCAGCCAGGAAGAACGCCTTCTGTGTGCGGTTGTTTACGCTTTGTATTGAGCTTCATGTATGTGGACGAGACCGTGCTTAAAAAAAGTTTGGCTAGGCAGCATATGACATGCAGTATCGTTTGCAATTTCGCATCGCTCAGTGAAGAAATACTTTAGTATCGATAAACAAACGTTAAGCATTCTTAGAAGTATTCCCGACTTCTGAAGAAACAACGGAAAGGATAGCATTATAAAGAAATAAAGATAAGAAAGAAAACCAAAAATAATGGTCGCGGCAGTAGCACTAAAATTCAGCATTCATGACTTGGCCAGAGTAAAAAGGAATAAGCATTTTAGGTTGGTTCGGATTTAAGAAAACCAACATAATACCATCCGTTCTTTCAAGACGGGTTGCAGTTGTAGAGGCCAACGGCACCACCCATATAGGAAGTTGGCAGCAGCCGGTTATACGAAAGTAGTGGAATTCGGATGCGGTTCCTAGGGCCATTCATGCTTGACGTAAGCTGCAATAAGAACTGACGTAGCGTGCTGCCATAGGCCCACAAAATATAAGTAGGACAAAAAATCTCAGAAATCATGAGGGGGAAACGGAGCCCCCTCTGCCCTCCTTCTCCCTTTGTCCTTTCCGGAGAACGTGTGCACTTATTCTCCAAGTGGTTGCTGCCTAGATATAGCCGTTGCGGTTCATATTGGCTTCTATTTTATTGTCCTTACCGTACTACGAACCGTTATATTCTGAATGAGGAAAACGAACATTCTCAGTGAATAAAATGAACGAAATCGGTGACGCGGGTTTCAATGCTTGGGGCGAATGACAGTGGGGAAAGCAAATGCCAGGAATCCTGCTCATCAGCTGCTTCGCTGGGCGAGTAATAAGAAAAAGACACTTGTGCTTCCAGGAGCACGTGATGATGAGACGCAGCGAACGTGGTCTTCCGCGAGCTGTTTGCCACAGGACTTTCACAGGGATTTGAGAAACGAGTGCATTTGGGACTTAAAGTGCGAACAAAGACGGTATATGTTATGCGAAACTTCAAAATTTGCGTGCCATTTGAGCTTTTTATCACTGCGGTATGCTGCTTCAGTTCGTTCTCTGTAGCATTGCCCCGATCGCTTCCGTTTGGCAGCGACGCCATCAAAGGTCATTCGCGTAAAGACTTTCAGCTAGAATGCGGCAAACAGACCAATATGCACGGCCAGGAAAGATGAGTGTCTTTCTAAGGAACATAATGCCGAAAGTGAAGTGTTGGCAGACATAGCAGCAAATGTATACATTAAGCAGAACAGCTGTGCGGGCACGTTTAGCATGACTTTATGTAAATGGGACCTCCGGGGGCAAAAGAAAAGAAAACAAATTTCGCGAATAAAACTCCGTGTTTATGCCATGCTCTGCCGGGCCTATGTGCGCCAAGAGAAGGAGTGTTATACTAAGCCTCTCTCGTCACGTGAACGTCGTAAAAAGAAGCAAGAAGGAAAACAAAAAAAAAAACATGAAAACCAAACAAGGAATCACTAAAGGCTCAAAACAGACATTTTCCACCTCCCTCTTCCAAATGAAGAAAGAAATCAAAGTCTGACCTTCTGTGGTGTTGAAATTGAGCGCAGGGAATGGAAGGGGGGGGGGGGGGGGGGAGGGGCGTTGCGAGCTGAGGAGCGCACACATGTTCGAGTGGCTGCATTTGGAATTACATAAAGCGCGCACTTCGAAGAAAACAAGGCCGAAAATTTTGGGAGAAGAGTAGAGTATCGTTAAAGAAAATATGAATATGAAGAGAGAACTAGGAATATGAAGAGAGAACTGTTTATGTGTGGGGGGCAAAATCTGGGCGCAGTCATCTTGAAAGATAAACACGGTCCAGCCGGCGATACGGCACGCTCGCCCTGGTTCAATTATCGAAGTGAGTACGGCTGCTGACAGAGAAAGGCTGCACAGCGCGCGAACGACAGAGCTGTTTGGTTCAGCGAAAAACTAAATGCGTGCTCTCACTGGAAAAAGTTCGCGGTAAGAAAAAAACAAGTGGATAAATCGAAGCGGCCGTTGATTTGGCGCTCCGCGTAAGCGGCGGAAGAACCACCCGTGCTGTGCATGTCGCGTGCTACCGCCTGCCTGGTCGATCGTCGGAATGGTCGTGACGGATATCGCCGTAATTGCGGGCCCAATCGATATCTTGCGAAACGCGGCGCCTCCGAGGGGAGATGGAGTTTCCGCCTCGTTCCCTCGTTCATTTACTTCTGGCCTGCTCTGTCAACCGCAGCCCTTGTGCGCTCCTCTTTTTGAGTTATAACGTTCTACTGCGTGCGGGAAGGAGTTTGCACAAAATGTATGCTTCCGTGTGAGGAACGTTCTAAATTATGCAGGGTTCTCGGGCCAAGGAAATTTACCATTTTTTCAAACTTCGGCTCATTATTCGGTCTTCGAGCACGTTTGGCCGGTGTGGAATTATTAAAGCGTCATCATATATTTCCTCCGCTTTCCATCTGCTGGTGTTGAAGGAAGTATTATGGAATTTCTTCTTCGTACGCGCATCGGCTTCAGTGATTCAATATTGTCACCGATTATCAATATTTTCAATAGTGCAAAACTGAAATATTTGCAACGAACTGATGATTGAATTGCATACATTGATCAGTATATTTCAACCTACCACTATAATTTAACGACGCAAGTGATACAAAAAGACATTGACATGTACGGAAGATAACCTATGACGCAGTGCACGTGCTGAACGCTCACATAGTGTAGTGCTTGTCACCGAGATCATCAAAAGCGCGCTTGAATGGAACCAATCTCATAGGTGAGGCTAATGGGCGCACAACGTTAATCTCATGCCACAGAGAATACCTCTGTTGCATATTTTCTTAGTTTTATTGCAGGGATTCTATTTGGAAATGTGTAGAAAATTAAAGCATTTAGACTAGATGGCTGCGCGTTCCAGGCACACGCGTTCATGCTGCAAGTGCGACGCGGAAGCATTCGCACTTCAAGCGCGTCGTTCTGAAAGGCTGAATGTGTTTGCGTGTTCATGGCCTGCACGTTTCTGCCTGTTTATTGAGCTGGACCTTGGCGAATGCTACATGCTCTGCGAGCTTCCGAATGCAAATGCGGGCACCGCCGGTGAAGAGGGCTGACAAAAAATGAAGAGAAAGTATCAGTGAAATGGAAGCAAGAGTGGCGTATCTTTGTCGAGTTTTAGGGCCTTCCCAGTACGTGCTTCCTTCAATCACAGGGAGGAGTCCAGTGCGGGGAAGGGGCACGTAAAGGCGTAAATTATGACTTATCACTGTATACATACGCGGCCCTACACCACAAGGCGTCTTTTCCAACACATTGCATGATGAAAGATATTGTTTTAAGATATATGTTAAAATCTGTGCCTTTTAGAGCGCCTCCTTTTGTTACATGCTCATGTACTGCCGAAAATCACAAGTAAACACGCCTCTTCTATCGCTCTATCACTCAAATTCCTTCTTGGTAAATCGTACAGTGGGACAGAGAAATCAAGCCGTCACAGTGAAAAAAAAAAGCAGAGACGTACGCTCAGTGTCATAAAGAGGCTGCAAGAAAGATATTATCTCCAACCAGACCATCTTCTCTCATACATACATGCCGTCTGGTGTGCGTTGCCCGGAGAGGGCCATAGCTTTGTTTCTCTATAAACGTTCCGGCTGCCGGAGGTATTCTTTCTGAAGACGGAGGTCACTAAGCCTGTTTTCCCGGCAGTGCGTTTTGTGCCCACTGAACGGGACGATTGCGATCTCTGAGCACTCGACAGAGCAGGATTGATTTATGACGAACTCATCTGTTGGCTAATACCCGGCGGCTGCAGTAGCCTTGTCTGCTTGATGCTGCGAGATCGATGCGGTGGAGACGCTAGCCTGCTTCGCCGCGGATGAGCTCCGGTGCACTTGAGTGCACCGCAGTGCAGACTTGCTCAAATGAAAGATTACGTTAACATGAGAGGCTTTAAATGTATAAAAGCGAAGCATAGGTCACTAATTTAATTAGACTCGGCGGGTTTTAGCAAGCAGAATGGCACTTCTCTTCTCCCGTGTGTTTTGGGCTTGCGCGCAGAATGATGTGCTCATGTTTTAACGCAATAACGTTGAGGAGCTCGTGTAGCAGGAAATCTGGCGTCGGCGTCGTTTAGTGCGACTGACAGATCCAGGAAAAATCATCAAAGAGGCACCCTAGGAGGAAGATGGGTCACCTATATCACCTAACCATGTGTCGCATTCACAACATGCCCACCGGATTGTGAGCAAACCACACACCGTGGCAGGTGGCAGTTTAATGATTGGTCGCGAGAGGTTGCCCGCGAACAGCAACCTGGGTCGCACAAGCCCCACCGATGGCAGCAGCCGCCATTGCAGGGCAATGGCACATTGTTTAACAGCTGCACCACTGCGGCAGAAGTGGTATGAGGACTCCCAGGTATGTATGAGTGTTAAGTAGGGAATGACCAATTGTTCATACATGGGCATTAACCCACTAAAGCTATCGCGTCATACCCGTAACGCGGAGCTCAAGTATCTTCCCAATTTTTTAAACCAGTAATTTTGTGAAATTTTGGAGAATAAATAAAAAGCGCTTTTCTTGTCATGCCTTCATACCATCTTCTAATGATGAAGTCTTCTTTATCGAGCCCCATTGGTCTTCAGTCGCCACTTCCGATCCACATCCTCGGCACGGATTAAAGAGGCTAGGAAAGCGACAGCCCCTAAAATTCCAGTAATTCAAATTTGCACACCAGCACTCAATATAAATATAGTAGTCCTGTAACCATACTGCCTAGGCTTATTCTCACCATCTACGCAGACACTAAGGCTTCGACATGTAAAAAAAGTGCCCCTTAGCATCCTTTTGACGCTACAACAGGCGCATCGTGTAAAAACTATTCGACGTAATTCATTCAAGAAAAGACCTTTTTAAGAAATTTGTATCGTTTTCACGGCGCTGCGTTGCAACCTTTCAAACGCCATGGGTTATAGTATGTGAGTACTGAAAATTCTCTACATCTTTCAAAGGTACCAGGCACCGACAAGAGAAGGTCTCGTCGTTCGTAGCATTAGGTAACTGATCCTGTTTGAATCGAAGTCTTCAAAATTTGGACGTCACGCTGGTGTAGTCTACTTTGTTTGTCCCACTCTTGCGCAGTTTTTTGACATGAACCTCAAACTCCATGGTGTGGGGCCTTGCATGAGATGTGGGCTGAGAAAAACGTGACAGCTTAATAAATCGATAGTCTCAATGCTCGCGTTATGTAGAAAATCCAGCTTCAGCGCTGTCGGTATTGCGAGTGAAAACACAGGTGGCTCACCTGCCACCTAGATCACGTGACCTTGTGAAGTCATCACAACCGGACAGCCGTGGCAGGTGGAAACCTGCCCAGCGTATTGTAAGCAAGCTGCCCACCGTGGAAGGTGGCAATGAAATTAATGACAGGTCGCGATAGGTTGCTCGGCGAGAGTTACCAGGATCTCACCTGGGTCTTTTGAAAGTGGGTTGAGTTTGCTTGCCCACGTTGGCCATTATAGAATGGCGTCGCTCGGTGTAGTATTGTCATCGAAATAACTTCAACTCCTTCTGCTTCACAAAAAGGAAAGAAACGGTAACTACGTTTGCATTTGTAAATTTCGAGCGACGCCATTTTATCTATGTGCAACGCGGAAAATCCAACTTAATGAGATTCCAGTGGTGCATTTGTCCACCGTTGCACTGATTAGATCTGAGAAACTGAGCGAACTTCGTCGTATTGTAAACTAACCGAAATTATGAATCCATGCGGTCATTTAACTGTTTTTAGTGCATGACAAAGAGAGAACTGGCTACGGCTTGTTCTTGGGCGCATCAAATTCATGCCCATTAACGAATCGAAAAGCACACCTCATTAAAGATTGTAGCATGTAAGAGAATGAGGCGATCTGGAAGGGCACATTACAAATTACGGAGAGAGAGAGAGAGAGATAGGAATGGGACTTTAGTAAAGGTAGCGAAGCTCAATAACAAAAAAAAACAACAAAGAAAACAACGTGGTACAGAGGAAACATGAACGCCCAGTCATCTATTCCTAATGTACTGGAATATCGGCATCCTGTTCACGTGGGTTGTAGACGCTCGCTGCTTGTCGAGGCTGCCGTCTTCTTTGTTGTGCCACCTAAGCGAATGGGGGTGGTGAGTTCGGCTCCCGAAGAGATTTGCGGGCTGCTCGCACCGCAAGCACAGCGTACAAGTGCACCTAACGACGCGCTGCAGAGAAGAGGATCCTAATGACGTCAGCAGCGACCTCGAGTGGCACTAAGATAGCGATGCGCCTCGTGGAAGACAGGTGCACATCTCATAAATGAGATCCAATTACTGGATGAAAGACGGTCGCGCTTTTGTGTTTGGATAAGGGGACACTCACCTGTTCTCAGATTACGAGCGCAACTTAGACGCAGGTCGCAGAGGGATTGGGTCGTGACGACTTTTGTGGATGACGAGACATAACCAGCAGAGAAAAAAAAAACAGACAGGTCTGTAAGAGGGTATGCAAAAACGTAGGACGCGAATAGGGTCGACTAGGCTTCAGGTTGTTGAGAGCAGCGAGACGCTGACCTCGAAGCGCATGCAGTTAAGGAGGTGTCTTTCACGGCCGAGCGCTCGAACTCTGCATATGCTTAAAGCACATGAAGGCACGCGGATTTTCTGAATTAGAGTACGGCAGGAACCCAGAGCATCTTTAGGCAAACGACGTATAGAATTCGATCCACACGTTGCCCTCACGCGCAGTGGTGCTCAAGAAAATGACGTACTGAAGATATGAATGCGTATTGGTTACAATGAAGGCAGCTGGACGGCGCCCACTGAATGGGAAGCAGATGTGCCGGACGCAAAACCTAACGGCTTTTGCTTTCTTTTCATGCTAATGCAGTCAGTAAACAAAAAGGAAATAAAAGTAAAACATCCGCGGCTGTACTTCCACCGGCTTAAGCAAATTTTTTTTCGCCTTGTTAGCCGTCTGAACGTTTGGATTTGAGTCACAGGACAGATTAATTTTACGTGGAGAACCATGCGACAATTGTGAACTCCATTAGTCGAATTGTGCAATGGGTAATTTTAAATGAAACGGACGGAAGTGATAACATCGAGTCTTATGTTGGTGGCAGAGCACTGACAAAGTTTTGTAACAGTCTGCGTGCATCCCTACTGTAACTGTTGTCGGTGCCAATTGCACTCAGCCCACCTCCAAGCGAGTTCTTTGCTGAAGCAAAGCTCCCGGGGCACTGGCCTCGAATGACCCCAGCAAGAACACTCAAAATTTTGGTTATGGTACTTGGAAATTTTGCCTACTGTGGACGTCTACTTGATACTGATGACGCCGAGTCGAGCGCGTGTTGGCATTAATCTTTATCGCTTTTTTTTTCTTAACTATGACCTCCATTCATTCGCAGTGTCATGCATTTATCCAACCTGCCGATAATGGGTCTTTTTCGCCAATCAAAGTGTGCAAGTTGATAGATTGATTAGAGGCACTCATTCACTTGATCAGCTGAGAGTCGCATGGCGTTTTGGTGCTTTCGTGTTCATTAGGTGGTGGTCGCACGGGAAAGACATCTTATGGGCGGTGGTGATGGCCACCCATCAGAAGGCGGCTGCACCACTCGATAGCGTCAAAGGTATTTAGTTACTGGCACTGATATCGCATGTGCCATTTCTTTTGCAAAAAATCGGCACTCAGACCTATCCTCGTGAAGGCTGCAGGCTCATATTGACGCCACCGACTGACTACAGCTTTTTCATGCATGCCCGTAAGAAGTACAATGTCAATGCGGGAGTGTACATCCTAGGAGAGGCCTTTTGATTACGCTGTGTGTCTGGAGCGGAAGCACTAATAGTGCACGACAAAACGTAGTGGACTGTACTCTTCCATCTCGCAATTCCAATCAAGATCATGCATGGGTCGATAGGTAGTTACCAACTGACGCACGATTAGCCGGAGTTCAGTGCGATTTTTGTCCCTCTATCGGGACTATGGAGGGCTGCTATCACAAAGGCCATGCTCGTTTCCCTACAAACTGCCTAACAACGCTCCATAATGAGCAGTTGTGTAATATCCTCATGAAAAAGAACGCAAAGATTTGAACTGCTTGCAGAAAGCGGTGCAGCAGGGACATCAGAGTAGGAAAAAGAAAAGCCTTTGCGAACGACTACTCTGTGGAGATATTAAACAAGCGGAAATAACGAGATGAAAGGCGGTGTTGTGAAATCCTGTAAGGGGAGCAAAAAATAGAATTGCGATGAATGGAAGAGGGGATAGTACGAAGGAAAAAGAAAATAAGCATGACGACGGCTTTCGAGGGAGGAGCCAGTTTGTGCAAGAGAGCACTGGTGCAGTATGCGATAGGAGGCGGACAAGAAAAAATGCATACAAAGATGAGAAGAAAAGAGAACGCTGACCGCTCGGTAACGAAGCATAGAACCAAGAAACAATGGATGCGTTCTCTTCCGCTCTTCCTCCTGACTTCCATCGTGTGGCAGCCGCCGTATTGTGCGCGTGGGAAGCGAGCGTTCGGGTGGCCGCTTTGGAGACCGATGGGAAACCATCAGACGGGAAGCTATTAGTAGAACTCAATTATCGACTTAGGAAGACCTAATTACCGGTTTCTTGCATTTGTTACTGTTTGGATTTCAAACGCAATCCCCTTTCCGCAACACGTCGTGTCGAAACCCAATGGAAGATGACGTTACCATGGCAACGGGTGCCGGGCGCAGCCGTTTGAGCGGGTGCCTCCTGCCTTGGGATGGACAGCTACACGCAGTGGCGGCTCTAAACTAATTAAAAGGGCGATTTACTCGTTATAGAAAAAAAACAGGATACGTGGATGGCTAGGCACTCTGGATTATAAATGCAGACAGAGGAGACATGGAATCACAGTTGATATGATAAGAACGACTCCGGAAACGATGTTTGACGTAGAAACAAAAAGAGCAAATCAGTCTGTCTCTTACGGATGCTAGGGAAGCGCCCAATACAGGCTCTGCGGTAGGGTTTTCTTGCATGGCGTAGTTAGGCACTGGAGCAGACAATCTTATCGACTCCAGAGAAGAAAGATCATAAAACCAAAAAACAAAAAAACAAACAAGCAAGCAAGCAAGCAAAAAAACAAGCAAACAAACAAACAAACAAACAAACAAACAAACAAACAAACAAACAAAGAGAACTGAAGAGCGGATTTCCTTTTTTTCTCTTCTCTTTCGCTGTCCTTCTTTTATTGCGAAAGTAATACTGCTCGAGGTTTCCGCTCTTGGCCGTCGTCCTGGAGAATCCACCATTGACCTTTAGCGTGACTTGTGTGACGTCATGCCAGCTGTGGAAAAGCGGCCCCCCAACTCGGCTCGTCGCAGTCGTCCCAGCGAATCCTTCACGTTATGTCGGATGATGTGTATAAGGTGAAGGTTCAACGATGTGCTGCAACTAAGAAGCGGCGGCGTGCGGAAGAAACGGATGAAGAGCGGGAACAACGTTTAGCTAAACGGCGTGCATATTGTAGTCGCTATGGAGAGCGCGAAAGAGACGCAGCAACGACAGAACGAAGCGAGCAAGAGACAACGCGCTCAAGAGACGCCAGAAGAACGCGCCGCAAGACTCGAGAAGCGTCGTAACGCAGATGCGGCTAGAAGAAGTGACACCTCCCTTAGTGACTCTTCAACTGCGGAAGAGACCGCTTTGAATTCTCGAGAGCGTCGGAATGAGACGCTGCGTAGACGACGCGCCGAGGAAACGAAGCTTTCGCAATTCGACTTGGGTTAACCAGAGCTAAACCACAGACAATTTTTTTACTTTCAATTTGCTTTTGCGCTTCACGCGGCTTGTTTTCTATGCGCTCAGATCTGATTATTTTTTTTTGTATTTTGCGCATTCTATCATTTTTGGTCATTTATAGCGCGAAAAAAACGAAAATGGACAAAAGAAAGAAGCATTTCAAGAAAAATGAAAGCGTTCTGGAAGAATAATTAAGGTTAACCTGAGAACAAGTTTTGTTCCACCATTTGCCTTAAAAGCATGGCCTTGCCATTATATAAGAAGGCAACAAAAATGTGAATGGGAATGCAGATACTATAGTCGAGAAAAAAGTATACTCGAAGAAATCACACCAGCAATTGCCACGCTACGATCTTGCATGCACGTTACTTTGCATTGTAAGGGTCAAACAACATCGGCGTCTAGAAATATTGCGAACGTGGTGAGTGGAATGGTTTGAGACATGGTTCTAGCTGATCGAAAGCTAAAACAAACGCTACCCAGAAGCAGGTATCGTTTTTTCTAGCTTTAGTGTCTGCATTAATGAAGCGCTTATGTTTTTTCTCGAACTTAGGCAATGATCCTTTACACTGATGCATAAAGCGGCAAAATGTATTATGATATTCCGCAGTTAGCGAAGGCGCCGGAGGTAACTGCAGGAAACCACTACGCTCAAGCGGATAAATGTTTCGTTGCAAGTTTGCTTAGAACAAACTGCGACATGAACAGTTATATTACTCTTCGCAGCTAGTACTCGGTACGCTTTCGAGAGTAACTTTCTCAAAAACGGCGGAAGTGATGTGAACAGTTTCTAAAACTAAAGCGGGCATTTACAAGTAAACTGACACAAGTACGAGCTTTGTACGTCTACAATGCCAAACAAGAGCTGAATTTAAGGCTGCTGATGAACGATAGTTGATTCTCTATATAATAGCCCCCGATAACCATAGATAATTAGAATGCTAATATGAATTACGTCAGCTTATACGAGTAAAAGACAACCTCACGGCACAAAAAACACGAGGATCAAATGATCATCGGATGTGTTTCATGGTCGTTCTTAGTTTAGTAGTCTAGGAGTCTAGTACCCTGCTGTTCTCTAAACGCTATTTCGAGTAGCTAGCATGTTTCTTGGGCATTTGTAAATTTCACGTCGAGTAATTACAAAAGCAGTACACTTGTACAGGAAGTCCGAACGGAATTTATGATACGCGTACTAAGCATCGGCTTGTGCGTGTGTCTCGTATTATGAAAAGTACGGGATATACGACAACCCAGTCTCTGATGCCCATCACTGCGGTATTTATTAAGCCTCGTGTACAAATAAAATATGAAGAGGGAGCACGAATCATTCGCCGCTCCGCAGAAGTACTGTGCAGGCACGCACAATGGCGCGCCAAAACTCTGCCGCTCCTCGAGGCGCTTTATTGCCTCTGCTGTTGAAGGCGCCTTGGGTGTTCCATAATCTTTTTATAGGACAACTCATTCTACGCAGTGCTCTAACCGCGAGCGCAAAACACCAAGGTTTGGGAGCGAACACCCCTTCCATCCCCAGATTTTCCCTCTACGAAAGACAAAGATAACGGACGCCCTCACTTGTGAGCGAACTTGATCGTGCCTTTCCTTATGTAGAAGGACGAGTTGAAGGGATAGAAAGAAGAATGAAATGAGGTCCAGGGGCGTCTAGCTTTAGTAGGTTCTTCATATAGCGTCGACGTTCTCAGTG
This sequence comes from Amblyomma americanum, assembly GCF_052857255.1. Taxonomy (NCBI): domain Eukaryota; kingdom Metazoa; phylum Arthropoda; class Arachnida; order Ixodida; family Ixodidae; genus Amblyomma; species Amblyomma americanum. The sequence goes on from NC_135499.1 coordinate 215,054,437, forward strand.
AAGGCTCTAGCGAGTGGCGTGGAGGCAAAGACCGAAAAGCGAGCGAACTGCGTAGTCTCCTCTCTGGTCTGCGGTGTGCCCAGAAGAAGAGGAAGAGAGGGGAAAAAGCGCGAAGGAGGGGCTGAGGAGGTGCCGCCACTAGCCGTACGTGGATTGTATGGCAATCGCTGCTGCTGCCTCTGTCCACGGGCACGAACGATGGGCGTCGGACCAGTCTTGCTACTGCTGACCGGCCGCAAATTCGCGAAAAGCGGTTGCCGCTGAGGGCGGGAAATTTATCCGCGACCGCGGGACGAACACCTCATTTTTTAAAACCTTTTATTGTTGTTTGTCTTTTTACATATCCCTCATCCTTTTCCCTTCGCACCAGGCTCACTCGCTTTGCAAGGCAGGAAGCGAAGCACATACAGAGGAGGAGGAGGCGGACGAACGGATAGAAGTAAAGGGGAAGCAACTCCTACTGCTGACGCATTGAAAGGAAATAGGGAGATCCGGAGAGAGGTGCGAAGGGCAGGAATGGAAATGAAAGAAAAGAAGAAATGAACTAAAGGAGTTAGGGAATAGGGAGAAGGGGCGGACAAGTATACAGAATGCCTCCATATTTAAGCCCTCGCAACAAACAACTGTTGCCAATATCAATACTAGGCAGGAAGTGGAACTGACAGGGAATGAAAGGAAAGAACTGGCTGGCATCGGAAGGTGACAGCTAGATAGAAAAGAGAAGATCGTGAGAGAAGAATAAGCGCAGAACACGTAGCAGAACAAGCTCGCGTGACGCTACTGGGTGCCGAGATGATTTTGCGGTTTCCGCCAGGTGGATACCAGCAGCAGCAACAGCGAGTTACCAAGGGCATATATCTATGTCACCGAGGACGCAGGACAAAGAAAAGTCAAAGTACGGATAAAGTGCAAGAGGACGAGATGAGGAGCTTCCGATTCCTCATGCCTTCCGCCCGAGTGACAGACACCGGATAGCCTTATTGGTGACCACTTCGTGCTGGAGAACGTGTGCGTGAGCAGAATCTAGAAGGGAAGAATAAAGAAGACAACTAAACAGAATTGCAGAGCTCTCCGCCAGGGGTCCCTGAGAAAGGAGCCGCTCTATTTGTATAGTCGCTGTGTCGCTGTAGTCTCTTTCGTCTGTCTCTTTTCTGCTGCTCCAGAAACAAAGCTGGCCACTCAGTCGGCTTACCTTTCATACAAGCCGCGAGCTGGCATGCGCCGTTCTCACTCCGTCTTTTGTTTCGACTTCTGTCTTGTTGGAGGAAACTAAGGATAGAGCGTAAGGAGATCTGAGGGACTTGCGCCTCCTGCACGCTTAGTTTTCCCTACTTGCGGCTGTGCGTTGGTTCGCTCGTCTAAGTGCAGAAGGCATCACACAGAACGCTCAAGGTTACGCGCTCTCCGTCGGCAATAAGTGAGATTTTCTCTACGGCGCGTGCGGGCCAATTTAAAATGTGCGCCGCTTTTTGTGACCGCCGTGCGATGTCAACAGACAAGTATGCGACAATATTAACAATCTGCCACGCCTTCTAAAAGCAGTAATTTAATCATGGAGAAAATTTAGTCCCGGTCTTCCCCAAGTGCGCCGATACTCATAAAAAATTACGAAAAAAGTTGTTGTTTATTTATTTATTTATTTATTTATTACATACTGCAGACCTTTGGGTCCAAGCAGAGGGGCATTAGTATATATACAGATAATGAACAAAACAGGAACAAACAAGTACACATTTATACAATTTTTAGTCACACTGCAGTCAGCAAACCATGGTTCAAGTCCGATACTGTCCGAGGAAAAAAGGAAAATTTAAGCGTATCAGTTCGAGCATAATAGGGTGTGAGTGAGTCAGGATGATAATGTCTTGTGAGGCGCGTTAATGCAGGCGTTATATAAGATGATTTATTCATTTGAAGTTTGATGTTAAGAAGGAGGGAAAGGAATTCAACACTTAACTGCTTTCGACGTGATTCAAGAGTGGGTATACAATTGTCTGCTATAATTTTAGAGAGAGAGTGAAGCCGTGCGAATTTATTAAATATACATAAACCTAACTGCCTTTCTTTTTATTCTTTCAAGGTGACTGATATTTGACTTAGTGTGAGGATCCCATGAAATACACGCATACTCGAGCTTTGGTCGAACAAATGAAACGTAACAGAGTAATTTCAAATCAGTAGGGGCGTTTTTTAATTTGTGCATCAAAAAGCACAGTTTGCGGAAAGCAGAAGAAGAAATATTATTAATATATGTGTTCCACGACAATGTTGGTGTCAAGGTAACACCCAAATATTTGTAGTTGATAGCTTCACGTAGTGGAGAAGGTCCTAATGTATAAGAAAAAATAAGTGTTTTTTTTTACGAGTGACATGAAGGCATACTGATTTTTCAGCGTTGAGAAGCATCCCCCATTTATTGCACCAATTCAGTATCCTGTTTAATTCTGTTTCAAGGACAGTCTGGTTCAGTCTGGTCCAAAAAAAATTGTTGACAGCTTTTGGGCAACATAGAGAATGTACCAACTAATTAAAACGAACGCCACATGCGGCGTGGAAGGACACCCACGACGTAATCAATTGAACGCTGCTTCTCCATAAGAACGTTCTGTCATAAGAAAGATTTAGTCGTGAATCGGTAATTTACGAAGTAAAGACGAAAAGGAGAGCGAGTAAAAAGCGAAAACAGAACATAACAACTAACGCGAAGGAATGAGCCAGCGGTAAGACAGGCCTCGGGAGGCATATAAAATGGAGTCGTGCGTGGTGAATTCAACTGTCCCACTCGTAACGACTCTGTAATGAAATAAGAAGCGAGTCGCCACAAGGTTCAAACGTCTCAACTTTACAAGGGGCGCACTGCGAGGGAACAAAAAATAAAGGGATTCGAGTGAAAGTGAGCCAAAGAAGGTCGACGTTATTGAAAATGGAGGGAAGAAGGACACAGGAGGGGACCCGAAGCAGCAGTCCCTCGACGCTCCTGCAGCGCTCGCAGCGGACGCTAAGTGTGAGCATATGAGTGTGAGCATATGGAGTGTCCCCACTTGCCACGCGGTTCACTGAGCCGGGCGGTAATTTGATCAGCGTCCGGCAAGCTCATCGTGGTTTTGTCTGGGCTCCAGCAAATGGAGCTCGCACCGTGCAGCAGTGTGCCCCTCAGGGCGCGGCCTTGCTGAATTTTAGTACAGGCGGGAAAGGAGATGGGGAAAGAGAAATGATGTTTCATTAGTTCTCACGCACTGGCGGACTGGAGAAGAGAAGTCATGTGACTCCTCTAAATAAATGAGCTTCCTTCAGCACCTCAGCAAGGGGAGCTAGCCGTAACAGTGGCGTATGAGCGTGACATCAGAAGGCTCTATTCAAAAAGAAATTGGGAAAGAAAGGAAAGACTGACGCTTGTACTCGGTTTTATTTTGCACTCTGCCATTAGAATTTAAAATGAAACCTCAAGAAGTGATTACCGCTGATTGCTTCAATATCCTCTGCTTCAAAATCCTCTTAAATGTGTGTATTTGTGTTTGCGGTGAAGAGTTCCTCTTCATTTCGCCAATTATAAGTCACGAGTTAGCTAGATGGGGTTATTTCCCGCTGAGTTCAACGCTTAATTATCTACTGTTTATACCAATTTCCCACTCCTGTTCCCTGTCCGCAGAAGGGTTCGAAGTAAAAATGAGCACCAACTACCAACGCGTTTCCTTCTCGCTTCACCAGCTAATGTGGCATTCGGGCCTTCCATAGCGCTCATAAATAAAAAGGAGCTTAAATGAAATTGCATTCGCTTCGTATCTCTATGTGAGCTAAATTTGCATATAGAAACAGAAATGTATGAGTGATGTAAATATTTGAAATTCATTCCGTGTCTGTCGAAAGCGGAGGTCTAACATGCTTGAAGCATAGCACGTGTTTATTAGTTAAACGGCATGGCGCAAGCCAAACCCCCCCCCCCCCCCTCCTCCCTTAAAAAATTCGGCGAATGTTCAGATCCGCCGTCAATATTTATTCTTCTTTGGCCATTCATCACGACACCTCACAAGCAATCTGAAAACATGACGTCGCTTCTAGCATTGACAGCAATAGACAAGCAATGGCCCCACCTCTTACCGTCGACGCCGATGCTCTTGGCAGGCGTAAACATGACCCTGTGTTACAAGCGTGAAGTCATAACCGCAGGAGTTGGCATATGTGACGGCATTTTCAATGTGAGCCCGCTGAGTAGCAAACAATACGATGACTGGCCGACCCAGGCTGCCGAGGAGAGAGCTCACTACACATTACACAGCGACGTAATAGGTATTTGGCTCAAGAACCAAATAAGAACAATTAAAGCTGCATGAAATTTGAGTTTTATTTTACTGAAATTTTCCGGTAAATACAGTTTTACTATGAAACCGAGACAAAAGTTGTCACACGCGTCACCTGACTGTGCGCTTTGCACCAAAGTTGACGAGTGCTTCACAGCAAGTAAGCAGGCACGAAGCAGCATGAAGTTGGTTACATATCAGGGATGTGATTCATATGCATACAATAGCCAGAGGCAACAACATGTGAAAGCGATCATTTGCATAACATTAGAACAAATTTTTAGCACAGTAAAGGCAATTAATCAATTGGAACAGAAGATAAATAATTACATATGTTTCGTGAGTATAGTTTAGCTTTTTCCTGAAGGTGAACAAGGAGGATGATTGATCTCTTGTATGCACTATGTCAGGGTAAAAGTTTAAATGATCGCACATTTGCCGTTCAATTAACCGCATTTCATACATGGTTCTGTGATGATTCCCCAAGGCAGCAGACGCCAAGGACACCGCAGGTGCCTTCTCAGCGGCGCCCAGCTGCACGGGAAAAAGGGAGAGGGAAAAGATAATAAACGCTCCCCCGCTTTTCAAGGAGAGGGGCCAGTCTGAGTCCCGCCATCAACGTGTACTGTCGGTTTACGGGGCGCTTTTCCCGCGCCCTCCTTAGGGCACGTCGGTGACCCGTTTCGGCCTTCGCTTCGGCCACGCTCGAAACATCCGGTGCTACACGGGCATTTTCAATGCTCATTGAGAAGTTTCCCTCATGTGTGTTAGGTGGCGCCAAATGTTCCACCGACAGCCATAACATAGTGATGTCCGGCAACACTGTGCAGTCGGGGGCAGCGCCAGCCAAATCCGTAGCCAAATCGGTACATCTGCTAAAGTGTACTAAAAAAAAAACTAGTACACTTTACATCTGCGTGTCTGCGTCAAGTTTCTGCTGTGCGATGGAACCCGAGGGTCCGCAGCGCCTCCGCGATTTTTGCATAGACTGCGGCGTTTCTCTTCTGGCGCCGCAAATCATCTAGGCGGTCTTGCCAGCAGCCGATGAGAGCTGCTGTCTCGCGCTCGCTCCACAGCTTGCGCGCCGACGAACAGGAGGACGCCATCTTTGTTTACACTGACGCCAAAGCTTTGAGCGTGGTGTGGAGATTATATTCAAATATAATAATAATAATAATAATAATAATAATAATAATAATAATAATAATAATAATAATAATAATAATAATAATAATAATAATAAATACTTTATTCACTCCAAAGAAACAATACAAGACGCGGACGCGCCAAAGCCTCAATTGGGCTTGTAGGGCGCCGTCCGGCAGCAGCAACAACCTCTGTTACCAAATCAATTCTTTGTTTTGTGTACATTAAAACATATGCACTAGAGCTGTTCAAGCTCGGCAATAGCATCTCGTAACTGTCTGCGAGTGTTCAAGTTGAAAACATTATCAGGCATCTCATTGAATATACATGGGATATAATATGACCTCATAGACATACCAAAATGAGTTCGCACTGCAGGGACAATATATCGAGAAACTTTTCTTAATGGGATTGGTTTAACGTTGTGGAACCGAAAGTCAGAGTTCCAGAAATATCTGAGTACAGTGATTTGTTTGAACACAATGTCAAAGGAAGGCAAACCTGAAGAAAGGAATACACTTTGCTGTTTATGGGGTATTGAATAGATGACACTCTTAGCCATATTCTTGAGAATACGGTTTATCCTATTTTTCCATGTTGCAGAACAGTTGAAGAAACAGCACATGCCATATCTCAGCAGAAAATACCCCAAAGACTGTGCAATTAAACGTCTTATGGCAAATGGCAGGTAGGCCCTCAGAGCATAGAGCAAGCATGCGACGCCTCTAAGCTTCTTACTGAGGTGTGCCATGTGCGTGTTCCAGGATAAATCACTGTCAAAGTAAATGCCAAGGTATTTCACGGACGGAACACATGTAATGGGGTAGCAAGAACATGCAGTGCAACTGGAGCTGTGCAAAAAAACTGCAGCGTTTTTCGGGACTGGCTTGTGTGCATTTCTAAAGCACACTAGATGAGTTTTTTGGTGGTTTATATCAATCAGGTTACATAGAAACCAATCATATAGATTAGTAGCGTCCTGTTGAAGTTGACGGAGTGCATATAAGCAGGCATTGTTCCTGAAAATGTTCTGTCTTGCATTTTAATCAATTAAAACAACAATTGTGGTTTTGTTTTGTTAACTAGTGTTTATTTTTATAGCTTCATGAGAGCGAGAGTTCTTTCGATTGTGCTTGGAACCTCAAGCACTCTTGAGGAATCGGCATCGAGTCAAGCAGGATCGAGCTCGACTGCGCTTGAAAGTGGCCGTGTGACAACCGTCGATCTGCATTGAGTTCGATGAGCATTGACTCAATGAGGATCGAAAGTGCCCGTGTGACAGGGGTATAAGCTCACCCCCTTACAATACTATAACAGGTTCTTATCAATCAGCCCTCCGTGTCTCCGTGGCCCCGTCCTCGCAGTAACGGTTGCTGAGAAAACAACCATACAAAGCGAACAACTAACGAGACCTGTAAGCATTAAGTCCACATAATTAACGGTGATCATCGTTTTCCTGGGTTTAAGACCTATCCTTACACCTTTTCGTTTCTACCCTGTGTGTGCTCTGTACAATTTCAGCTGAACCGCAGCCACAACACGCGTTTTTGCAGTTTTTGCTCTGCAAATTTGCGGTGAGCGTATCTTGGAAGGAGACCAGCATCGGCGGCAGCAAGTTCTGTGGGCAGCACTAAAGATTCCCTCCGGGCCCTCCACCCTTCATTGCTTCTCATCGCCAGCTCCAGACGGCGCCACAACGCCGTTTCATTTCAGACAGAACGGCGATTTAGAGCAAACACACGAGGACACAGCTTCTGCTTGCGCCTTACATTTCCACTCGTTGTTGCGTGCTCCTCTTGTCTCTTGATGCGGCGCCTCTTGCGATCTCTGCTTTTTCTTCCGCTTATTACAGCGCACTCATGCCGCCTACCTAAGCAAGCAGCGCAGCCACGGCACCGAGTCTAGGTGAAAGGCTCCGAGCAGGTGATTGACTACTTGAAAGATAGGCGCGGAGGTAGTTTTACTGCCATATCTGTGGACATAAAAGACTTGTACTATTCCCTCCCGCATGACGACCTGTTAAGCGATGTCAGAGATTGTATCGAGGCCCATGGTGCCGTTAAATTTCAAAATGCTTCAGGCGTGGCTGTCAGTAGCTTCTTGGAGCTGCTGGACACTTACCTGAATTCCACCTTTGCACAGTTCGAAGACCACATTGTCTCTCAAAGAAACGGGATTTGCATTGGTTCTTGTGTCGCGCCCGTACTAAGCGATATATGCCTTGGTGTCCGGGACCGCAAGATACGGGAACGATGCGCTGAGTTTGGCATAGACGAAGTGTTTAGGTTTGTAGACGATTTTCTTGTAATCTTGAACGACGAAAACGGTTGTGCGAATACGCGAGTGCCCGAAGTTTTGACAATGTTTTCAGAGTGTCTTCGACCGTTGGAGGTGACTCATGAGCGGCCAGCCAACGGCCACATTAGGTTCTTAGATTTAGGACTGTACTTTGGCTCTGATCACGTTTGCTGGGCCTGTGAGCCGAGGGGTAAAAAACCAGTCCTCCCGTATGCCTCAGCGCACTCAAAGCTTGTGAAGAGGGCCATTGTGAAGTCGTGCTTTGTGAGCGCTCTTGAGAAAACATGTGGGCACCGTAAAGAGGAAGCCTTTCGAAGCCAAGTGGGTCGTCTTGAGCAAGCCGGATATCCAGCGCATCTCCTAATTGCTGTTGCAGAGGGCATACTGAAACAATCGCGAAATGGGCCCACCACAAATGAACGTCGAACAAAGGCAGCTGTGATACCATACCTACATGCAGTATCACACAAACTGAAAAGGATAGGAAACAGAGCGGGAATTGATATTTTCTTCTCGGCCCCGAAGAAACTGCATCAGTTGTGCAGAGGCGTAAATTCTGACACCGAACGTGAGCCCGACTGCATGACGAGGCACCGTCCGCGTCTCGTCGATTGCGAAAAAGATGTCGTATATTCAATTCCCCTGTCGTGCGGCAGCATCTATATAGGCCAAACAGGGAGATGTCTGAACACAAGGCTACAAGAGCACAAAAGGAACCTAAGGAACCCAAACTCAGGGGAACTCGCCTTACACTGTAGCCAGTGCAAAGGCTGCACCCCTGCCCTTGAAAGCACAGTTATTCTTCGTAAGTGTCGGAACACCACCACGAGGTTGATAGCAGAAGCTCTGGCGATATCAAAATGCGCAGATAAGTGTGTCAGCAACCCCTCCGTGTGCCTTAGTGAAAAAGAAATGTCATTTCTGAACACCAATGATAGGACGAAAGATTGGAGGAACGGGAGACAATTCCGATAATCGTGCCACGAATGCGTGAGGTGATGTGTTGGTTTCTGTTTTGTTGTTTTGTACCCAGTTCTTATATAGGCTGGCTCAGAGCAATAAAACACAGTTGTTAGTCAGCGCTTGTGTTTGCGTCCTTCTCGTCTCGTATTTGTTACTGCTGCGCTGCAATTTTTCCAGTATATAAAATGAAGAAAGAAAGAAATAAATCTGTAAGGGAAGGGAGACAGAGTCGTTCGTTACAAACTGCAATGAAGACAGAAAGAGAAAAAAACTAGAACAGTATACAAGCGCCTATCTTTATCGTGGAAATCAGGATTCTGAACGCTGTTAGAGTCAATTCGGCTCTTTTCATTTTGCATTGCCATCACCCTTTTTGCTCAGTGGAACCTCGCCCTCTCGTTCGCATTCTCTTTACTTTTGGGCTTCACCTAGCGTAATCGATAACCTCAGTAGTGCCTCTGCGCAAATGTATAGACGAGCGTGCAAAAGCTTTCCATTGTGGATAGAGGAATGGGCTAGGCAACCTGACACATGCTGACATTTGCGGCTTGAAAAAAACGGAAGGAAAGGTGGGGATGCCGCGTTTGCGAATGAAGACAAGAAAGTTCTTCTTGCTTGCGGGGATAGGGCTGCACTATCTCACACTTCGTGGCCGTGTCAGTGCAACCTGAAAGTGTACTTAAAATGAAGACTCCACTCGCTGTAGCTCTTCTCTGCCCAAGTTTCCTTTTTACCAATAGATGTTTCTACTACTACTGCTTCAACATAATTTCCACGATGGAGCAGTGGGAGGTGTCCTTGACCAGCGCGGTCCTGGAAGATCAGTTCACCTTTATAGAAAGAGCCTGGGCGGCTGTCTCCGTGGGGGCCTTAGACCAGAAGGAAAAAGTCTGTATTCAACCACACTGCTCCCATCGAGCAGATTTTCCGAATAAAGTTTTCTTCTCGCTTCCGGGTCCACGCGAGAGAGCATGTGTTAGTGTTTTCCTGCGGAGGGTGAGAAATAAACAATCAAGGTTCTCTGCAGGACAGAGGGAGGAGAAAACCGCAATGGTCTGACAGGAAAATCTGAAAGTAGGGTGTCTTTTGGGGATGACGACTCATAATAAAATTTCGCTGGAGGGGAGAAAAAGTGCTAACGCTGCTTAAATGCATTCTAACACGGGATCGAAATCGCGATACGTAACTCGAGCATTTCAGAAAGAATCCGGTGAGTTCGCGAAATGAACAAGATGAAGCGTTAAAAAAGCACTGCCTTGATCACAGATTTCCTTCGTAATATCTGGGAGAGCCTCGCATGTCGCCAGCCGGAACGAGGAGTAGTAAAAACAGAGGAAAAGAAGAGTCAGCCGTGTCAGTGCATGCGCGCTGTTTGTTCCGCATTTTAACGTTCTCGAAGCTTTATGGAGAAACATAACAGAAAGAGAATGATTGGGTGCGGGAATCAAAAGGGAGGGCTGCGAAAAAAAAAACACCGGAAAAATAACAGTGCGCTCCAACCGCGATACGTTGATCATCAAGCGCCCTCTGATTACCTCTTCGATTATTACGCTTTCCTATGTTTCGCCTCGGTTCTTTTTTCGTGATCTGATTGATTCCGCGATTGGCTTATTCAGTGTTACGTCATTTTATAGCTCCTTTTGTCGCCATCGCAATGCTGGTTTAGTGGAGAAGGTTGGGTTATGAGGGCGCACACCTGTCGAAAAAAAAATGGAATAAACGGAGTAGGAAGGAGGAAAAAGTACTTCCTGAGAAGAATGGGAAAGGCAGAAAAAATGAAGGAATGAAAGACCGGGGAAAAGGATGACGAGCCGTCGTTGCGTTCGATTTTCCCCGTACATAGCCCGCAGCCTTTGTTATATGCTCTACATGTAATCTACGTTTCTCCGCCCCTTCAAAACTGCTCCGAGACGGGCCACCGCGCTTCGCCGTCGCTTGGCTTGGGACGTCAATATCCTGCTTAAGATTTCAGATTTTCGAAATGAGCCTTCGTCTGCGGCAGACGCGTATCTTCGGCTGCCGTGAGCGAAACTGCTTCCCCTTTATCATTCTTTTTGTCCTAACCCTACGTAAAGGCGGGTGAGGAGCTTAATATTTGATTCCAGAGTTGTTCTATTGATTCGTTAGAAGGAAAAGGTCTATTTTGGTGTATGTAAAAAAAGTATACATATTACTCCCCATTCGAACGACTCTTCACGATTGAGACCTGAAGCCAAAAAACATAACAATTCTGGATCATCTGTTGGCATTACATTCCTAAAGCCTGTCAAGGTGGATGAGAAATGTAGCTCAGGCCGTGCAGTCTGACAACGATTGGTCCAAAGATATAGTTTTAAAAATTTTGTTTTATCTGCTTGCTTAATTCGTTCACTACCGAGTCATCTAATATTTAGCCACACACGCGCTCTTCAAAATATATTAAATCATGGACCCCTGACGGAAATGAGAATTTGTGTTGTTCGCGAAAAAATAACAGAGGTGTATATTTTTTTTAGCGTGGCGGGTCAGCGTGACAGGCAGGCCTAGAGATGAATGGCAACTCCGCAGAGAAGTTAGAAAATAATGCTCCCTCTAAAGCTGGTTTGTTTTCCAAATCTTTAGTCATCTTCGTAGAAGGCTGTTCTACAAAGCCTAGGTGTGTACGAACCAGAACGAAATGAATATTGATATATCGTAAACTAATACACTGGTTTGGGCCTCCCATATATGTACTAACCTGCAAATTTTCCAAATACTGCTGTTGACTTCATGCTATCAATGCGCATAGATGCTCTCCTGCAAAATGTGGCCATTGATTCTGCTCAATAACTTCACGACTAGACATCACAATAACTTCACAATAACTTCAACAAATTAAATTGCGACTAAGCTTTTGCCGCAGCTCAGAACGCGTCCCCGTGTGTTGAGATTCAATGGGTGCAGTGGCCTTCATGTGTTTCTGCACATCAGCGCTTGTTCACTCTCTCTGAAATAATTCAGTGATGTGAAGGCGAAGGAACTCAGACCAGTCAATTAGCAGATGAACATGAATGCAAGAATGGTTCGCGATTGGCTAGCGTCTTGCTCTTCGTGTCGCTGACAGTCATGAATGGACAGCTCACGAAGTAAAGCCATTCACGCCAAAGATATCAGTTAGAGATGCGCGTAGCGTTTTGTTGTCGTTCTCCGTATATTTGACCCCGGCCGTGGTTTCTCAACGCTTCACGATGTTAGTGGGACTGACCGCGTGGACAAGACAGGGAGACGGTAGGTTCCATGACGAAACGAGTACAAGGACACAAAAACGGTGCCGACCGTTCCGTGATAAGCGTGACACACGCACATCTTGCCAGGCTGTCGTGTTCTGACGGATGTGGTGGGGCCCAGTTCGGTATGATAAATTTAAAGACATGCACTGGATAACTTTCAGGTAAGGAAGGGAAATCATAAAGTGTAAAAAGTACGAGCATTGATGAATGCAGATGAGACAGTCTTTTGCGAGGTAACGAGATAAATGCATGCCTGCAATCTAACCAGAGAGAAATGGTGTTTTGCGCAAATTTACGCGCTTTGAAAAAAAAAAAATCTTACGTCGTGGGTTCAGGGGAAACAGATAACACGGCAGAATTTTGCGTGCGGTGGCGGACTGTAACCAGAACTAAATAGTACAAGCGCGCTCTACTTGGAGCAAAAGAAAGTTCAAGAGCATCTTGTATAGGAAGAAAATAAGAACTCGTCTGTCCGATAACGCGACGCCATGCCTTCCCTTTCATATACAGGCGTGTACCAACTAATGAAAGAAATCATCATTGCGAGACCAACTTTGCTTTAGCGCAGAAACAAGTGACTTGCACTATTTACTTGTACACTTTGACTTTTACAACCTAGGCAAAAGAAGTCAGCATAAAAAAGCGAACAGATGAGGAAAAATTCTTGTTTTGTTTTCTTTGTGCAGTTTGGTGCTGGTTTATATGCGGCCATATCCATCAGCAAACAAAATCAAAAAAGCTGCTGGCGAGTGACTTGGTTTCCATGAATTATTATGTTATCAGAGTTCTTTTTTTTCCACTTTTAGTTCCTACTAGAGTTCTCGTTCACAAATCCTGTGAGAAGACATTTGCACATCCGGCAAGCGGCAAGTTAGCCATACCAAACAAGGAACACATTTTGAAAAGACGCCATGAAAGACGCTAATTACCTCTATGCACATGTGCAATATAAATACAACGGTGGTGGCGAGACAAATAAATTAAATTAACGGTACTTCGCGGGACGTGTCTTATTTTATGTCTTTAGTTTCTTTTCTAATGTGTTCGGGTGTGGGCACATGTGATCTCCTCTGCTTGCAGACAAAACGAATGTAAAATAACAGCCTACGCACGCATTCTGTCCGCAGGAGCTAAATGTCTTTTATTTTTCCCCAGTCCGTTAAGGTGTGGGCTTCTGTGTTTCTCAGACAACAGAAATGATAAATAACAGAGGCTACACATGGAGTTCTCACTACCCACCAGGAATAATTACTGTTTTTTTCATGCAAATGAGAATCTAATTGGTTTAAACACCTCGTATCGATGGCTGATATCAGCCGCGTGCAGGCGACACTTTCCTCCCTCGTCGCCTGACAACGAGATCGCTTCTTTTAATGGCTTCACTGCCGGAGTCTCTAGAACGCAGCTGTTATAGCAGCTACTTCCGCTTCTGTGCACCACTCTCGCTGAAAAAATCAAGGAAAACTGGTTCTGACGGTGGTCTCAAACGAGAAACTAATAGCCTTCCGACGATCATAAAAGCTGCAGTTCAAGCGATGTAAGCGCTCGAGAGGGTTCCAAATATGTAAAAATACTAAAAATGATACATAAGAAGGAAATAGTGTTTCCTAGCTGGCATGTGGTGATAAAGTAGACGTTTTTGTTTGGCGAGTTGAAGAAACTGAAGATCGTAAAAAAACTGAGGCGTATAAAATGAAAGTTCCAGCGCAAAAAGCGGGTTAGAAAGCTTGTTACGGGGACAACCGCTCAGGAGACGTGGTTTAGTTTACCTGGAGAAAGACGAGTTAAGGGAAGTTTAGCCGGAACAGTGTTCCGGTTGTTCCCCATCCACCGGAGCCAAGTGAAGAAGGGATGTGAGAAGGAAGAAGAAGGCAGATACAAATAGAAACTGCATCACTTAACGAGGGGTGTGCGGCAATGTGACAGACAGCCTGCCCCGCACGCTCGACATCTCCAAGGGCCAGTACAGCGAGTGGCATGCCTTCAGGGATGGCGATCGATGAGCTCACCACGTGACCATTTCTTCACTACTTGCAGAAATAGCAACAACATATTATGCGTCTGGGTACACCTAAGGACGCACGCACGCACGCACGCTCACACGTACGTGAGCATAACGCACTGCAGTTCCATACACATAGACACCAAGACTCATTTTAAAAAAGATTGAAAAGCTTCATGGCATTTAATATCACACTTTTCTTGAAAAGCTGATGCAAATTAGCGCGAATTATGACCAACTGTTAATTACCGACACAGCTGTCAAATACCAAAGACGGGTGAGGGACTCCGAAAAAGAAACACCAGCATGACACAGATACACACTGTATGCCTGCTTCATTAATTGCAGAAGCGCAAATTGACACCGAGAATTGTCATCACTGGCGCTTCCGCGGCAGTCATATTTGTTGCCCGAGAGTCAGGGTCAGGGTTCATTCACTTATTTATTTATACTAGAAGATCGCTAACTGTACAGCGTCATCGTAAGATCAGCTTGTGCTGAGTATGCATCTGATTGACTAAGAAATTGAAAATGTCGGAAGGTAAGCTTTTTCTGTCATGGTTAATATGGCAGCGTAGGCTGGACGTAGAGCACTTGCGCTGTGGTCGGTTTCGCGCACGTATGAACTAGTTTAATGCCTTGGTCACTATGTACTTGTTTCCACTCATTTGGCGCAGCGCGAAGTGTTGAAATCTGCACAGTTGAGCAGACGAAAGATGTACGGCACTCTGCGTACTACGAGTCTCAAGACATCGCATTGCGTACTCATAGAAAGCCTTGCATCATTTACATTATTTTAGTTACATTTTGCGCAAAAACGCGCTACGAAGCAGAGTTGAGACTAGGTCGCGTTGGGCTTGCAATGATGCAGTGAAATCAGCGATGCTGCATCACGAATAAATTAGTAGAATACGCGAAGCTCACAAAGCGTCTGAAATGATGCAGACAAGCAACGCGAGAGTGTCGAAACCGTAAGTAGTGGAAGCACGCGACTTTCCCGAGAGCCTCTGTGCTGAATCCGGAAACGCGCCTCACTCATTAAACGCTTCCACCTTGCAGCTAGGAAGGTAGATGAGGTTACTGGCAGCTGCGGTAGTGATATTCTTCTGGGTTCGTTATTTATATGCAGGAATAAAATTATCCTAAAATATAAAAATATCTGTAATTGATTTCTTCCGCTTAGGCTGGCATTTTGAGAATATACTATCCCTTTAAACGAATAAGCTTGAGAAAGTACACAAGCTCAGTGAAAAGTTCGTGCATTTCTTTTTCTGTATTGAGTTCAGTTATGTATGCGATATTAAGCTCAGGTACAATATACTTTCTTTGTCAAAACTTTAAAGCCTTGTTTCAGGGCCATGCTATGTCTCTTTATGCATCAGCAGCTTTTCAAATCTCTTGAACGTGAGAGAAACTTTTGTTCCCACTCTACCAAAGGTCATGACCACCATGGATGCTACTAGAGCCCCACTACACGAATTCTTAGAAGAAACGCCCTTGAGCTCGTTACTTTTGATAGAGCATGCACTTAAGTTTTAAAGGAGGCACTAGAACAAATTCATCCCTAGAGGAGGAGGAGGAGGAGGAGGAAAGACAGGGAGGTTAACCAGACGAATAGCCGGTTTGCTACCCTGCAGATTTTTTTTAAGGGGGCTGGCGCGAACGCCGAGCCCCGACTACCAAAAAATTACATGCCCCATATACTCCATTTAGGAGTAGGAAGATTGGCTTATTGGAGAAAACCACGACTCTTTAATAGTACAATAGGGTATGCCGTGAACCCAATGTATCAAGATAGTGTGACCGCATGTTTTCCACAAAGCGTGAAGGAGAAAATTCGAGTGCAGTTTTGACTCACTAAAACACAGTGCTAAGGCCTTACCTGCATTTATGTTTTCATAAAATCTGTGCAGTAACATGGTTCAACTATTCGCATTCGCCTCTTCTGGTTGATCCTGCGCAGTTAACCGACTTTCGTAAGATCATACGAAAGACATTACGAAATGGTGCTGCAATGCGCAGGTACGCATGTAGTTGTGAAAGGATGCCATTACACAAAACGACTGTCTCGGTCGTCCGACAGAGGTCAGGATGGACGTAAACGAGTGTGCAAACAAGGGCGGAGTTAGAGGCGAACGATCTGTTGGCATTTTTGTCCCTTAATTTTCTCCAGAGGCGAGGAAAAGAGACACCGTGTCTTCTGGTGACCTTGCAAGGGTGCCTCTTTGATGGCTGCACGACAGATTGGGGCAGACGGTCTCCTGCCGTGAGCAAATCGCGATGCGAAATCAGCAGCAAATATACGCGCATGTTGCAACATCGCTGCACTTGCACTGTACTTATTACAACAGGCAGCCGCTATCTAAGCTGCAGCATTGATTTCGTGCCATAAGCTTAGTCAACCGTGCTACACTATCAAGCTTTGAATGGTGATTTATGCACAGATAAGCAATGCATTGGCGCATTCTCATTTCCCATTTGGCTCTTGTTGGCCCTTTCAATGCGGTAACATTAGAAGACTAATCCAGAGACTAAAGCGTGCCGTTGGAAGCTAAATTCGCTGATTGGTTGGCGGGACGTGACGTCACCCGATGGGAGAATTCCCGTTGACTGGAGGAAAGTGCCGTCACCAGAGCAGAAGCGATTTCACTTCTGGTAAAAGCATAAAGAGCTGCTATTGCTATCGGGTAGCCAACATATAATGGATATAGGTGTCCCTGTGGATTTCTTTCGCTCTATCTCCAAGCCACCAGCTTAACCTCACGTCCGGCAGAATCTCTGTTGCTTGGATTTGCCGGCCAAGTGCGGCAAGGGTTCATGAATGAATCATTAAACCCAACTTGCGCGTAAATGAGCCTCACGTAGGTCGCTGTTTCTCATCGTGCCTGTAAGCGATTGCGGCTGTTTGTGTATGCATGCATCCTTTGTGTGCTGCGTTTTTTTAAAATTGTTTTTAGCGTTTCGTACCTTCCGCGCTTTCACGTTTTCACTTGCTTGGCCGCAGAGCGGTAATGATCTATGCAGAATAAGGCTAGGTTTCTTGGAGTGGATTCCAAAAGAAGGCAAGCGCAGCAGGGGGCGGCAGAAAGTTAGGTGGGCGGATGAGATTAAGAAGTTTTCGGGGATGCAGTGGCCGGAGCTGGCAAAGGCGAGGGTTAATTGGAGAGACATGAGAGAGGCCTGTTCCCTGCAGCGGGAGTATTCATAATGATGATGATGATGAGCAAGTTTCTGGCACGCTTAGTGATCGCTCACGCATTAGAGCGTAGGCATCGCTAGAGACTTGGCACTCGCAGCTGTGCTAGCGCGGCGATCGATAGGTTTAAATGACAGCATTTTGATTCGTCTTTATTAACGGTTTGACTGGCTTGTAAAAGCTTTGCATACAGCGCCACTTTGATGCCGATTCCACCGAAGCGCGAGAAGCTGGTTTGACTTGTGCACCGTGCACGAACGGCTTCGTGAACCGCGTAGAAGCCCGACCAGGCTGAGATGCATTGTAAACGAAAGCTGGCAATGAGAAACAGAGGCCTTTAAAACACGAAACTAATATTGCTTTGGAGTACGCGCACATGTAATGTATGCTTGGATGTGTTGACATAATCTAAGTGATTACAGCTGGACGCAGTGTTCTTGCTTATGCTTATTGGTTATATTGCGACTTCCAAGCAAAACTGACAATTGGTTGCAACGGAACGAGAGAAAAAAGCAAAATAAGTCGAAGGAGGGTGATGTTGAAATATATCCCATTGGAACAAGCAGACTGCAGATTGCTTCCTTGTTTATGCAACACTTGTCTACTCAGCCACCTTTCTTGTCTTCTTTCCACGCCATGTCCTCAATCCTTCGCAAAGTGTCTTTTGTAGGGCGGTATCCATTCAGTGTTGTATTTGCGTCACCCTGTAAGATTGTCACCGTCTACGCCAGACGATGTCACTGAGGAATGCTTGGCCGGCGTATTCACTAAGATGCAACAGAAAGGCTGTCACTCTCGCTCTTTTTCTCTTGTGATACAGTAACACCGAGGACACCAACGGTTTCCGACAGGCTGACAAAGCCTTCCGTGAACATCTCTTTGGGAACGCCCATGCTAGCGCCAGAAAAGTTGAAAAGCGCTTGTTGGCGCATAAATTTGTCCGGGGAAAAGCTGCATGCGAGCTTTTTGGTCGGGACTGTAGAAAAATAAATGCGAAATAGAGAGAACAGCAATAGCCAGGAAGGAGGAAATGCTGCGGATTCTTTTTTCTTTCGGTAAATTTTTGATATCGCATTACGTTGTTCAACTGGGCTGCTGTGACAGCTCGGGCTCAGGTCATCCCGTGACCCGTGACCGGGTGATTGCTGTTCTCATTCGATAGACAGTAGGGGGGGGGGGGGGGGTGTAGATCGTGGTGCCTGCCAGCCGAGAGTGCACGTCCATAGATCGGGCAGTGCCCGCCCGAACCGTGTTCACTTACGAAGCACCCATGGCACTTGCCCTCGTAATCGTCCTCTGCCTTGTCCATTGCCGTTAATTTTTCAGTCTGATTGTGCCTCGCGTCCATTCCGCACTAAGTCGTTTGGACAGGTGGCAGGAGGAAACAATATGGGCAGCCTTGGTACGCTGTTTAAAAATACGCAAGCGGAGACTGTGAGGGTAGAAGTTGACTGTTACCAACGGAAGCCATCCTCACCGCTAAATGTTTGCGCGGTGCCATGTCAAGGCACTGGGAGTGACTGGTGAGCAGTCTTCGTGTCACAACGGCCTAGCGGGCTGATTTTAAAAATAGCGATGCAGGCTGCGTAGGAAAACCACAATGGTTTCTGATATGTGTGTAGAGAAAGCTACTAGCGGATCGTGAAGTGACCTCCAGCAGAGAGGATTTTGTTGATGTTTCCCTGGTTTTTCAGAGCATGGCCAACTTGAGAACCAATACTGATATCTCCAATAACAACTGTTTTCTCATAACTAGGAGACAAGACCAATAAAATGGGGTACAAATATTCAAAAAAGCAGCGCGTTTTCCCCGCTGCGGATGTGTTCAAGTATCACAATCGCATCGTTACTTATCCAAGTCATTGTTTCATAATCACTACAACTGTACGATATTCCGATAGCAGACATTACAGCCCCATCGTAGCATGTATAGAGACACAGCCACTTTTTTCTCGTACGTAAATAACCCAAAATGAGCAAATCGTCGAAAACATGGACGTCAAATTCATTATCAATCCAGGTCTCCGTAAAGCACACAAAAATATTGGCGGTGGTTTAGCTCTGGTTAAACCTGTAGTGACGCGATAGCTACAGCTGGCTGAGTGGAACTCGGTCACTTGACCAACCACGTGACGAACCACGCCACCCTGTGGCTGAGCCGCCACGCTGTCACGTGGTTGGTCACGTAGTGCGGAGCAGCTGCCGGCGGCGCGGCGCCGTGGCTGATCCCACAGGGTGGCGGCGCCGCCACGCTGAAGGCTCGAAATGCTACCGTAATGTAGCTATCGCTACAAAAATGGAGGGTACACTTAAGCTCTGCCTAAAGGATATGGAACGATAGCTAATGGGTTAATGCCCACATATGCAAAATTGGTCTTTCTGTACTTGACGCTCATAGATTCTTGGGAGTCCTCTTTCAACTCCTGGCGCAGTGGTGCAGCGGTTAGGCGATGCTCCACTACCGTGGCTTGACAGGTGCTGCCACCAGTGGTACTTGTGCGATTCAGGTTGCTTTTCCCGAGGAACCTCGCGCGACCAATGATTAATTTAACCGCCACCGACCCCGGTGCCCAGTTTGCTCGCAAGTCGGTGGTCAGGTTATGACGACACCACAAAGTTAGGTAGCCTAGATGGCCCACCGGCCTCCTGGGTTGCTTCTCTGGGAATTTTTCGTGGGTTTTTTGCTCACGGTCAAGCAAGCCGACGCCAGCGACCACGGCACCGGATTTTCTGCGACACGAGCTCCTTAACGCTCACGGGTGAATATCTAATGGCTTCGATGTCAACCCTATATGAGAGCCTTCTCCCAATAGTATCCATTACAGAGCCGTGAAGAATATTAGCCTGTTAGGACTCGTGAAGCTACCTACTTTGCTTGCAGAGCCCCAGGGGAGCCAACGACCCCGGAGGCCCGGAGCCACTGAGGAAAAGGTTGCATAACCTCAAGGATGCGCTTTTAGCTGAGGTTGGATTTCTTGATATTTCATTTAGGCTCTTTAACGTGCACCGGACTTTCTTCAGGTGGCGAACACCGGCCCCTGCACTGGAACGATAGATTTCACTAGATTGGCTACCACGTTTAATTTGTCAGCGCCATCGCTGCATTCCAGCTACATGGCGCAATACAAAGAAGCTTTGAGAGGCTGTCTAAAATAAACTTGTCGAAAGCAATAAAGAACAAATCACATGCTAACTATAGGGCTGAAGTACTCAAATTATTCCCTTTTTCTCCAGCTTCGTCGTCTATGTTAGAACTGAAGGCATTGTACTTATGTGTGTTGTGCTGAATTCTGCGTTGCAACAATATTTAATGCAGAGATGACGCATCGAAAAAGTGGTATGTACCACACACCTTCTTTCTTTTTATTTTTCCAAAGCTTCATGCCTTATAATACCTCAGGAGTTTTGAGCAAATATTATTTCTACGAGATTTTGTGCATTGGTCTTCAGATGAGTAAATGGCTTCTAGTTTTCATTTAAATGTTCTCTTATTCATTTTTTCTCTCATTTAGTGAAAATAGATGACATCTTAATGAAACTCACCTATCGCAGAACCTAGCTTCGGCTGGTCAAGGCAGAAAAGTGCTGAATTATGCATAGCGCTCCTAGATGAGGTAGAAGTTAGCGTAAAAAAAATGAAAAAGAGACTAAAATAATCACAGCCTGAAGGGCAACAGTTAAGATATGACCGCAGTGACTCAAGTACCTTTTGCTGCGCAGCTTCAAACCACCAGGAGCGTTGACGTATGTAGCGAAAAGAAAAATTCGGGAACGATTAAAAGATATGCCCTCAAGCCTTTAAATGAACAGTCTGGATATTCTTCCATAATACTTTTCCTCTATATACTATGGAATTCAAAACCATCCGCCATTTTGAACGCGCTTTATTTAGCCGGATGATCGATTACTCTCATCTGACGTCAATACTCCAGGTTCTGCACTACCGAAGCCAGAAAGACAGCGAAACACGCAGTTGACCGCGATAACCTTGTAACCTTGTGTAACCTTGCAGCAGTTGCGATATGTTTGCCGAGATTGCAGGCCTGTCCTTACCCTGTTTAGAGCCTCAGTCACCTATTTGCCCGTATTTCTTGTTCCAGCAATATCTCTGTCAGGAATAAACGAAAGAGTGGGGAAAAGGCATAATGTAGCAGATCAGAACGCGGGCATACCTTTATTCTTCAAAGACAAAGCAATTCATCGGCCCATGCTCCCCATCTGAACCACGCTCGCACTCACTAGGCGGGAAAAAAAAACAGTGGGAGGAAAGTAGGCGCCCTGACGAGGTGGCAAAGCTGCCTCGTGAAGAAATAATGAAGTAAGAGAGAAAGAGAGAAGAAATAAAAAAAGAGCTACAAGCATTTTCTCTAAGGACGCCACGAGAATGCAGGCTTATGCACGCACTAATGCGTCGCCGCTGCCAGGTTCACGCTGAAAGATAATAAAACAATGGGGCTTAGGATGCGGTCACGAAGGAAGACTGGCGCCAGCGCCCTCCCGACAAGGGCTTCTTGAAAATAAAGTGTTGCGATCGAGCCAAGCGAAGGCTGTGCGGGTATTGGGGGTGGTGAAGAGGGAGCAAGATCGGTGGGTCATTTGCATCTTGAGATGAGTTAAAGGGATTATGCTCCTACCACAGCACTATGTCTCCTTGGAGATGGCTAAAATATGAAGAGACAGGAGAACGAAGGGGAGACAAGAGTGACGTTGAAATAATGAAAACCACACCCTCCGCCTTGTTCAAAAACGAAACTAGAGAAAATGCTAGCAAGGTATGAAAGCGGCGGAAAGGGCACCATTACTGCGGAGTCACCCCCCCCCCCCTTTTTTTTTCCCCCGTCCCACCTCAGCCTCCTTCGAAAAACCCCATCGAACTGCTTTTACTTTGGCTGGGGAAGGGAATCTGGTTAGAATTCATGGGCGTGAATTGAACACGCCGGTTCAACGTGTCTGGCGGCAATTTTTCCGGTCGGAAAATGTGAAATTGAGACGGACTCTGCCGCGAGAATGAAAAAGAAATAACACGATGAGAAAATGAAGGAATAACTGAGGAAACTTCCCCCTGTGAGCCCCTGGACAAAATCGCGCTTCGCCGATGCCCGAGATGCTGCCACGTTTTCTTTCCATTTTCTTTTTCTTTGCGCTAGTTCTCCGTCTCTACCATTCGTTCATTCGCACGGATTCCCAAACTGGCAGCGGGTGCTCTTGCCACCGCCACTGTGAGGGCAGTCTGAGTGAAGTTCGTGTGCTTATTTCCTCCACAGATCGCTCTTTCAACGCTACCGATCATTTCCTTACTTTGTTATTCCTGTTGTTCCTCACCCCTTTAGAGCATGCTTACTCTTACTTTTTAAAGCAATGGTGGCCATGTTTTGGGTTGTAGAGTTCACACAACGGGACGGTGCCCATGTGCTGTGCCGAAAACCGTGGGACCGCGCAGGAGAACAGGATACCGGGGAAATACGTGCGGAAACGTGGCTCACCCTGTATACAAGACACATCTGCCTCACCAGTTTTAATTCATTCCCTTCTTGTAAATGGGCCTCTCGCTCCTTTCGCGAGAGGGCCCGGCGTGACAAGTGAACGGTCACACACCGCAGTTGTATTTATGAACCTCCAACCCTTTCAATCATGCGGGAAGCCAGAGTTGGGCATATAAATCGTGAGCAGAGGAAAGTTGGCTGCCTAAGCACCTCCTTTATTTTTTCACCACTAGCCAAATGCTCTACCCTGCTGTGTTTAATTATTAAGCGCACAGATTAAGCGCCATGTAAAACCGCCACCGCTCGTAACCGCATTTTCTAACTGACATTTTTATCGTGATGTATGACTCTAAGACGCGTATATAGGTATAGCCACAGGAAAAATACCCCAACTAAAGTACCAGCGTAAGAGACAACACGTCTGCAAAGAGCCGAGGGCCCAGATTCAGCTCCGCGAGGGCGACGGACGGCGGCAGCGCTTCCTCGTGCCTCCCAATGAAGATAAGTCATGAGTGAGAAGTTTTTGCCGACTTTGCGATCGCTCTCTTGGAGAGCAGAGTTTCTTGGTAGTTTCGCTGGCGCTGGTTCGGAAACCCACGATATTTCGTTTCCTTCCACTCGCACTTCTTTTCCACCATTATGCATTCCTTTCTCGTCAGCTTCCTTCAGTTTTGTACCTACGTCCCGCCAGCCGGCGCATCCTCCGCCGCTTGCCTTACCAGAGGGACTTGATCTTCATCCTCTATTTTCATGCTGCAGATGCTTCCGGATACGTCTCCCTCTCTGCGATACTAATTCGCCCTGTCGTTCCTTTCGAAACCTCTCCTTTCCTTCTCATTCTGCGGCTGCCTTCGATACGATGATATGTGTGTCAGCATGAGAGCGAGGCTGAGAGAAAGAGAGAGAAAATGAGGTGAAGGAACCTGCGCGAGATCAATGAAAGGCTCACACGTGATCTGCGTTCGAAGAATCCTTCTGCGCACTTCTTCGATTTCCAGTCTGGAGCTATCCGAACGCCTCCTTTATTTTTTTTTATTTCGGTCCATTTCGGCACTGGGCTTCACTATACGCATAAACTACAGCGACCGTGGCGGCAGGGTAATCTTCAACCCTTCTCGCCATCTTGAATTATCAGGCCGGAGATAAGACGGCAGAAACAGAATGAGAGTTTTTCAAAGACGCCCCCCTCTCACTCCGCTTTCCTCTCCGGCACAACCTGTGATAATAGGGGCGTGAATGAACGCAGAACCACTGCGTTTGCATGGTATAACAACGTTCAGAACTTTAACACTCAGAATGCAGCACAGTCTGAATAAAGTGGAGCATCTATGGTTCCGACTGCTAAAGGAGGCAATTCTTTTTAAAAACCTTGAATTTCTTAACTTTGCGTTTAATAAAATTACTCCGAGGAAAGCGGCAATGGTGTATTCAACTAGCGGAAAGAATTAATTTGTGACAAAGAACAACTTTTCTCTGTTAAAATCACAATTTGAACCGGATTGGCTGGCTCAAAGAACATGTGTGCCTCCGGGTTTGTGTTGCGTTTCGATCTTTTCATATTTCGCTCGGTAGTCGAAGGCGTACCGTCTACAACCGTTTAAAGCTGGTTTACTATATTAGGAGGCAAATGTTTTCGGCTCGCATTATTTCCTTCTACCCTGCACCCCTCTGAATTCATTCTAAATAGGGCAGTATACGGTCTCTCTAGGCGCACAAATATCATTCGTTCATTGCTAAAGAGGAACTCGTAATGTAAGCTCTTACCAAAGGACGTCGGCCTGGACCGCAATGTCAGTGCTTCGACGAAGTCGAAACAAAATTTCACCGCCTACAAATGCTTTGATTTCTCGTTCCCAGTTAACTTCCAGTAGTTGATACATTAGAATATGGCGAGCAAGCAGTCGCTCATTTTCGGGTAAATAATGTTTGCGCAAATCTTCAAAGATACCTTTTAGTGAACGGCAAATTTCAACGCCGTCTTTTAAGAGCGGAGGAGGTTGGGGTGTCGCGCTGAGACGGTTTCAGGCGCAATCGATAGCCCGGCCACGCGCTCGACTGAGAGACAGCCCATGCTATTGCTTCTTTTTGGAGCCTTTGCTGTCTCGCACGCTGCCGAAGCCAGCTGATCCGTTTCTAATGAACGTTCTTCGGACAGTGATCCCCTTAAGTGGGGATTACCCGCTATGCTTTGGGCGCCCATGCTTGTACGAAATGTCGTGGACTTAGCCAGAAAGAGAACGCCGACTGAACCGTCTTCAAGGGGACACAAAAAAGTAACGGTGCAGTGCAATTAAAAAAAAACGGATATATGTCGTGCCTCTTCGCAAGAGGTTTCCTTCGTATTGCGCCAAATCCTTGTATGCCTGCTTTCCTTTAGTTTGTCTAAGAAGAATTTTCGGCTACCAGCTTGAGCAGAAGCTCACGTTACACAACTGCGTTTAGCACCGGCACGGCAAACAGACACAATGAGTTCCTGAACGCGAATGAAGAACTCGGTGCCGTCGTATCGGGAAAAAGCAGCAGCAGCTGCTACTTTTACCACCCACACATCGGTGGTTTTGCCAAAAATGAGGCTACTTTGACCTGCCCAGCGGCCTCCTAATTCTGGTGAACCGGCAAGCAGCTACTTCTCCACGATGGCACCGCAGGGAGGCACGCTGTGAAGTACTAAGGCAGATGTATGCAAAATGTCGTGACATTTCGCAAAAAGCCAAATCTGCTTTTCTTCAATTACGGCGCCGATACACATTCCGACGCTCGACCGGAGAGAAAAAATATCATTCCTGAGGGTCGGTGAAGAGATCTTTAAGTTCCCCTCGTCAGAGCGAAATTGAAATAAACATTATTAAACTTTTTATGCATGAAATATTTATTTGTGCCACCGGTAAGAAAGATCTAGCAAGAGCTCGGTTCCTGATTATATAGTGAGAAGAGGGCCACAAGGTATTGACGCCAGGAGCAGTGGCCTGGCGTGGCTCATGGGAAACTCCGTGGCTCATGGGCTCATGGGGAAGCGGCGCCAAGCAGGAAATGACGGCCGTCGCCGCCCCGTCGTTTGACAGCTCGGTGGTTTGGCAGGTGAGCCATGTCGCACGATGAACAGAAGCCCTCCCTGGAACGGCTTCGCTTCCGTGGAGCCTTCTGTCTTCCGTGCGGGCTACATGGGGCGAAGGCTGCAACAGCAGCAACACAAGAGGATGAGCAGCAGCGGTGAAAAAAAGGCCAAGATAGGACACATGGCAGACAATTACGAACAACTGACGCTGCGATTCACCCACGCAGTGACTCGGGCGAAGCCACCCGGAATATTTTCGCGTCTTGGAAGCCGAAGTCTATGGCACATATGTTTCTGCATTTACCCACAGTGCTTCCATTTTTCTTTCTCGCTTTCCTCTTTCGTGTTCCTCTTGCCAGCGACAGCGTCAAGCCATCGAGCTGGCTTAGTTAGAAAGAAGAATTGCCACGGTTTACGTACGCGAGCCAATAGCTGTCGCAATATGACAGCGCGTCGCGTGTCGCCGGGCGAAAGGTTTGCGCGAAGGATCCCTGTCTCGGCGGGATTGTCTCACGGCTTTGGCGGCAGAATGCTGGCGTTAACAAATGAAAATAGAAAGCAGAGTCCGAACAACTGCGCAAGACGAGCGTCTTGGCTTGGCAGTCAACAAAACTGGCAACGCCCGCGACACGATGTTCATATGCCACTGTGTTTGGAAGACAGCGACGTGTGTCGAGACGGTGCCGCTAAGCTCTCTTGTTTTGTTCGTGTGACATTCTGCTTCTGTTAAAACCGGTGTATTTGTTCCACATGAGCGTTGCTTTTTCCAAACATATCGCGTTAAGAACATGGCGCCGAGAGAGGATATGGGATTTGGGCATTCCCCCAAGGAAAGATATATACAAGGAGGAAAGAAACAAAATCACAAAAAGAAAACACGCATATGCAAGGCTTCAAGATGGAGCAAAACTCTTACCAGCCCAGGAAGAAACTCTTGGGGTCGTTAGCGAAAACCGCCGAGGGTAGAATATCGCATGCGCGAACAGCGAAATGGTGCTTCAGAACAGAACACACTAAATACGGCGATCGCTCGTTTGTGTAAAGCTAAGCTTCGCCGTTTTTTTCTGGAATTAGAACGACCCTCCTAACACTCGTGTTGTGTCAGTTTTTCACTACCCCCGGTAACCACGCTTCCAGAGAGACATTATCCAACAGCTACTAGTCGAACATCAAATTGTCGTCAAACATAGTGCATCCATGCCAGCCGAACATTTTGACCTTTGCGCCTCTTTTCCTCTTTTTTCTATTCGACCAGAAAGTTCAGTTGTTAGAAAAGCTAGGCCTCGGAATGTGATCGATCTCAAATTTTCGGGGTGGGTTGCAATATCGCATTTGCAAAGAAGATCCAACTGTCGTGCATACGCTTGTGTGTAAATCACGGAAAACCCGTTTTTCGAGCTACTGGCAACTGTTTAAATGTTTTTATTCTTTTATTACTAAACGCATTATTTTCTAACGAACAACAACAAAAATAATGAAACGAAAGAACAGCGCGGCTTATGCGGTGGAGCTCGATCTACTACAGGAATTGAGAAGAAGGAGGAAAGAGAAGCAATACTGTATATATGGAACCTGCGGTGCTGTTTTCCACATCGATCACTGTGCTATAATACAAAGCTTGCAAGAGGAGCAGCCGTTCTTTCTGCGTACCTGCAGTACCTTTTCACGCCACCTGTCTGCGCCCATATGCGTGAGCTTTCGCGCTCTGTCGAAGCGTCATGTGGCGTGCTCCAGCTAACTGGCCTATATCGCGAGCAACTGGGCAAGGAAAGTGATCAGCCAAACGCGCGCCTATAGTCGTTCATTATGTGGACTCAATTTTATCAGCACCCAAGGGGCCGGCGGAAGCAGTTTTCAGGCGTTCTGTAGAACACTTGCAGCGCCGCATGGGCACTGCTGCTTGCTGAGCAATGCCAGGGTTAATCAGTCCTCACTTTGCAAGAAATATGCTTTGCGTTCGCAGCGGGTTTCTCTAGAAGCTGTAGCAGCTACACAGCGAAGTAAATATGAGCAGCCGAGAAATTTGGACATTGAGAGACTCCTCAGATGTTTTTTTTTCGTATGCAGAAGAGTAAAAGAAGGAGGAAGAAGACATGTTGCGAGCTGGACAGATTAGAGGAAGTGAGAGTGAGAAGAAACGGACGACTGGGCACGGCGCCGCTGCCACGGGACGATACAAACAAAGCGCTTTTCTCCCGCCAGCCTCCTTCTCCCTGCCCAGTGACGCTCCCTGATTCCGGCGACATAAATTGGGTACGATTTATGCGCTCTCCCACGTGCTGCTCCTCCGGGAAAAGCAGCCTCTCGTGCGTCCATAGGGGCCCCCTTTTTGTTCTTGCTCAGACCTTCGAAACCGACGCAGAATCGATTCATTGCCGACTTGGCAGCAGCCCGACCCCTCTGTTGGGGCTACGACAGTGTCGTCGTCCGACTGACCCTGGCTGGTGGCGCTGTTGCAGCATAGGCTGCTGCAACCTTTCCGTCTATACCCACCCACCACCACCGCCTCGTCGACGACGACGGCTTAGGCTGACAGGTCGGGGACGCCTCGGTTGCGGTATGCAACAGACCAACCGTGAGGACTGAAATCCTGGGCTCCGCTTTCATTTTTATTTCTTTACCGTTACGCACATTTTCCGCTAGCTCTATTTTATTGCAAGGGGAGGATGCAAATGACCTCAGAAGGTTTTTCGGCTTGTGCCTCGCTTTGCTACCATTTTTCCTTTTCCTCGATCTTCTTTCGTATCCTTCTCGGGAAAGCAGAAGGCGTAGGCATTACTCAACACAAGTCGCGAAGGCTAAAAGCGTTTTCACATGCAATGCGACTTTTTTTTTGCCTACGAACGCACTGAATTCTAGGTCAGCGTGAAATCAATGTGAGTGTTATGAGAATTGAAAAAAAAATGTTAATCAGGGCCTGCGAGTCGAACAAGCCCGCTTAATTGGGCGGGTGGCAACGCTATCTTACCTTAGCAACATGAGGGAAAGGACGCTATGTGCCTGTCGGCTTTGTGCATACGTCTATTCAGAATGTCAGACTTTCGCCGCTCCGTTTCGCTGGGCGTTCCTCCTTCATCTTTGTCCCACTCGTCATGGCGCATGCGCACAGCTGTTGCAGCTCGGTTTCGTCGGCGCACCGCGCCGCCGGCAGCAGCAGCTGCTCCGCAGCACATGGCTGGTCACGTGACCAACCACGTGACCAACCAATTCACACGTGGCGGTAACGTGCCGCCACCACGGTCACGTGCCACCGCCACGCTGAAGGCTCGAAATATGCTACCGTAATGTAGCTATCGCTACATAATTCTCGCTGCATTGCTAGTTTTATGACTGTAGAAGTAACTTTATCTATATAAAATGCTATACGCTTGCAGAAACATCGTAGAATGGAAATCTTAAACAGACTTAATTTCGTGTGTTCTTTCGTCTGTCTGGCCGCAAGCAGGAACCGTCGACATGGCTTAAGTGAGTCTGTCGACGTCGCTGACGCCGCGTTGTAAACTGCGTCGTCTTCGTGCGAGCTGCAGTGTTTCCTTTCTTTCGATTCTCCTTCTTCTGGGTACGGCTAGTTCATATGAACATTTCTATTAATGCTGTATCTTATGACTTCTTTCTTGCCGAAGAGACCTCCATTGTGATTTACGTGCTGTGTATATTGCTGATAAATCCCGTGAGCTGCTTGGGAACTAAACAGCTGCTATATCAGAGAATGCGAAGAAGACTCAAATAAAATTGATTGTGGACTAGCAGCAACAGACTAGTGCAAGTGGTGTCAGACAACATGCGCAACTTAACTGAGGACATACTTGGGTCACGACGAGACGACCTGTGAGCGAACAGTCTATAAAAGTGCACGAACAGATCTCTGAACGAGTAACTTAGACAAGTGCACTTCTTAAATATGGGCTCTCCGTTTGCTTGCCTGCCGTAATAAAATTGTTCCCAAGTTGTTTCTTTATGTGTACAAATCAAAAGCTCTGTTGAACAGCTGCTACACTTTTGGCCCCATCCGAATGTTGAGCCTAGCTTCAGGATTTAAGTTGGTTCTTGTCGAAGTGTTAAAGAAAACGAGGCCGCTGGCTTACAACGGCTATTTCCACAAACGTGTTCTCGTCTCGCGAAGGCAGACCTCTGCTAAAGGATGTCGTTATGAAACTACTGGGAGCTTTCACGCTGCCTTAATTTATCCTCTAGTTTAGCAGTAATAAAACGTGAATTGAATGCACAACTCCCTTTCATTCTGCACAGCCGCCCCCTGCGTTCTATTGCTTTAGGTGCGCTTTTAGGGTAAAGACCTTTAGGGTAAAGGTCATTGGTTAAACGCCTTTAGGATGAAGAACTTTATGGTAAATGTCTTCCGTGTAAGGGCAGCTAGGTAGAAGGCCTTTATGGTAAAGTCCTTTAGGTCAAAGACGTTTATGGTGAATGCTACTGGTCCTTGAGGTCTGAGGATGCTTTCGCGTTCACAGCTCGTAGGCACCTTAAGTGCCCATCGTAAGTAGTGCTACTGCACCATATTCCGCGATTTGCCATGCTAAACCGTCTTCAAATTTTTTTTTATCTTTTAACTGTTTTTTTAACTTTTCACTGTTTAAGTTTTAACTGTTTGTTGGTGATACACTAGAGTCTCGTGACAGCTTAAAGCAGAGAATAAAACAGGCTACCCAGCGAAAGGGGAAATGGTCTATGTGGCAGAGAGTGGAATCCGCTTGCACCTCTCGCGCTAGCACCAACAGAGACAAACTCGAACACGCGTCGAAGCCTTGTGCACCGCCGTTCGTGATCTGGGTGCTCCGCTAAGCCTCTGCCAGCGCTTAACCAGCTGCGCTTTACACGCGTGTTTACCGCCGCGCAGCTGGAGGCAAGCATGAGCGAAGAAATAGCAGCGCGCTCGCAGAGGTGGAATAGGAACAGGGTCGGAATAGTCGGTGCCTGCAGTTTGTAAAAAGACATTGCGACGAAGTTTAAAGTGTGGAGAACCGTAGTAAGAGCTCAAATGAGCAGACACTGCAGAATTCATCGGTGTCGTCGTCGGTGACAACGCCAAGGAGTGCGCTGTAGTCCCACACCTGCAAGAGAGCCTTCTGTGAAGCGCGAACTTATCTCTTGTACCTGTACGTGCACACGCGCTTGCACAGCGCGGGAGAGGGTTGGGGGGGTGGGGTGGAAAAGACGAAATTGCACGCCGTGCATGTGCGCACACGCGAGCAGTGCAGAAAATTGAGGCATAGGACGCACTCGCGAGCCGCACGTGAAAAATCGCGGAGAAACAAAGCGAGCGACGGAACCTTTCGCAAACACAGCCAGGCCCGGAAGCCGCTCCCGCAAACACAGCGCGCGACAAGAAATACTCGCGCTAAGCAGCGACAGATGGCGTTCTCAGGCGAGGCTGCTGTTTCCCGGGAACGCAGGCCAGGCACAGGCGGCTGCGCACGCACGCAAGTCGCCGTCTGTCTCGGACAAGGGGCCTGACGCGAGAGATTGAAAAAGGCTGCAGACGCAACGCAGGCAGGCAGCGGGCAGGGAGACTATCGTGTGGTGCGCTCTGTTAGGAAATGACGCTGCAGCGGCGAAGAGTGGGAGGGAGTGAGTCGCGAACACGAGACACGCTGACGTTTCCCATTTCTCAATCTTGGCTGTGCCCTGAGGTGGAGGCTATAAATTCCGGCTGCGCCGCCGGCGTTCCTCAGTTTTGTTGCCCGCTGCAGATGACATCGAAACAACGCCGTCTGAGAAGCAGGCTCGGAGCACGTTTTCTCTGATTTTAAGCTGCGCTATTTGGCAAAAGCGAAGACAAAGTATACTCGAAACACTGAGGAGCAGGGGCGAATTTTTAACACAGGTAAAGGCGTAAGTAATCAGCTACGTTTGCTGCCCAACTTTTGACTCAGCGTAGTTAACTACAAGTTAATTACTAACCTAGAAACGTAATTGTATGCATTAAAATTATCGAGAAAGTAATTTAACCCCATGTACTTTCGTACAAGTAATTTAATTACTGCCTCGTCTGCGTAGATACATATAAACAAACGTAGCAAGTTTCAGACATCAAAGTGGGCGGGAATTGCAAGTATACTGTGCCTGTGTTTGGGATATACTATGTCCTTGATTTTTTATACCTCAGAAGCTAACACACGGCAATTACGTCACGAAAGAAATGTTTGTTCAGTTTTAAGGAGACCCGTAATTGCGCTTTTGGTAAATGTATTTTAGGCGCCCTCGTGGAAGGAGGGAAAAAGGTACATTCGCAATAACAAAATTTCTCAGAAGAAGAGTTATCTCAGCACGACCATAATTTTTTGTCTGCGTGGAGAATTGTCATTCCCTTGGTCGCTCATACTCGTATTTGATGCTTTGGCTTGGGGGCAGTGGTGGCTTCCAAACCTATTGACATTTCATAAGCCCTTCGATGAAAGAGCATGAGACCTAATCTGTAAACATGAAACCGAATTTCGTCCAGTTTTAATTTTGTTCACTACAAATGAGTTCGGACCAATGCCACTGAAGGATTCCAGGTTGTTACTAGCAAGAATGGAGAGCAAAATATTCTAATTCTTTTCGGTATTAAAAGATTGCTAATAAGGCAACAATAATATCCTCCTTTCTTTCCATTCTTCTGCCTACCTTCTCTTTAAAAATGCTGGACTATTTAAGATAAATCACGATTCCAAAGCTTCCTCGATATTAGTGTTAATAAAGGAGCGGTCATGCGCCCCCATTTTGCAATTTGTACACCTATCAGGAATGGACTAATTAAATATAATACGAACTCAGCACACTTTCTTTGGTATCAAAGGTCGCATACCACCTGACATGCGCTGTGTATCTGTAAAAACTTAGAACATTTTTAAGGAGTGAAAATAACAGCAATCATAGGTGCAACTTGAGAATCGTTGGGCGGAGAAATATTCCCCTACATTCCCAGGCTACGGCGTTTGCAGTAGCATTAGAATGTAGTTCATTAATTCGACTGCGAAAAATTAGATTTAATCCTTAACTCGATCGCGTGAGTAGGTTCTAGGCAACGTCAGTGCCGACTTGCGCATTCCCTTAATATCCGCTACCAGACTGCCTAGCTAGTTTTTGCGGCAAGATTTAAGGGGAGTTAGCCAAAGGCTACTATATTACACCCTACGAAAAAAATACAGAAAATAAACGAGGAAGTGTGAGAACATTAATCGGTTGTTCACACCATGAAACTTATTGGAGTAAATTTAGACTTTTAGACTCCTTACAGCAGATGCAGTACAACTAATGCGGGAAGGGGGGAGGGGGTGGGGTTAGGTGCAACAAATTCGCACTGAAATTTAAAAAGCACAAGTATACCCAACTCCGCTTCATTAAAGCGCCGCATCACTACCGGGTATATGCCAAATACACTTCCTTTTTATAGTAACCAACAGTAACCTATAAAATGACAGAAAAAAAAGTTGGCTGCTGAACTGCTGAACAATGGCTCTCGGGTTTCAACGTTCGATTCTCTTTCAGCTTGAACCGTACTATTGGTGGTGTTGCTTAGTTCTGCGATTAGCAGGAAATATTACCCGAACATTACGCTGTTCTTTGTTTATTTTTCCACTTGGTGTAAGGTTCAATAGGTCCTACATATAGGCAGCATTGAGGCTGTGACGAAGGCTGGCTGCTTCACAGCTCGGTTTTCTACACGAAGTCCATTTAGTTAACAATGCACGCAGAGTGCGAAAAATAAATTCCCATTTAGGTGACCTGAATGACAATAGCCGTATCATTATATTCATTTCTTTTCTGAACTACACTTATATTTAGTGGTATTTTTTTGCATTAACGAACAAAGTGTGCATATTTCTTGGAGCGAAGGATACTAGTTTCGAGCGCACTTTTTAATCTTGCTGAGCAGGATAACCGGATAAAGGTAATCCTCAGTGGAAGCAAATCACGTCCGGCAACTCGATGACCTGCTGAAATCGGATGTAAAGAAGACATACATCAATGCGCTGAAGAATGACCGGAATTCTACGAGCTGCTCTCAAACAAAGAGACAAACGCTTAACGGAGTGAATGTCAGATCTCGTCATTACTGCAAAACAGGGAAAGGCTCCACTCGGTTCCGAGGTCGAGTTTCCGTAATATTCACCAGGCTGCACAAAAAAAAAAGAGGTGGGCAGTGTCGCGGCAACAGACACCAGCCATAGTGAGTTCACTGCAGAAGAGACAACGCCGGCTGGCTGCAAAGCCGTACATAAAATCTTCTGAAAACCCAGAGGAGAATCGCCGTCCCGCGAAAAAACCCGCAGCGAGTTGTTCTCTCTCTCTCTCTTCGTCATCATATCACGGGCCTCACCTAAGATGTTGGGGAGATATGCTGAGGCGAGCGTTGTTGAAGTTAGAAACAAAACGGAGCCTTCGAAGATATAGAAGGGAGCACAGAAGAGAGTCTATAGGAAGAAGGAGATGATAAACGCAGCCTTCGTATAAAGGCTGATCAGAGTGACTTTTCGGGCGAGTTGGTATGTCATGAGAGCTGTCTGCAGAACAAGGTTAGCGCACATGTTGTGTTCTTCATGTTCGTCCACGTTTTCAAGCGCTAAAAATGTTGTCATGACATACCAACTCGCCTGAACAGCCACTCTGATCAAATTCCTTTCTATTTCATCGGGCTCTTTCGTATGAGTTTCCGCCAGTCCATCTGTCACCGTGTCGCACATAGCAACAGATGTCTGCAGAGCAAGGTTAGCGCGCCTGTTGTCTTCTTCATGTTCGTCCACGTTTTCAAGCGCTAGAAGTTTTGTTTCGTAGAAAGGTTGCTGCTTGCGCAGCCGCGCTTTTCCCGGAGAGAAAATGTGCTACAGATAGTGCCCCGTAAAAAGCAAACAGCTCCCATAACAGAGCGCAGGTATCCATTTTCCTGTCTATGCTACTATGCTTCACTGCGAGCGTATACACGAAACTTTCCGGTGCCTTTTTCTCCTTCTACATTTAATTTAAATTTTCTTGTTTCATTTTTACAGTTATCTGTTGCTTATATGTCTGCACTTCGAAAGAACAATTTATTTGTGTTGGTATTTTCTGCCCCTTCAACCCATTGGTTTAACGCAGGTGTGTCTAGGGGAAAGATTACGGTGTAGCAGTGCTCTGTGTAAAAGACAGAGCCCGGTTCGTCGAGCATCCACCAATATGGCGCTTCCATAAATGATGGCCTCATAAATACGTTGTCCTCTCCCACTCTGAACGAGGGAGGAAGGACAGGAAGCAACAGACAAAGTGAGAGAAACAAGAGCGCAACGAGGGGACTTAAAGCGGAAGCACTCGCAGAAATATATACTGGCTCCAGCGATATTGAAGTTGTACATCAGTCTTCTCCGATATGCCCTCCAAACCTTGTGGAGTGGAAGACGGCGCCACTGGCAGCCTGAAAGATAACACCTTGCGAGTCCCTCGATGCAGTTGACAGGTGCTATACACCGGACGGGTCGAGGCCTCGGCGCTTTTCAATCGGTGATCGCTAATCTTTTTCTTGTCTCATTTGCGTCACCTTCATGCACGTCTGGGTGCCTAGCTGCTGCCGAAACGTTTCACATTTTATTTAGTACTATCGAGCATACTGAGAGAATACTTTTCGGAGGTATACACTAGTAATTTTTAAAAACGAAAATTGTCAGGAAATGCGGTAATATACATTATAAATTCTACCTGTGCACATTTTCATCTGTGCGCATTTCCGTTGAAATCCGTGAACGCCAAAAAATTGAAGCACGTCCGAGAATTATCAAAACCACGGTTTTAGACATCTACGAAGCGACGATTACGGCGAAATAATTTTTGAGAAGCGTTAAGATGGCAACACGCGTGGTCCGTCGCTTCATACGAGGCAGCCCAGCGAAAGGTACATAGCAGGGAATGTTTTAGCGCAGGCTAGTACGGAAAACATACAGGAACATCCACACGCAAACACACCCGCACATAAAAAATGCGTGCGAGGATGTCTCGGTGTCGTCGACGGTAGCGCGCATCCTTTCCCGGTGGCGTTCAAGGTGGTGAACGCTTCCCTGAGACTAATTACGCTAACGAGGTTGTTCGCACTTAGGGTGGAAGAACGTCGCTCTAGCGAAAGCAGCGGCATCCAACGCCGGCTGCCGTCGACAAGGATAGAGAACACTGGAACCAGGGAACTGGGGGGGGGGGGGGGGGGAGACTTTCTCGAAAACGAGCGCATGCACGCACGCTCGAGCGCCTTCAGTGAACCTTGGCTGCCGCCACCACCCCCACCCAACAATGGCGCTTAAACCCTCTCCTTTCTACTCCTTACATTCGGCTCCCTTTGGCACGGCCCAGTTTCTGCATGAGCTTAGTGGTGACCGAATGAAGAAAGGGGAGACGGAGGTCTTTCCTTTTCGGAAGCAGCCGACGCCTTCATCTTGGAGCCAGGCGCACTCATTCGTTCGTGTGTACGTGTGTGAGCAGGTACCAAGAGCAGACATGCAGAAGGACGAGTAGTGGCAGGCGTCGTTGGCTGCACTGCCATCTGCGTGTATTGTCTTCCTGCTTTGAAGCAGCAGTGGAGAAGTCCCAAAGCGGGTGTGCTTATTAAAAGAGGGGGTGGAATTCTCGACGCGAAGTTTTACACCCTTGGCTTTGAAGTTGGCTGAGCGAGTAGTTAGGGCCTAAAATCACGGAGTTTCCTCCTGGGCGGTTGTGATACTCCTCAAAGTGATGGTTCTTTCCGTGGTGAATGGAATAAATTTCGCTAAGTCGTGAGAAAACAATGCGCCATATTTATGCCGACAGATGATTTCTACCATTGCACTCGCTGTGTCCTGCTTCCATTGTGTCTCTTCTGCCTCTTTGAAGACAGCTGTTGTGCCCTCATGCCTCGCGCCGTTTACAAGCCGACCTCTTCCTTTATGCCTTGGACATATTTTATATCTACTCACTTTAAAGAACATTTATAATTTTCTGCTCTAATAATGACAAAAAAGTATAACATCACCCAAGAAGTCACGAAGTTGAATATGTGCTCTGAGTGTCAACCGGATTGAATGATCCCTTCAGGTGCTTCTTGTCTCAAACAATTTACCTGGTTATCTGTTCACCCCTATTTCTCCTTACCATGCAAACCCAAACTAAGCATCTCGTTGGACCCAACCTGTTTTTCCCTTTCGATCAGAACGACAGATGGGAAGTTTGCTGAAAGCAAAAATTAGCCGTGAATTTTCGTTGCAGCCGACGACACGAAGCGTGAAGGTATCGATAAGCATCACGCTTAACCGTGGTTTATCTACCTACCCCACCGAAAGGCTTCGTTCAAAATGAGCGAATAAGGTAGAAGGGCACGTGTTATGCGAAGTGTGTGAAGTCCTGCACACAGCACCGATCCCCGACCATGGGTATGTGCCATCGCTTCAGAGACAACATCAGCAAGAAAGGGACAATAGGTGCAAACTGTTTGGTACTGGTGAGGAGCTCGGCGCTGTACATAGCACTTAAGCGGGTGCAGCCATCGACTCCTCAGCAAAGAGAGAGCTAGTTGCACAAGCAGACGAGAAGCCACTTGCGCCGCTTGGCTAAGTAAACGGGGAAGGGAGGGGGGGGGGGGGAGATGAACAAAATTAATGAGACGGACGTTCCACGCAACTGAAAGAAGAGCATAAACAAGAAATCGCGTTTTCTGGATGCGCTAGCCAAGTGACGTTGACACTGAGGAAAAAAAAAAAACTAGAAGGAAGCGGGCTGAAAGAAAATTTTCGGAGTGATGCCGACAGAAGAATTTCGGTGTTTAAATAAGGAGTTGGAGTGAAAACGTGAAGTTCTTTGCAGTGTATCGCCTGAGTAGTTCTCGTTTTATTGCTGCAAGAAAAATGAAACTAGCCAATTTTTTCGCAGCTTTAAGAGTAACAGTAAAAGTAGTGAAAGCTGTCGTTAAATATCTAGTGATATTAGACTTCCAAAAAAAAAAAAGAATAGCGGTCCGCGTGAATGCAGCCACGTGGAGCCGTGCTCCTTCTAAGTGCGATTGACCCTGTTCATGGGTAGCTCTTAGTTCTTCCTTTATGGTTAAGTTAGTTGTCGCTCTTCCTATGGTTAACCTGCGCGAGAACGACCGAGAAGTTGTACGCGAACACCAAGGAAATCATAGACACGTGCTACCGAATGTGGGTCATGCGCCGTCCGCGAAGACAACTATTGAAAAATGCATTGTGTGGAAGCAACAAAAGGACATAAAATAGGGAAGGCAGGGATGATGACTGTGACCTACAAACTGAACTGTGACAGCGAACTTTCTTAAGCGGTTTAACGAGAATTCTGTCTTTGATGTGTGACGCATGTTATCGTTTTAGCGACAAGAATACTTCTGCGCGCTCCGTGAACAGAATTAGGACTCAAGCTTTTTGAGGAATTACACTGGGTTCAAGACAAACATTATAGGATTAGGTACCTAAACCAGCACGCTTTATGTGGGTTCCTTTGTTTTCCTTTTTGCTGCGACGAAGGGAACACGAGATAAACCAGCCAACACAAATCGTGTGCTTTCAGCTTGGATCAATAACCCAACAGTGGGACTAGCAGACTTCCTCAAGGTAGAAGCTTTGGATATGCCGCATAAGTTAAGAACTTTTATACTTCACTGATTCCACTTTATCACCCCCCCCCCCCCCCCCATCCCCAACACAATTGCACAACAAAGGCCACAGGACGACGAGTCGCAGGATGACGATTGGCCGGAAATGGCTGCAATATTTCATGCTGCAAGCGGGCAGTGCGGACACTGCCTGGAAAGAGAAACAGCGCAAAATATCGGCGCAAATCTCTCGAACGGCGTCGTGCTCCGGCTGAGTTGCTGCCATAGCGGAGGAATGCTTGCAGGGGGGTTCCGCTTTCTTGCGCCGATCATCTCAACTCTCGATTTCGTTTCTGGCGCTTCTGTTCTTTTACTTTTATCCCTGCCCACTTCGATCTTCACTCAGAGCGTGTACGCTTCGCTAAGGGGCTTTCTCTGCGGGCTCTTCCCATCTACTCCTTTGTGTTTCCTTTTGTTTCTACTGATCACTGCTGGCGACTTCTACTCAGGCTCATCGCCGTCTACCCTGAGACGTAAGTGCGACTGCGGATCGGAAGTAGTTCGAAAGTGCCAGCCGAGTTTCGTAAGCAGCATTTTAGAGCTGCTACAGATCATGCACCGACATTTACATCTTCTCTGCAGCTCACGTCTCCTCATCCGGTCTGGAATAGAGTGGATTCACTGCAGAGTTGTGAACGGAAGGATTACTGATGACACGAACTGTATATGGAAATCAGATGTCGAAGCGACTAATTGCCACAATAAAGGCTGTCTCATGTTTTAAATTTTAAGCTAGCTTTGCATTTTTCGTCATTGTCTATTGGAAGCAAATTACAGTGGCCTATCATTCGCAGGTTTGCATTGTCACAGGCTTCTCCACATAGGCTCTGTACCAAGAGGAGGGAACGGTACGAAGATTGGCGGTGCAAAATGAACGGCATACGAGAAACTTGTGAGGAGCGTTGCAACAATTAAAGCTAATTTGCTTCATGCAGAATAGTGATATAATTGCGTAGACAGCAGTTGTCTAGTGAAACGCGAAAGATTGGTCCGAGAGTGTGGATAGGCCTTAGCGTGTAAAAGCCTAGGAGTAACGAACAGGTATAATGCAAGCTGAAATATGACATGACAGAGTTTTTACTCCAAACATGCCAATTTTTGATTGAAACGGAATGATTGTCTACTCAGTGAGAATTCTGCGTTAACTTGAATGGCGAGGAGGCCAAGAAAACAACTTAAGAAAACAAAATTTCTTGCTAATAAGCTAGTAGGCGAAGGAAAAAATACTCTATGGTTTATTACCTCAACATAAAGACGTTCACAAGTGAGACATTTGACATGCGCACGTCTTTATGTTTTGCAAATTTTTACCCAAGAGTGAGTGACAATGAAATAGTACGTGGCGTCGTCACATTCAGTACTTAAATTGCGCTTCCCCCACAGACTTTCACCAGTGTTTAAAATGCAGTCTTTGTGCGTGACAGTATCATTTGCAACGGTCAAGAGCATGCCGCAGAGCGCTGCAACATCATAGCGAAGCATGTGACATGGGCGAAAACAAAAATTGGCTCTGGTTTAGCTCTGATTAAACCTGCAGTGACGCGAGAGCTACATCTGGCCGAGTGGAACTCGCTCAGTCTAACTGCAAAGTCAGTCTTCCGCCGCTCCGTTTCGCTGGGCGTTCCTTCTTCATCTTCGTCCCTGGACGTGGATTCACTCTCTCCCCCTCTCCACTGCTCCCCCACCCCCACTCGACACGGCGCATGCGCACAGCTGTTGCAGCTCGGCTTCGCCGTCGCGCCGTGCCGATGGCAGCAGCAGCTGCTCCGCACCACTTAACCAACTGGCCACGTGACAAGGCCACGGCGCCGCCACGGAGCTCAAGGGGCGCCACCCTTAAGGCCCGAAGTGCTGGCGTAGTGTAGCTCTCGCTTCAAAAAAAGAAAAAAAAGAAATTGCAACGGTTCGCCCGTTCCAGAGATGCGCGTCACCCCGGCTCCCCCTCTTCCCCCTCCTTTGCCTCTCCGAAGGGATAATTCTTCGGCGCACTTGAGCGTGCTTGGAGTGGTCAACGCGGCTCCTTTGACTCTGTCAGCCGCAGTCAAACGCTGGCTTCAGATCCTAGCAAAAACCAAAACAAAACACAACAAAAATAAGCAAAGGACTGGCATAGGCAATGTGGTATCGGAAACAATAGATGTTTCGCGAGCAGAGTATGAGAACGAAAGGAGGCGTGCTCTGTTCGCAGAGCTCGCAGCTAATAGTGTATTAAACACACGAGAGTTGCTGAACAGATTACTTTTTGCAATAAGAAAAGAAAATACGCGCTTTGTTAACCCCATGCAGCGCTTTGTACACAACTGTGTTCAAATTTGAACTCGTAGCTTTGCTGGTGAGACGTCTTGGTTCCTTATCATACGAAACGTCTGCTGCCTTTCATTTGCTTTATTTTTTCGTTATGAAGAAATTAAACCAGTGTTCACAAAGACTGCAACGCATTCGCAGACTATCATGACAAATTAAATCATTTTGAAGAAGCCAAGAGCGCTCATCAGCGCGCCCGGTTATCGCTTCAATGAACGATCTACTTCTTTTGCCAGAGAAGAGAGAGGAGGTAGGGGAGGGCTCAAGGGCGACTGCGCACCGGCGCACGTTTAGAATGGCAAAACACTTTCTGAGCTCGGCCGCCAGGGCGGTGCGGAGGCGGTGGGGCGTTGCAAGCCATAGTGCGCGCGATAGTAGATGTGTCCAAGAAGTACTGATCAGTTCGGACAGCGAATTCAAAAAGTTGCGGACGTGCCCATCAGGATGTGCTGTCAACACGTTACGTAAAGGCCTTCTCTGTTCTCCAGGATCACTGCATCGTGGCACAGGAATGCTTCTGCACATTTTCGGCGACGATCCGTTGGTAAGCCCCGTTTAATTATTTCCCGCGTCCTAACTGCTGCGGTATAAGCGACCGTGAACGACCCGTCATGGCTGTCTCGCCTCGACAGGGGATCCTCCTCTGTTTTGTTGCTCCCAGCATCGATGCCCTTTGCCAGGCATGTGTTCTGCCTTCATCAGCGAAAAAGAAAAGAACGACAGCGCGTTTTGCGAGAGATCGACGATGATTGATAAAGAAGATACTATCCATCGTTTTCTTTTATCGCTGCGATACCCGGCTTCGCCGCGCATTATCGACGGCCGCACGACAGTAGAGTTTTTTTTTTTCCATGCAGTCGCTTGCTTCCGGTCTAGTGGATACAAGGCACGTAGTCACGTGGCTTAGAACCTACCCTAACCATCAGAGCCCGCACAAAACATACTGTCATCTCTAACATTGCAGGGTCACAGAGTCACAGCCATTTCATGGTTGTGCCAATACAAACCAAATGTTGGGGGGCTAACGCCGTGTCTCTTGAATGTCTGGTGCACTAGGCGATGTCACCAAAAGGCATTATAATTCGCTCCAGACCGCAGCGGTGGCCTAGTTGTCTGAGCATCCGCCTCACATGCGGGAGGTGCGAGGTTCGATCCCCAGTGCCGCCGGGTACCCACCGCTGACGCAATGGGTTATAAGCATTCTCCTGGTCTGGTGCTCGGCTTATTTAGTGTGAAATGCTTGGAAAATGAATCTTTGACCTTGCCTTGAATAGAAAAAAAATGCCTTTTGCCGTGGCGCTCTTTGGGGACAGATGCCATTGAGCCATAAAAATCTATCATCATCATTAGTATAATTCGATCTTTAATTCAGGTTGGAGCCGCGTTTGCTTCTCATTTCGCATTAATGCACGCTGCACTAAATTTCTGGGTGGTGGCGCTCAAGACGTTATTGGCTTCATTTTTCTTTGAAAATTTATTTAAAAAATGTAGCTGAGTATTTTCTCGCTCGTTTCGGAACCAAGGATTGCGTCGCGTGACGGTTGACGGCTCGTTTTTCAACCAAGGATTTGATCAATTTATTTACTTCGCTGAAAGTGTAAACTTTGTCAGCACTCTTCGCCGGCCTTTCACGTGAAAGTAAACAATTACATGAGCAGGCATAAAAGATACGGCAAGTACTACACTGGCATTTGTAACGTCCACTTGGAGTTTTCCTTAGAGTAGACATTTGGATTATGTGCGCGTTCATCTTATGAAGCAGCGCAAAGGACGGGATGAAGGACGTCCTGTTGTCTCTTTCTTGGCCCGTCGTTTGCGCTGTTTCTTAAGACGGACTTAAGTAGCTCCCAGATTAACCACCTCGAGGGCGAAATAGTTAACGCTGTCGATGTCACTACGCTTGCCTCACTTTATGAGATCAGAAACCCTGACTCTCTCTCAGAATGCAGCCGCGTACATCACATGACCAAATTACGCAGCATTTCCAAAGTGCCAACTTTTCCGCCTACTTGGATCAGACTCACCGGCGAACAGGTGAATGGAACTATTCGGAGTTGCGATGCATCAAGACGTCGACATACATGGTGACGCCAGTGCCGACGTAGATTAGGCTCCATTTGAAAATGTGAAATGTTTAGAACAAAGCATTTAAAACAAACTAGTTCCATGCCACACAAATAAAAACAATATGTAAATCTCATCAAACGATACAAAAATTTGATTAAGTGAGGCATAGACTGGAGATCAAAGGAACAATTAGCAAATGATAACTAGACGTAACCATATATATTATGGTTACATCACCAGTAAGTAAAGGTAAGTTTATTTGCTTTTCCGTCAGATCTGAAAATTCCGCGGAAGTCTTCACCTTCCAATCCCGTTCCACTTAGAACCTGCATTAATTTGCAGTTGGTATGTCAGGTTTATCATTCTCAACCAGA
The DNA here is from genome assembly GCF_052857255.1 of Amblyomma americanum. Lineage (NCBI taxonomy): Eukaryota > Metazoa > Arthropoda > Arachnida > Ixodida > Ixodidae > Amblyomma > Amblyomma americanum. The sequence continues at coordinate 215,097,466 of NC_135499.1, forward strand.
AAAAAAATGTGACTGCCTCGCAACAAGTAGCCCATCGGCCCATGATACTTTGAGCGCCCATGATACTTTGAGCGCCCATGATGGCCGAGGTGCAGCGCCGCCAGCTTTCCCTTTAGTTAGTAGTAAGAAACTGTATGGTCCACGCCACCGATGAACCAAGAAAGGCTTACGCCTTAAAAAGTACCGGACGTGCCGTTCACGCCGTCGCCTCTCATGCTATGTACATCGGAAAGTTGTGTGGACCTGGGAAAGCGGGTATTCCAAATATTAATTTAAAATTTACATCTCATATTTTTATTGTTCAACAAAAGGGTTGCAGCACAGAAGTCACAACCTGTTGAAAACATTTCGTGATAATTGTGGAGTAGCGCAGAAAAAGAACAGTTAGCGAGGCGAGCACTGCATACCTTTTCATTGCATGCGTGAAAGTGACATTCAAAGGCGATGGGATTATATTTTATGCGATAATACTATAATGCGTAGTATAAATACTGCGCGGGCAAGTTAACGCAGTCATGCTTGTTTCTGCAGAAAACGGCTCGATACAGGGTCGTAGTGCATAGCGACCTTTTTCGCAAGCTCTCTTAATTTTTTTCTTGTTTCAGTTTAAGCTGAACGTTTGGTTCTCCGACAGAACACTGTACAAAATATCTACAGAACGCCTTGTAATTCTTTACTCATTCCAAAGCATGGCTGAGAAATCGTTGCGTGCATTGAGGGCCAGAATACCTTACTCAGCAGGGTGTTTATGCAGCTGAATATGAGTGCAATCATTGCGAGTACGGGAACCTCGCTTCCCGCATTGGGCACGCGGCACACGCAGCGCCAGTGGAACGCAACCCTCTTCGCGCAGCGGTCATTATTATCCCGACGAGAGTCATTACTCAAATTGGCCAAATGGCGCCGCTGGCATCCATATTCACGGGCTCGGCGGCGTTGCGATCGGTCTAATTGCCCGTCCGCTTGTTGCGCGGGAATTTCTCGCCGACCAGCGAGGCAAATCAGTTTGCTGCAAAAATGGTGGGATAGGTGCGAATTATTTTAGATACTGAAAAAAAAGAATAGCGAGAGGAAAAAAGAAGGAAGCTGCCACAAAGCACCGGGCACATTCAAAGTTTGGTCCATAGGGATGTATGAGGGCCTATGACGGAGGCGCAATACAGGAGGTAATTAATACTGAAGCGATCAAATAGATAGGATAAATGGGGAAAGGTGCAGGAGGTATACAATCCTAGGCTGATAAACATTGATTTGATGGAAAGTGTCTGCGCACTCTGGCGCGTGCAGCAGCCGCCAGCCGAAAAACAATGGCGTGTGCACTTAGAAAGACAGAGCTTGAGATCACTCTGGAAACAAGAGGGCGGGGGGAGACGGCGGGAAGCTGCGCGCGTGGCATTTATTGCGAGCCGAAACGAAGAAATGTTGTGATGAAGAATAACTCGAAATTTCATTCGACGACACACACGGTTACATACATACATACATACATACATACATACATACATACATACATACATACATACATACATACATACATACATACATACATACATACATACATACATACATACATACATACATACATACATACATACATACATACATACATACATACATACATACATACATACATACATACATACATACATACATACATACAGTACTCACGGATTGAAATAGGACATTCGGAGCGCTAGCCTTGCAGTGCCACGCAGGCATGTGGTAAACCACAGGCCGGCTGATTGGCTACTGGAAGGAACAATTCTGCTTTGTAGATGTTCTCCCTCTCACGCCATACCACAATGCACCACCTTGGTTCCATGAGCGTCTACGGGCGGCGCTCCATGAAGCGACGGCCACGCGCTCCGAATGTCCTATTTCAATCCGTGAGTACTGTACATACATACATACATACATACATACATACATACATACATACATACATACATACATACATACATACATACATACATACATACAAGTTTTATTCTCCACAAAGAAGTGGAAGGAGGCGGAGGGAAAAGCCGTACATTTGAGGCTTGAAAAATCCTCCGCCCCCTTACAGTGCATACAGCAGCAGAGCGGGACAATAGACAGTCACAATTTTTTTTTGTTGCAAAGAGGAAAAAAAAAATAAACAGCACTATATCGCATCACAAAATAAAATAAGCCTAAATAAGAGTTTCAATAGAACACTGGGTTTGGACTCCTGGAAAAACATTTTTTTTTTAAAACTAAACAATGCAATGTAATTGAACATAAAGATAGACCTGTGCGTTCATTCACAAAAAAGAGTATGAGTAGCAAAATATTTGTACATATTTGGAAGAGACATATTGGATACATCAGCGCCTTCTTTTTCTGCAGCATTCAATAATTGCGGAAGGTTATACCGGAGTGTTTGTTGTCCATAGGCAGTACGACATTTTGGAACTTTCCATCGTTCTGGAGTTCTGGTGCTGTAGATGGGATAATTGGGTTTTAGTTCTGCCATTTCAGTAAAAACTGTACTCTCTCGTTGGACACTTAAACGGTACTGCCTGCATAATTTGTATTCGTAAATATTTCTTACTTTCAATAAATTAAGCGAAGCAAAGATATCTGAAGAAGGCGCTGTGTATTCAATGTTTTCAATTATTCGTACTATTTTTTTTCTGTAGCCTTTCAAGCTTCAACAGATTAGTTTTTGTTGATGTTCCCCAGACTAAATGAGGGCAGTTTGGGTGGGAAACAAAGAGAGCGTTATAGACCATTAGTTTAACTTTTTTTGGAAGAGTATAGCGGTTGCGATTTAAAATTCCAGTTATGCAGCTCAGTTTGCTGATTAGACTGTTTACATGATCATTCCATTGTAAAGTTGAAGTAAAATATACCCCTAACACCTTGACAGTATCTACCACATCAATGGCTGCGGATCTAAACATTACGGTTCCTTGTAACGAAATTTGTTTACTTTTTGGTCGAAAAATTACCACCTTTGTTTTGTTTGCGTTAAGTTTTAATTGATTGCTGGAAATCCACGAGTACAATTTGCGCAGAAAAATATTTGCTTTAGTAATTCCTTCAGCTTCAGAACGTGATGGCACCAAAGCACTCGTGTCGTCGGCATATATAACGAACTTGGTATCTGAGCAGATGTGCACAATATCGTTAATGTACAAATTAAATAGGACAGGGCCTAAAATGCTACCCTGTGGGACTCCTGAAATTATTTTTTTTCTGTGAGAAATGAAACCATTTATGTCGACATATTGAAATCTATTTGATAGATAACTTTGGAGCAGGGCCAAAACATGTCCCCGGATACCATAATGATGCAGTTTTTCAAAAAGGATAGTATGACTAATATAATCGAAAGCTTGGCTAAAATCAACAAAAATACCGATAACAATACATTTCTCTTCAAAATGCTTTAGAATATATTCCTTACGGTCCAACAGCGCCAGCTCTGTAGACCTGTCCCTTCTAAAGCCATATTGCGAAGTAGTTATTATATTATGCTTGTTGCAGAAGCGCGATATTCGATCTAGGATGATTTTCTCGAGACCTTTCGAAAAGGCAGGAAGAATTGACACCGGTCTGTAGTTAGATACATCATTTTTATCACCTTTCTTATATAAGGCTATCACACGGGCGACTTGCATTTTTGTTGGAAAAACAGCTGTAGAAATGCAGAGATTAAAAATATGCGCTAGAATGGGGCTGATTATACGTATCACATACTTGACAGGTCTTATTTGTATACCATCTGCAACAACACTATGAGAATTATTTAAACTCAAAAAAAGAGAACACACTTCATTTGCATCTGTTGGTTCAAAAAATATTGTGCTAGAGTTTTTCTGCCCTAAAGTTTTGTATGATGTTGTCTGGTTTTTAGTAATATCTCTGTTAACAAAGTAGTCATTAAGAATATTTACCATTTCTTCTCCTTTTAATAATTGTCCTTCGTGAAAAACTTCTTCAACTATCTGTTTTTTCTCGCTCCGACCCATCAGTGCATTTAAGCTATTCCACATTAAGTCAGTGCGCTTTACGTTGGAACCGAACATATTCTGATAGTAGAGTTCTCTTGCTTTTCTTAGCTGCTTAGTCAAGTCATTACGAAATTTTTTGAACGTAGCAAGATCAGATGCTGTACGAGTTCGCATAAATGTTTTAAACAGACGTTCTTTCTTTTCAATCTTCTTCAATAGGTACTTTGTCACCCAAGGTTTTCGACATCTCTTATTACCCGTGTGGCGTTGAAATACGAAGTGACGTTGGTATACCGAAAGAAAAAAACTCAAAAAGGCATCATAAGCTACGTTCGCATTTGTTGCCTGAAGGACGTTGTCCCAACAAACTGTTTCCAACTCATGATAAAAAGCTTCTAAGAGGGTAGGTGTAACAGGCTGAAAAAGATGAAACACTTTATGGTGGAAGTTTCCCCGAGTACTAAATTTTATGCTACAAAACACAGGCAAGTGATCACTAATAGGGTAAGTAAGAACACCGGAACTGACAAGGTTAGCATCATAATTTGTTATTACTAAATCTAGAATTGTTTGCGTGGACGACGTTAGTCGTGTGGGAGAAACAATATGGTATATACAGCCATTAGATAGCAATACATTTTCAAAATTTGTTTTCTTCATACTATTGCTACTCATATCAACATTAAAATCACCGGCAAGTATCACATTGTATCTGTTTTGGTTAACAAATGACAATAAATTATCTAAAAACAGAAAAAATTCAAGGAGAGAACCATCCGGAGGGCGATAACAAGTTGCAATTACAGCGTCTTTGATTTGCAGAAAAATAATCTCAAAATTATGTGTGACACAAGAGAATTCTGAAAGCAAGGCAGGCTGTAACAGAGAGCTTACTAGCACAGACACACCGCCACCGCGACGAGTAGTTCTACTAACAGAAAAAGTTGTCATATTAGGAAGGTCAAAAGTGTCACAACTGCTTGTTTGCCATGTCTCTGTTATCATCAGAACATCAAAACAATTCTCAAGCTTTTTTAACAAGGATTCTAGTTCAGCAACCTTGTTGAATACAGACTGTGAATTTAAGTGAAAACAACGAAGATAACCTTGTGTCTGACCACCAAGCTCTCTTAAGAGTTCTTCTAAGGTAACGTGCCCTAGGTGCGCCATTTCAAGATAAGGGTCACGGGTTTCCGACTACACGAAAAGGCATTTAGCTAACAAGTGTGGAGAGGTCACTTACGCTCTTGATAACCTTAGCGCCATCGCCACTCCTTCTACGCACCAAAATTTTCCCGTTGACGTGCCACACATATGCAAAGCCAGCCTGTTTAGCCCACTCTTTTGAGGCTTGCAACAACACTCTCGAATAGTTGGTCATGTTTTCTGTGATGTACACTGAGTCGCCTTTTTCCTTAAGAACCACCCTTTTCTGCAGCCAAGCGTCTCGAAGATCCTGCCTCACAAAACGGGCGATCACACCTTTTGTCTTTCCTGGTTTCGCCGACATCCTATGAAGTGCGAGGGTGTCCGCCTCAGTGAGATGGTTCATGCCAATTTTGTCTGCCACTTCGTTGACTTTTGACAAGAGGTCCTCTCCTGCCGCCTCAGGAATGCTATGAATCTCAATGTTCAAGCGCCTGCTGCGCCATTCTAAGTCATGGACACTGAGTTGTGACTGAGTTATATCTTTTGAGCCAGCATCTCTCTCCAGCTTGCCAATTCTGCCTTTAATTCCTTTGATTTCCTTATCCTGCGTATCAAGACGCTCTTTTATAGTGGCAAACTCTTCATGCAGCATCTGGATTGAGCTCTCTACTGCCTCTAGCTTTTCGGTAAGAGGGAGAAGGGAAGTCAATTTCCTGTTCATTTCCACAATAAGAACTTTCAGGTCGGGATCCGTATTAGAGTCACCGTTTGAGGCATCACCCTTTCCTCGTTTACACGCTTCACACTTCCAAGCCTTCTTAGTCGACCCTCGTTTTGAAGCAAATGTCGTTTCACTCATGCCTGAACATATCGCGCCATGAAAACGAAATTCACACTCACTGCATGTGATGGCGTTATCGTCATTCTTTAGCTTTTCGCGACATTTGCAACACCGATTCATGGTGACCAATATCGACTAGCAAGTTGGCAGCAGCGGCAGATAGCTAAGCAACATGCACGAACTTAATATGAAGAGGTTTGACCATCCTGTAAAACACAGCGAAGAACGGATTATTCCACGTCCGACCCGCTCCGCCGCTGCTGCCAAAGTGCCTGGCGAAGTATGCCCCCCGTTGCAAAAGTTTCCACAGCTTTCGTCACAGCCGTCGGCTCCCGTTGATTGGCTCCGTCCCGCTGATATGGAAACGATGCTTGAGAACGGTGTTTGAATTCAGTCTTCCCAAGGAAAACCGGCTACGGTGAGATTCTTGTCCGAAGCACCGCGGAAACACTGCAGCATCTGCGACTGTAAAACACAGCGAAGAACGGATTATTCCACGTCCGACGGATGAGGCGAAGTGTGAAGTGGGACAGGACGTAACTAAATATCTATAAATAGAGCGAGAGAAGATAAACGAGGCAGCGAGAACACGCTGTTACGTAAGAAGAGGAACAGGAAGCCAAAAATACGTTCGCTGGCCTGCTCCTAACGGGAACAGTTAGTTGCGTAACAAGAAATAAGAGTAGTTTTGCCATGCCCCAATTCCGGATCGTGAAGAAAATTAACGGGTTCCGTCAGCACGAGGCGGGAAGCAGTATAGTGCGGTATAATATATTGTTTAGGGCAATATGCCGGTTGCGATTTGTTAGCGCTTCACTTCATCTCCCTCACCTTCCGCCGAGATAATTACAGATAACGTCTCTTATATAAGTTTCGTTTCTAGCGTGCCATAGACAGAAGGGATAGCATGGCTATCACTCTGTCGTTCTCTGGCGTCCGTAGTTGTCATGTCTGTGCCACATTAGAAACAAGAAAGCGTTCGGCCAGCTGTCTCCGCTTTCAGCCAGTCCACATTTTTAATTTACCCGCCATTTAAAGGCTATCGCAGGACAGATGTCTTAATAAATTCCAGCAAGGAACACGAAACAAATTTAGCCATCGGTCGCTGCTGGGCACCACTTTCAATCTTGTTGCCCGAATAAGGTGGTTTTAATTTTCCGTCCCCTGATCACGTAAATATTTACCGGCGGCAAGGGGGACTCAGAGGGAATAGTCAGCGCAAAAAAAAAGAAAAGAAAAATGATGACAGGACGGTGGTGAAACAAAATACAAGAAAGCTGCGACAAAGGTAAAATTTACCTTTGATGATTACTTAATTGCTTTTACTTATAATTAATCATTTTACCTTAAGCTTAGGCTTCACGCACGCGGAAAAATTGATCGGAGGGTGACAGTGAGTGGAGGTGATCTTGTGGCTGTTTGGGCACACCCTTAGCTGAGGGGGTCGGGTGGGGTGATGGCTGGTGAGTAGTAATTCTGGAGGGGCAGTGGATGGAGGACCTTGTGGATGATGAGAGTTGGTGATAAATGGCGCTTCTGGAAAGTAGAGTTCGGTGACTGGCCGTTTGTGCTTCTGGAGGGTGCAGACTTCACTCAGCAAGGCTTCACACAAGCAAATCTATTATATTCGACAGTGCCAGTTGTACAGACGTCGCAATAAAACACACAGCAAACAGAACGCAGTGGACGGAACACAGCGCTTGATCTGAACTCTTTGCAGTGCACTAAGTCGTGTCATGACTTCTTCGAAAGAACTAGCCACGCACGTTAGAACTTTCCATTTTTAACTCTCGTCTGCACGTGTCATTCATGTGTGTCTTGCCCGCGTAGCGCAGTTAGGGAAATAAAAAAACACTCTTCCTGGCATACCCTCCACTGCCATAGTGGAGTGAAATGAAATGCCGGAGGTAGTTTGTAAAATCGCCCTTCGCTTCAGTAGGGTAGAATTTGTAACCGCGATATAGACGGGTCCAAGCTTCGTGCCAAGAACAAGCTCAATATTTCTTGGACTAAGAAGACCTAAGAAAGTTACGTAGATTTGCATTCAAGCCTTATGGCAGTGCTCAGGTGGAAGCTGATTACAATTATTAGCTTATTTGATTTATTCTTCATTATTCGGTTCTCGGAGTTTTCTTGAAAGCCACAAATCACCTTGCGCTTTTAAGATTCTTAATTTTCTTCCTAGCTTCATTGCTGTGGTGTGGACAAAATTGATGAGTAGCGCACAACTTTGGGCAAACACTGACATCCCAATTTTCTTAAAAACCTTGTCACGTTTTTTTTAATAGGCTTGAAGCTGTTCTTTAAATCACAATTTTGTCTAAAAACCAAAACAAGAGCTTTTCTTGTACAATAGTTTCCTTCTTTCAGGAACTGCTTGGATGAATTCATTTCGCGACAAACTAGTGTCGTCTTCGAGGGTATATAAAAGTTCTCCAGAGACAAAAATCAGGGTAGATTCCTCCATGCATGACTTGCACACTGTTTCGATTCAGAACTTCCTGAAGTATTTGAAGAAGTGTCATGAGTCATTCCGACCCATGTGCCAAACTAGAATTTGTCGTTGACATTCACATATTTGTCGAACTAAATGATAATACAGAGATTTCATTACGTTTCTCTTTTTTTTTCGCTGATGTCCAAAAAGACGGCATTGGTAGAATGCACTTGGTGAATTTCTTGACCACGACTTGCCCAGCCTTGCAATTATTTTTGTCTTAGGCTAAGTTCTTATCGCCACCTCAGGTTCCAGTGATTTCCTTATCGCTTGGTCCTCATTATGTCCCGATTTGTTTTCGCCTAAACAAAAGGTGAATGAACAGCTAGAAAATGAACTGCTATTCGTGCCAGCTTGTCACAAAGGCATGCAGTCGCGTTTTCACAAGAAGTCTTGTCTGCATCGCATTGTTGGCACACGCAAGTGTCTGCAGTGCTGTATGTCTTGCAGACTACTGTAAGAAATATGTCAGTTCACCTGTGCACACAAGATACTCGCTGCTTTCCTGATGTTTTGTTGGGAAATCAAGACGCCAACTATTCAAGACAAGCTTTTTCTTCTCTTTTATTTTCAGGGCGACGGCTAGTTTGCCATACTCACAGGCTCGAAAGTTACACAAGACGACACAGAGATGTCTTTGAGGCGTTCTTTGTGAACGCGATGCCGCAGTTTGCCTCTTTCTCACAGAAACATGCCCTGACAACATGCCTGCCCCTATACCAGAGTGAAAGGAATTGGTAAAGGCTTTCATACCCCGAGAAATCGCGTCGTTACAAACGTAAAACAGCTAGAATCTCGTAATAAAGTGCCACCGCGGCTGCAGAACATACGACGCTCGTCCCCGTGAAGAGATCGCAACTCGACCTGTGTGGCAAGATTACGAATTGCCGTTGGCCCCTTACGCAACAAAAGAGAGACTGTACGGCTTCTGGGCTCCTTTGAATAGATGGGCTGAATCCTTCTGCGGGACTGCGCTATATTTCAAGTAAATAAAGGGAAGTTAGGTGCATGGAACCCTATAGCTGAGCAGACGACAAAGAAAAAAAAACATGAGAGCAGGCTGTCGCAAGAGAAGCTTTGATTGCGCAAATATCTGTACGGAGCAGGTACTGCGTCAGAGACGGGACCTTGCGCAACTGTCCAATGTCTACAGAAAGCTTTTTCCGGGATGAAACTCGTAGAGGTATGAGGAATCACACATTCTACCGTCTTTTCTTTTTCTTTGAGGAGTTCTGCGTTTTATTTCTTGTTTTATTTTTCTGTTATTTCTATTCTGCTTATGACATTTGTTTGTGTCGTGAGTTTTAATGTGGCGAGACAGGACATACATAGCTCTCATTGCATTTTCGATATTTCCGGAAGAAAAAAACGGAGCTAGCCCTCAGTACTTCTTTCATTTTATTTTGACACAAGTTTTTGATCATAAGAACTTTACTTCTGTAGACGTACCTCCCGGGCTTTATTTCCAAGGAGCGTCGCAGGAGCACAGAAATCTAAGTAGCCATAGGTGTTTTGTCGCAACTGCCTTTCGTACTTGAGAAAGCATACAACTAGTTACAGCTATTACAATAGCGTTTCCTTCACTCTTGCCAATATTTCTTCAAGTCGATACCCGTGCAGAGAAATTAAATATATTCTGACGATGGAAGAAAATTTTTTCAAGTGTCCATACACTGATTTGCATCTGACTTTAATATTTTAGTACAGCCCGCCTCCTAGATCAACATTGTAATCGTCGTTTAATTCATAGAGATGTCACTAGGTATATTTGTTTTGCTCATTTTCGTTCCAGATTTCCTTGTTTACAAGAGGTTAGAGGCGACACCTTTGTAACCAGGGCACTGACAGAAAAGGACGCTTCGAGCGTTGATAAATTAAGGCGTCGATGGTGAGGGCACAGGAAGACGTGAAGTTATTATTCTCGACAACGACGAGCAAGCGTTAAATTAAGTTGACGAAAGCAATCTTCTCTGTTAAGATGGGAGTATTGCTGCTGAGCCGCATTTCAGAGCGCCACAGTGAATGCGTGAGAAGCATCTCAACCTTTTAACTCCTTTCATGGTGAAATTTCTCCGTCCGAAAAGTGGAAAGAGAGAATCACGCAGGTTGTAGACAAAAGTTTGAAAAGTTTGCGACACTTATCGATCCCAAGGAAAAAGATGTGCACAAATTTGTGGGACGATTTCAAAAACGAAGACGAAATGCCTATGCTCAATTATCACGCGCGAAATGAAAAAAAGTATCAGTGAATTCGTTTTATGAAGTTTAACATCCCAAAGTGATTCAGGCTATGAGGGACGTCGTAGTGAAGGACTCCGGATAATTTGGACTTCCTGAAATTCTTTAACGTGCACTCAGACGAGCTTCTAGCATTTTGCCTCCATTGAAATGTGACCGCTACGGGCGGGTTCGAGCCCTAGTCTTGTGGGTCTGCAGCCGAGCGCCATAGCCACTGAGCCATCGCATCGAGGCAAAACCCGTGATTTCTAACACGACAACATGATAAGCAGCTAAAAGATAAGTGGATTGGGATATGTTAAGCACATTTTAATTGAAACAAATTGAGACAAAAATTTACAAAAGGTAATGCAAATGGCTTCCCGCTTCTTATTCTAGCAAAAAGCTGTTTATAGCGGATGTCACCAGTGTGGTGTTCGTGCGTGCCAGTTATGAAAGAGCGATAGAAACGCTGTGTAGTACATTACTGGGCGGCAGCCGATGCACTTTTCTAACTGCATTAAGCCACTTGTTCTACGGCGTGAAAACGGAAGGAACATGAAAGAGATATGCGAAGTCATTGAAACAAAACACTCCCATTGCAGCAGCCACGTTTGCCAAAGCGGCAACGACGGCTGCTCCAGAAGTAGTTCCCCCTGCTCTGAAACGCTCGTGCACAAACCTATTTCGTGAGTGTGTGTGTGTGTGTGTGTGTGTGTGTGTGTGTGTGTGTGTGTGTGTGTGTGTGTGTGTGTGTGTGTGTGTGTGTGTGTGTGTGTGTGTGTGTGTGTGTGTGTGTGTGTGTGTGTGTGTGTGTGTGTGTGTGTGTGTGTGTGTGTGTGTGTGTGTGTGTGTGTGTGTGTGTGTGTGTGTGTGTGTGTGTGTGTGCGTGTGTGTGTGTGTGTGTGTGTGTGCGTGTGTGTGCGTGTGCGTTTGCGTTTGCGTTTGCGTTCGTTTGCGCGCGCACACCCGCACGAAAGATGAAGAAGAAACTGCGCGGGCCTGCTCACTGACTACTACATGGCTACTACCACTGCCACGTGTGAATAGAACAAAGTTCAAAAGAAGAGAGGTGAAAGAACAGCTAGAAAGTCAGGTACGCGCCGAAGCAGTGGTGCGCTGAATCTCCGGTGAAGTAACAGCCGACACCAGTGTTCATGCCTGTGCACCGTGCCTGTACACTGCTCTCATTCCGGGGTTCACTTTTATGTGGAGTCTCTCCTGACGTCATTTCTCTCGCCAGTAAGGAAAGGACGGCGCGTTCGTTTGACCGAGTTTCCACAAAGGCTAACACTCTCCCTTTAATACAGTTCACAGTTTTTAGTTAACATAATGTTTAAGGGACGGTGACGACAAATTTAGGTTAGCCTGTGTAGCTTAACGCATTCCAATGACATAAACAATACTTTCTCAGAATGCAGAGCTTTGATAAGGAAGAAAAAGACAAAAAATGAAATAGACGTGTAGCCACAATCTGTGAATTTCGCAAGCAAACTGCACTGCGTAGACAGAGAATTGGCTACACTGCCGCGGGCCTGAGTGAGGAACAGTTGGTGATAAGAGTCGATGGAGAATACCTTATTAATGTGCGATTCACTGAGGACATTGCATTGCTAAGTTACTCAGGGGATGAATTGCTAAGCATGATCTATGAGTGAGACAGGCAGAGCAGTACGGTGGGTCTAAAAATTAATAAGCAGAAAACCAAAGTAATGGTCAGCAGTATCGAAAGAAAACAGCAGTTTACAATTGGTAACGAGGCGCTGGAAGCGGTAAAGGTATTCTCCTACCAAGGGAAGGGAGGGACGGTAGCCACGGATAAGGAGAGTGAAATAACTGGAAGAATAAGGATGGAGTGGAGCTCATTTGGCTTTTTCTGTCAGATGAAGACTGGCAGTTTAAAATATCTGTCAAGAGAACGTATACATCCGCTGTATCTTACCGGTACTCACCTATGGGGCTGAAACGTAGAGGCTAACAACGATGGTTCAACTTAAATTGAGAACAACGCAGCGTGCTAAGAAAAGGAAAATGAGAGACAAGAAGATGACAGGGTGATTTTGGGAACAAACTCGGGTTACGGACACCCTAATCGAAATCAAGAAGAAAAAATGGGCTTGGGCAGGGCGTGCAATGTGAAGGCAGAATAACTGTTGGTCCTTAAGGGTAACAGAGTGGATTCCAAGAGAAGTCAAGCGTAACAGGGAGCCGCAGAAAGTTTGGTGGGCGTATGAAATTATGATATTCGCGGAAATAGAGTGCCCGCAGCTGGTACGGGACAGGGTTCTTTTCCTGCCGGACAAACATCAACATACCGTGGAAAATCCGCAGAGGCGATTGTTGCTAGGAACAGAAATTGGATGGAGCTGTGCTCAACGCCCCTTTTAAGGCCAAGAGCCATTCACACGAAGCGTTCCGCTCTTCTTTCCTGATTTGGCGCATCGGCCACAATGTCTTTACTTTACTTCCATTTTTTCGAGCAGGGGGTAAGAAAAGATGGAGCAAGTGAGCGGGCAGAAAAATGCGCCGCGCCGTGGCACCGTAGCACCATTGAATGGAGCGCGGCGGTGGTGGCGGCGATTCAAGAAGGCGGTTTCAGTTCTCTCGACAAATGACAAATGCGATGGGCCCGCGCGACAGCACCGCAAAAAAAAAAAAACTCCTCTTCTATTGGATTACGCTCTTGTTGGAAAGCGTGCCGACGTTATTTTACTTTTTGCTGCTAAATTACTTGTACTTTCTGGTAGCTTGGCTATATATATATATGTTGTCCCCGTCTAGCTTGTAACGGGCCGGTAGCGGACTATATATAAATGCGGAGGATCAGATAGCGAGAAAAAAGCTAAATGCCTTTTATTTTTTTGTTTTCTGGTTTGTGAGACAAGAATTTTGTACTTAACATTTTGCATTGTGCTGCAACCGCGCTAGGTACGACCTTTCCCATGCGTGGCACGCTCCATGTATACGGCTGGTATAAATAAAAAATTAAGCAACATGCGCAGCATGTTGCTTAACTCATATCCACTCATACTACTATGACAGCCCGTTCTTGTATTCTGTAAAGAAAATTATAGAGATCCTTGCGAACGCAGTAATAATCACAATAATCATTACTGATGGAAGTCTGTTTCACATGCTCAACTTGGCATAAATTGATTGGCAACGAACTGAATGCCTTAAATCAAAGCTTAAAATGAGTGCCAACCACCCATGGTACGGTATAGCTATCCTTTCCTGTCCTCATAGCGTGTCTATCGGTATGTTCGCAGTCTTGTAGATATCACTGATGGAGGCTACTCGCTTTTGCCCTTCAAATGCACAGCACGTTGCACTCAATTAATGTTGGCGGTGCTGGGTGCGTGTCTCAACCAGCACTGCGAATCCTGAAATTGGGAGTTCAAAAATTTGCTTTTCACCTAATCAACCTGTTTAATGCTTTTCCTTATTGCCTGCCAACCGATGTAACATCTTGTTTAGGCGACGCTCTGCAGTATTCGAGGATATATTTTGCAAGGCTGCGGGAGAAAATGTAAAAGGTCGACTCCTTCGGTAAACATTTCATGGATTCTGAACAGGCATTCATTGCTATCTAGTGGATATATCGTTTGTTCTGTTGAGTATTTGCCACTCATGTCTTGTGCACTGTTTGACTGCATTAAACTGGACTAGATTACGCTCCCCGATATTGCGTTCTGTAAGTGACGCCATTGTGTAACCTTCCATGCCTCTCATTATCATTTGCACGGAGAGCTTTCCCTGGTAGACAGGCATTTCGTAACGCCTGGATCTGTGAACTGAACGAATCCTCTTTTGTTCTTTCTGCTCTCAATCAGCGCCTTTACAGGAGGTGTAAATCTGCGCAAACTTTTCTAGGCAAAATTTAAGCAACGACGGGTCAATAAAGCCGGTGGTTTATCGCCGCCAAGTTCGAACTGTACGCTGTCTACGTGCGCATGCAGCGCCGCGTCTTTTCTTTGTCGTTGCGTCTCCACTGCTTATGCTTGTACGCCGCGTTCCTATCAGTTGTGTGCATCGTATTCACTTTGCGCAACAGGGCCTGTCACTGGTTTGGCAATCTGCCATGGGTCCAAGATTAATTACTTGCGCTGAACTCGATGTGGCCGCACACAATCTCGAGAGTGCTCTGCGTATATATAAGCGGCTGGCAAAAAAACAATCAACCATAATGCGACAAAGAAACTGAAAGCACTTTTTGAGAAAGCGAAGTTGCCGAAAATGCAGTGAATCGTGATGTTCTTTATCTTTACCAGGACCCAATTTAACTTTCAAATCGAAATATTCATGCATGCCCAGCACGCTTTAATGACACATTTGTCTATATTTTATTAGTATATCGTGACAAAGTAAGTGAAGCGTCAGACGTTGTGAAATCCAGGTTGTATGAGACACGAAGACGCATGCTTCATAAAATGCGAAAGCAATGATATTCAACAAGGGGTTCAGAAACGGCACTTATCAGAAATGCACGGAGACGGCGTCAGAAAAATAGCATTTGCAGAAAGGAAAAAAGCTTACCAAGACATATGAAGGGAAAGCGCAAAGGAAGAGGGTATTTGCACCACCACATGTGCGCCTGTTCTTTTGTCATTCATTCATTTATTCAAAGCGCCACAGAAGCTATAGTATTTAGAACATCGGAAGTCGATTGGTGCTTTATTGAGGATCAGCTAGTTTTCACTTTACTTAAGTTACTGAGGATGCAGGTCACGTAAAGAAATGACAAACCAGAGTGAAATTTATTGCGAAATACAAAGAACGCACTGCCTTCCTGCTGCGTTGTAATATTCCCTATAATTAAACCAGTGTTGCACTTCTCCCACAGAGTTATACAGCAGCGTGGCTTTGATAGACTATATATGGCACCACAGGGTAGCCCCCGAAATTCCTGAACATAAGGCAGTCGGGTAAAATAAAGCGTAAGAGTAGATCGAGGTATTTAAATAGGAGGAAAATGTTTTATATTTCATGGTAATTTGAACCAGAACATTTGACAGACTTCTTGCAATACCTTCTCTTTGCAAGCAGTCAAACAGTGCATAAAC
Source organism: Amblyomma americanum (assembly GCF_052857255.1). NCBI lineage: Eukaryota > Metazoa > Arthropoda > Arachnida > Ixodida > Ixodidae > Amblyomma > Amblyomma americanum. The sequence goes on from NC_135499.1 coordinate 215,113,210, forward strand.
AGCCGTAGTCATTGAGGGAGGCTTCGTCAACAGTTCTTACAAAGCGTGGAAACGAAACCGCGATAGGTGGCGCCGTCTGGACATACATTCGGACACAACGTCTCAACGATGTTTCATACAAGAAACACTGCTTTGTAATGCGTTCAGTGTTAATTTTAGTAAAGGGGAAAAAAGCTACCGCGAAGAACTTCGGAGTGGGGCATCTTGAAAGTTGCTCACGTGGAGACGTCAGCTTCGTGGTTCCGATGCCAGGGGTTGGCAACACCGGTCAGATGGAAGATAACGTTGTTCAACTTCGTAGCCACGTCCCACTTATTATAGGTGCTCACTCGATCGTATGATGTGAGCCAGTCCCGAATTATGGCCATAAGTCCCGCTGAAGAGGGCGGGGTACATTTGGCGAAGGGACTTTGAAAGGATGAATGCCGGGCTGACTTGCACGGTTTGGTGGTTCGAGTCTTGACACATACCAGCTGTCAGCAGTGTGCGGCTGCGGAGTTCTAGGGCGGTACGAGGATTTCAAACCGCACCTTCACCAAATGTAAAAGGGGTTAATTTGGCGACGCTTAGCTCAACGGTAGCAGCGGTGAAACACAGTTCATGGTCAGTCAGGCTAAGCATTCCCTTTTTCTGAGCGATAGCATGTAATGCAGGTAGGAGCATGCCCATCTTCTGCTTTGAGCTTGCAATTTCATTACATTTTTTGCTAGGCCGCTTTTGTGTGCGTAAACGAAATGTTTTTTATGCTTGAAACGTTCGTATAGCTCACTTCGCTCTTCTCTGAGCTTGAAGCACGCAGCCGTTCCCTACATGCGTAGAAAATTTTGTACTACGTCACAGAATACAGTGGAGCGCTCGTTTAACAGATACATTCAATCCGCTTTAGCGATGGAGAAGTTGCTGATTGCGGGCTTGCCTCTACTAAAATATAGATGAGTACGATTTAAGCCTCGAAGTTGAAGAGGCGTATCATGTATCGGTAAGTACCAGCAAATGGCAAGTGAAATGAGAAAAACACATTATACCAGGGATAATAACAATTGTCTTCAGAAACGAACCGACATTTAAAAATAAACGATGGTTCAAGGTAAAGGATAACCAGACAACGGCTTTCTTAAAACGGCCGCTTCGAAAACAAAACGAAACTGCAGCGAATGCGTAAAAGTAAGTGGTTCGAAGAAACGTTTCCTTCGGAGAAGCAAGCAATAAAAATTCAGCCCAAGGACGAGAGAACGACAACAGAAAAGGGGAGATTGAAAAGTGTGCCAGCAAAAGAGGGCCAGTGTTACAGCTATTGTCTCATTTGTGGAGTGTGCGTGGAAAAAGAAAAGAAACAGGGGAAAATAGAATATAGAAGCGGAACTGTGAGGCCCAGCAGTTAAGATAACAAGTAGGCCACGGGAATCGGCCATGTCATTTCCAGGGCATGATAAGGCGGTTATGGATGGAGTCGAACGTGCCAGCTTGTCCCTGTGGTCGGCGAGGAGCCGCGGAAGAACGCCGCGCACTGAATTGCGCAGGAAATTTCGATTTGGGCTGACAAGGGCAGAAGAGAGAGAGAATTTTACGAATGAGTGCACACATCGAAGGTTAGGTTAGGTTAGGTTAGGTTGTTTTAAGAGAAGCTGGAAGCTAATGTAAAACACTTGCGCGGTTGTTTTCATTGCACTGATAAAGGAAGACAATAGCTGCAATGCGGATATGTTTTTGGAAAAAAAGACAGTGCACCCTTAATACACGGACTGAGAAAGATAGGACGACACAGCGCTGACTTCATCTATTTGGACTGACAAGGACAGAAGAGAGAGAGAATTTTACGAATGAGTGCACACAGCGAAGGTTAGGTTAGGTTAGGTTAGGTTAGGTTAGGTTAGGTTGTTTTAAGAGAAGCTGGAAGCTAATGTAAAACACTTGCGCGGTTGTTTTCATTGCTCTGATAAAGGAAGACAATAGCTGCAATGCAAATATGTTTTTGGAAAAAAAGACAGTGCACCCTTAATACACGGACTGAGAAAGATAGGACGACACAGCGCTGACTTCATCTAGTTCGTTTATTGCAGAGTGACGCAATATATATAGGAAAAGTGGACAGGAAAACATGGGAGCAGCTACTGGGCTTGCACGCGGCAGAAAGTTTACTAAGGTGAAAAAGACACGGAACAACAATAATAATTGTTTTTTTTGGGGGGGAAAGGAAATGGCGCAGTATCTGTCTCATATATCTTTGGACACCTGAACCGCGCCGTAAGGGAAGGAATAAAGGAGGGAGTGAAAGAAGAAAGGAAGAATAGGTGCCGTTGTGGAGGGCTCCGGAATAATATCGACCACCTGGGGATCTTTAACGTGCACTGACATCGCACAGCACACGGGCGCCTTAGCGTTTTTCCTCCATAAAAACGCAGCCGCCGTGGTCGGGTTCGAACCCGGGAACTCCGGATCAGTAGTCGATGCTGTACCTGGGAACAGGCTAAAATGGAAAGGCGGGTAAAAGGACGAAGCCGCAAGGGAGTAGCAGAGTAACAAATGACAATATGCGATGACAACATGGAAACAAAAAGCAATAAAATTGCCAAGAAGGCTTTTAAAAGCAGAATGATCATAAAATGCAAAAAAAAGTAAAAAAGGCCGTTAAGAGCAGAAGTACGAAAATAGCCAACGCATGAAGGGCAGGTAAAAAGCTAAAAATTTGAATTAAGAAACCATAACGATAAAACTTCGAAGTTAGGGTAAAACGACCTAACTAATCTAACGAAACCTGGCTCAAATATTCTAATTCCCGTTTTATTAGAGCTATCGAGCTTGTACAATCTTCCTCTCGTTTGAGAATGTGGGCGTATTCTATGACTTCACTGGTAAGTTGATGCTCATTTCTCGCGATGACAATGCATTCATGTAGAAGGGTGTCACAAGAATTGGAGGGGCAGTTTAGGCAGTGGACTCCCATGTTTCTCTTTACAGTGCTGTAAAGATTGTCGGAATGCTCCATAAGGCGCTGGTTGAGGCAACGCGCAGTTTGCCCCTCGAGGTAGAATAAAAATAAAAATAACGCAATCGAGCTGAAGGAGAACGCAAAGGTGCGAAGTCTGGATAACGAAGCGCATTATGAACGTCCACAAGATTGGCCAACGCAAACAGGGAAGCAATCTCTTGGCTTTTGTGCGAAGTTCGGGACGAAGACACAAAAGCGGGTTCCGGCTTCCCGCCAATTCGGCAGTCGGCCAGAGGGGAGGTGGAAGAGGCACGGCGGCTCCCAAAGTGGAAGAAGAATAAAGGATGCGACAGCGGCGGCCCAGACGACGAACAAAGGACGAAGAAGAGCCGAGGAAAAGCACGAACGCCCGCTTTTCAGGACAGTGCGGGACAGCAGCAGTCACGATGACGCCTGCCGCGACGTCGGGGCGTTGATGGCTCAGAGCACCCTGTACGACAGGACTGTTTGCTTTGTTTAGTCCTTAGATTTGCTTTTAATTTTCCGAGATTGATTTTATTGTAGACGGCCTTGCGCTTCGAACGCGCGTTCAACCTTCTGTATAAAAATGTAGCAATCGCTTACAAAGAAACGGTGCCGATTAAGTATGCAGCAAAAAAGAAAAAAAGATAACATCTAAGCTTAACGGCTTAGAACATTCATCAGCGAAAGTTCATTGGCATCAGCGGTCGAGGGGTTGGGAGTGGCATGCCCATTCTGACGTTTCACTGCCCGGTTGTGCGTCTCGCAGGCCCGGTTTGGCATCTACACGCTCAAATGGAAGCTCGGCCTTCTTCCACTTACGGTCTTTGGTTTGATCATGTTCCCGGCACACTTTACGGACTGTAGGGCCCGCTTGCACCAAGCAAATAGTCCGTACAGTACCTAGTGTTGCCTTGTTCGCACTCTAAACCTTCCGTTGGTTTTGACAAAAGGAGCACAAGGTATATCACTGGGTGGACACCTCAATCACGCGGTGAGGTTAGTGGGGCGTCCACCTACAATTCAAAGCTGCCGTTGTACCCTAAATATCTTCTTCTAAATTACTTGTATAAAGCTATTACAGCTTTCGCTTTAAAATGCTAGGATTATAAGAATTACATTGGCCTAAGTAGATGTTCACAGAAGCAGATCAGTTTTTTCTTGTCTCGGCGTATACGGCGGGATCAGATGTGTCAGAACTGTAAGCAGACAGCTCTTACAGCATATTGCTGTTTATTTCCACAAAATAGCGCAAATGACTAACAAGCGCAAGTGAAACGTAACATCAGCAACAAATGAAACAAGGAAGTGATAACTGAAACATGAAATCCCGAACACTTTTGCTTTTTCGCAGCGGTATATTCGCGCAATCATAGACATAATTAAGTGTGCATGTATTGAGTTTCCTTTATTATATTCTGGTTTTGTTGTTTGTGTTTCTGCTGCCTTGTTCGCGTTTGATTTGCTGCTGAAACTATATAATTAATTCGCAATATCTGTTCACGCTGAAGATTCCCACGTGGTCGAAATTATTCCGTAGCCCTCCCCTATGACACGTCTTTCTCTTTCCTCTTTCACTCCCTCTTTCAATTCTTTCTTTAATAAGCGGTAGAGGTACCTACTGAGAATTACCGCGTCTTTCATTCCATGATAACCAATCATCATAACGAACGGCGTTTCTAAGCCTTAATTTTTCCCTTTACTGTCCAGGTTTACCTCATTCCAAGACAGATACTTCTACCAACGAGTAGTAAGCCTTATCTCATCATAACCACACCCAACGCATCACAATACATTTTCTCTTAAACTCATTGCCCCACCTGACTCTTTGTAGAACTTTACGTCCGGTTCACTCGATTATATGTAATCTTATAACGCTTCGGGACAATCGTGTTGCGAACGGTGTGACTTCGTTTTGAGCGATCGCCCCCAACGTGCAGGTCATGGCCCCCGCCAAGCACAGTCACAGCTTTCGGGTGCTTACTGTGTCCCTGGGTAATCGGCACTGAGCAGCACCTGCCAGGTTTCGTTCGCGCTACAGCAGCGAAGCTGACCCGATAGGCTTGCGACTGGATCGCAGGCTCGCCGTGATGAAACCTGCGGTGGCAGCCAGTGCCGGACGAGCTGGTTCGGATCTGCCGTAAGTACAGCCGACAGTTACGCTGCCCTTGATGTGCCTTTCATCGGTCTCAGCTAGAAGCCTCGCTGGGCAAGCACATTGGCGGAAGTTCCTTGATCGTTGTCTTGTTTGAGCAAGCTGTGCCAACGGAGAACTTGCGCCAGCCAGGAATTTCATAATTACGAAGCGAGAGCCCACGGGGAAGAGTTCGCTACTGAACCGACGAATATGACTAGACTGCCAACTGCCACAGAGAAGATCTCACTGCAACAACTCTGTGTGCTGGTATATAGGCACCCTGCGATGAAGTTTGTCGCGCAGATCGCAGTGCTGTAACACAGCTAGGTTTCTGCGGCAAAGAAACCTGGGCCTCAAAGGCCCCACCGATGGCAGCATCTACCATAGCAGGGCAGTGGCGCATCGTTTAACAGCTGCACCACTGCACCAGGAGTGGTATGAGGATTCCCAGCGACCTGTTAACGAAGAGTAGAGAATGACTAATTCCGCATATGTGGGCAATAACTCATTAATGCTAACGTGCCATACCTTAATGCGAAGCTGAAATGTCTCCTTCAGCTATTTTAAGTATAATTCATTCACCAGAAGACTTACTCTTTATAAATAAAAGTTCATCGCTCGCTCGCTCGCTTCATTTTGGATCTCTTTCGTGTAAACGTGCGATCGAGAACGGAAATGAAAATTAAACGACAAATAGGAGAAAATAACTTCAACAGTAACGGCGATCAAATATCAGCGGACACACGCGGACAAAGTCTCTGCCAACGTCCACAGCACACTCAACGCGCAGTATGTGTGCATTTGTGCGCTGGGATTCGTTCCTTCACTAGACCTCCGTCGTCCTGAAAACACTGGCAAAGAAGGAAGGGCGAACAGTAGAAGCAGAAAAGGCTAACGAGGGCATTTTCTTCCTGACTTTTCGAAGCGGAGAAAGTATTAGTACAGTGTTCCTCTGTGGCGTTTGCATACGAAAAGGGCAGCAGCAGTGAGCTGAGGAAGACATCTCAGAGTGGCTGCATACATTTGGAACTGTGTGAGGCGCGCGATACCAAGGAAATAGCGACAAAGCTTTAGAAAGAGAGACAGGCAAAAAACGTGTTTAAAAAAAATGACACTAGTATGGAATATGAGCAGGGTCACTCTGTGTCCTCAAAGCCGGGGTCCAGTCATATCACAAAATAAACAGTTCTCTCGTATGATTTTTTTTAACTTCATGGTTGAATACTTTTTTGTACGTTCTTTTTGCCACTTTGGCACCGCATACCTTTCAATTTTCTTTTGAGCTGAATCTTTCCTCTACTGCTTGGACGCTTAAATGTGCACTACTGATTAGACTGAATAAATAAATATGTATTCAAACCCTGTGTCACTGGCCATCTTGTACAATTGGAGTCAACTAGCTGGTTTGCACAGACAGCAATTTGACGTAAGCGAATGGCGATCGAATGCTGTCTTGCTGTACTAAATAAAACAGCTGTTGCGGCGCTTATAGGGTAAATTCATTCAAACTAGTTTGCTGGCTGTTGGAGGGCTATGGCACTGAGAAGTTTTCTAGCAATGCATATCTCAGTAGCTTTCTTTACGAGTTCATCCGGTTTGATTTAGACGTATGCCTGAGGCTTGTTAGTTGTACTGACCTTGGTGGTAGCAGCCCTGGGTACCATAACTACTGCCTATAGATTCCAGGAGTGCAGTCAAACCTATTAGTATGTCACTTTATACAAGGTATATATTGGCTGTATGTTTTATTTATGGCCTAAAGGACATTAATGCTGTAGACTATTTAAATACGAAAGTAAATAGTGCTCTAATGTGAGAGTGTTCCCAGGGAAAAACAAAAAATGGCGCATCAGACGCAGCGTATGACGGGAAAAAAGTTTCAAGTGAAAGAAAGCATAACACTCCTGAAAGTAATGCGAATTAGGGCAAATTACTCTGCTTCACTCTATCAGGCACGCCTGTAGGCCAGTGTGAGCTGAAAGGCAGTTTAATTGCTCTTTGCGCCGTTTAAAACTGTCCTCTCATCATGCGAACGCGTCCACTCGAATTGCACTTGGCGAACTGGATGATTTACCCTTTTCTCAAGAGAAATTTCTACTCATGCACTTCTAGTAAAAAAAAAGCAAGAAAGAGACTGTCAAACACGTCCAGACCACGGTGTAAGAATAGAAAGGTGTCTAAACGAGCGCCCGGCAGGTGGCGCAGAACACCTCGCAGTTCTCGACTCTCGGCCTGATGGCGCCATACGACTGCGGGCCCTTTTGAAGTTAGAAACAGCGAAATAAATTGGGCAGGAATATACGTTAGCAAGAAAAGGCTGGAATATTATGGAAATGTACATTGAGAGGCAATGAGAACAACTAGTTTAAATACAAAGCTTAGCCAAAACGAGTAAATAACCAAAAAATAAGACGCATATTTTCTGGCAATTCTCAGTGTTTACCAGTTTACCAGTCGTTCTCGTGGCCTTCAGGTTATTTAGCGTGTGTAAAACATTGGGACTTCAAACAATTCGCTTGCCACCAGTCCGATAAAGTCCGATAAAAAGTGTATGCCTGTATTTATCGGTCATCTGTAATTCATCAATCCGCCAAACCGAAAAAAAACATTCAGGTGATTTAGTCCTTCACGGTGTGCAGAATGAGCATTCAGTGGTGAGCAATCTGAGCAGAACCTGATAGCTGCTATTTTCTGTACTACAGACATTAAAGAAATTAAACTTGAAATTCTTGGCACAGTGAGAAAATATCGCACGCCAAAAGAGCTCGGGCCTGAGTGTGAATTAGTCCGTACGCTATTGAAACTCCATAATATTGCACCCGTAACCTCATTCGGCATTTAATGACTAGGCTTATTGTCAAAGAAAAAAAGGCACTCTAAAATCGGTGTCACTCATGAGCGAAAGAGCACGTATGCGACCTACACGCCAAGCAGTACGGAAATTAGACCTCGCTTTTCTCGCTAAAATCCCGTTCTTTCCACGCTGCAATCAAGAATACAGTCAGGAAAACTTTGACAGTTTCGTCAGTGTTTGCGTCCTGTTGCCCTTTTCTTTTTTCTTTGCTTTGCATTACTGACGCATCCTCATTGACACATAGTGTAAAAGCTGAGCCGTATATGTAATTGTCTCCTTGTGATCAGGGCCAGGGAAGGAAAAACTGCAGCTTTCGTATGCGCACGGTAATATATCTCCTCCGAAGCAATGTAACTCGCGATTCAGCCGTCAAAAAAGAGATTTAAAAAAAGATTTCAGCAAACAGGAGTAAAAAAAAAGAGTAAGGATAAAAAAAATGACACTGAACGCACGGCGACTCCGCTTCGCCGCAGCGCTCCTGCGCCATGCGTTGCAGCAATCCACCCGCACAAAACAAAATGAATAGCTGGGCTGAGTGACGTCTACGATCCTTGTCGACACGACTGAAGGAGGCGGGATTGGAGGGGCTGTCAAGTGGTCAACTTTGATGCGCTCAGCTTTCGAAAGCATACGCTTCTAACAGCATCTAGTTCGAGTCGATGGCAGCTAGCTACAGGAGCTAGAAGGTAAAATGTTCGGCGACACTTCAAACAAGTAGTTCAAGCCGCGCGGTGCGGTGTCCGAGGAGGATGATTCCTGTGGGCCCTCCTCTGTAGACAGGAAATATTGATTCTCCGCATCCTCTTGAGGACACTCGAGTGGCTCGTGAAAACACGACGTTTAATTGGCACCGGAATATCGTGCCTCTCAGCAGAGCTTTTCCGTTCCTTCCTGACTTTCGACAGGTGTGCAGGGCAGTCAGGGAACCTTGTTGGAAACAGCGGCAGGGCCTACTGTTGTGTGCCGGCATCTGTTGGCAAGGCAACGAAACTGCGAGACTCTTCGGCCAACGTTCGGAGCACAGGACATGCGGCGCCATTGGTACACCTTTCTATTCTTACACCGTGGTCCAGACTTCGATTTGTTCAGCTGCATACGTGACGTCATTAGATTACCCCCGACGCGCTTCTTCTACCCACTGCGATATACGGAAATGAAAATGAAAAATGAAAATTGGTTTTCGGTTATAAAAAATGGCGCAGTATCTCTCTCATATATCATTGGACACCTGAAACGTGCCGTACGGGAAGGGATAAAGGAGGGAGTGAAAGAAGAAAGGAAGAAAGAGGTGCCGTAGTGGAGGGCTCCGGAATAATTTCGACCTCCTGGGGATCTTTAACGTGCACTGACATCGCACAGCACACGGGCGCCTTAGCGTTTTGCCTGCAGCGTTTCGCCTCCATCGAAACGCTGCCGCCGCGGTCGGGTTCGAAACCGGGATTTCTGGATCAGTAGCCGAGCGCCCTAACCTCTGAGCCACCGCAGCGGGTTAATAAGAGGCCTGAGCACTGTGCGCATTTTCAGTTGTTCTGTGGGAAAAATGTAAAAACACACACAATAAATGGGTTGCCTTTATAGGATGTGAAACGCGAGCCAACTCCTCGTCAGAATAGCGCAATAGCGCGCAGGCGTGTAGTCGCGTTTGTCTGATATCAAGAAACCGCTGCGTGTATTGATGCCACCTGCTGCTTTGAAATGCAAGGAATGTCTTGCATCAACGACGTTACTGCTTCTCATTGTTTCACGAGAGACGGTAGCGAGACCCGGAAAAGAGGAGAGCTTTAAACTTGTCTACTGTGAACGAAAGGTAGCTTGTACTTTGCTTCCATTTTGGCTTGCATTGTGCACACTAAGCCATGCCTCAGCACATATGAAAAAAAAGAACATAATAAAAAGACAGTCGCAAACGATGCGAGTAGGTCTTGCCGCTTCTTTTTGAAGTCGTAGGTCTTATGCTCCTTAGAAGCTTCGTAGTAGTAGAGAGTAGGAACATGCTTCGATTTGCGTTGCGGTGTGACGACAAAGCCGCATGCCCGCTCTGCGAAAGGTTGTCACTGTTGTGGGGGGAAACTGTACTGGGTGGGGCTTGTTCCCGGCACACGTGTTCTTGCCCGAAAGGCGACGCGGGAGCGTTCTCGCGTGCAGCGTGGCTCCGAGCGGCTGATTTAGTTTGCTCCTTCATTGCCTCCCATGCCTAGGATGCTCGCAGGACGGGACGGCCAAATTCAGTTGGCTTGCCCGACGCATCATTCCTCGCTCATCGATGTGTCTGGAGACGCTGGAGAGAATGTGGCGTACTGCTGCTGTTTCGCAAATATCCTGTGACGCAACCTCCTACTAGCCACTTTCTCCCGGCCACTAGCCATTCTCTATTTCCCACTAGCTCTATTTTAGCTCTGCATTTGCACCCACACTTCAAGGCAGAAGTGTCTTACTAGCGAGCGAAATCAGACGTACGCATGAGGGTTCGACCAACTCGCCTGTTTTCTGCTCTTCTCTTCCTTCTTTCCATGCTACAACCTTCGCCGTCTTCTCTCACACTTACCTTTTCTCGTAACGTTCGGAGCGTGTGCGCAAGATGTGCAGCGTCCTTCAGTGGCTACCATTATCACCATCCCATCGCCTATGCCATACTGCGCTAGAAAAAAAACTGTCCCTAAAGCTACTCATTCTGCATGTCTACTGAGAGGGGCCTTCGCTAAGCACTGTCTGCTATGTGGGCTTCAGAGCGTAAATGCCGATATTGCAGGTTAAGAGTGCTGAAAAATTTCACGATGCTTACCCTGAGAGTGCGACGAGCGATGCTCGCAACCTGCTTCGCGAAAGATTAACGCAATTATGACGTGACGCGTGACTGTTATTGCCACTGAAATGCTTTGCCACTGCTACTAAACTGCCACTGATCAAACAAACTTATCCGCAGCAGTCTTGAATTGCTGGCAGGATTCATGAGTTACGGGAAGTGATTCCTCCACCACGGATAGGTTAGGAGTTCTGGTTCGCATCCGGTTTCCCAATTTGGGCTTGTGTGGAAGGCGGAGTTTAGGGTAGAGTGGCAGGAGGGGGGCCGTACTCAAGCCGGCAGCTTTGTACACATTTGTATTGTTCTCTACCCTCGTGTAGAGAAAGGGGGCATGCGGCGGGAAGACAACGACATCGACATTGGGAAACCGGAGAACTAGGATAATGCTTCTAGTTGCGCAAAAAGGAAAAAAAGCTGTCAGAGGAATCGAAACGGCATGACACATTTCTACAGTGTGTATTTCCTGTCACACCACTACATTAAATATGAAAGTATATTTCCGAACTTGGAAGTGATAGCTCTACTGATCTCTCCTTCGTCCTGCTGCTCGATTCGGAGAGGGCCCAGTGCAGTCCCACGTGACGTAGACTCTCCAAGATCACACATTCTCATTGTCGAACAGATAAACGCGGCATTTGTCCATACTCACGAATACAACGGTGATCACGTATCCGGAAAGAGTTCAGCAACTGTAAACTGAGAAATAGAACAAACTCTATTCAGGTTACGTTTGTTTCCGCGCTAGTTGGTTATGGATCTTGACTTTTGAACAAAACACTTTTTCAGAAGTTAGCAATGCTCAGGTTTGCAGTGGGCCTTTGTGACACCGCATAAAAAGAACTCTGCACATGCAGTGTGTAATGTGAAAAGAACCTGACATTCTGTTCAATCTGACAGCTGGCACGGTGGCACAAAACATTACAAGAGGCTGTTATGCTCATAAATTCTAGAGAAGTGCAGTGTTTCAGCGGGACCTTGTTCTGAACGCAATATTTCAAAATTGCTCGATAACATTCAACATATCCACAAATGCCCCCTAAGGCCGCTTGTGGTCTTCTGCTATTCATTGTCAAAAACGCACCTGATTGCTTTCCTATGGCAGATTTAACTACTCAGTGCGAGCGTAGGTTGAACTTTAAAGGCAAAATTTTAGTGCGCTTGAGAAGGTTACATGATTTCCGTCGATACGTTAAAAACAGCATCTTTCAATATTGCACACTTGCATCTCAATTGAAACGGATGTCCAAGAAAGCTGAACTTGCGGAGGCCACGAATACAAAGAGCGCACTCAGGGCAGTTATTTCAATTCAACCTCAAAGTTTTTTTCACGAATTCATGCGCGTACTCAAAGCAGCGCACAAATTCGAAACCAACAAGCCTCATTTGCTGATTTGCTCTCTACTTTACGTTGCCATTGCTGGCATTGCGCTATTTGTGTAAAGACAGGGTGCGGAGAGAGACTTCTCCGCTGACGGAAATACCGATGTTATGAAGGCAGGGCGTATAATATAGTGCGTATAGTAGTCGATGAGGAGGGAGTAAGTTCTAACGCCTCTCCTGTACTTACATGCTGCCGCAATATAGTAGAGTATTATGTGGGGGCGGGACGAGTACGGAGAAAGTTATAAATTAACAGTTGTTTTGTCTGAACATTACTGGGGCCCTACACCACATAGCACTACTTTTAAAATAATGTATGTTAAAAAAGCTGGTCTCTAAATGCTTGTTAGAAGCTTGCTGTTTGACCGCCTATCCTTCGGTGCAGTGGTCTTCGCTTCTAAACATCACGAATAAACACGTTCCCTGCCTCACTCTACCATTCCAAGCCGTCCGGACAAATGACGCGGTAAAGGTAACAGATCAGGAACACGTGGTGAAGGATGGGCGGGAATTCCCTTTCGGACAGAGTCATAACAAGGCTACAAGTCAAAACTTATCTCCCAATGAACCTTCCTCGCCTTTACCCCTTTACTTTCCGACAAACTTACCCTCTCGTCTTTCCGAAGACGGAGGCCACTAAGCCCATTCTCCCGACAGCGGGTGTCGTGCCCACTGGACCGGCCGATTCCGATAGCCGCGCACTCGCCCGAGTGGGGCTGATTTATGACAGACTCATCTGTTGGCCCATAACCGGGGGCGGCGGTAGCCGCGCGTGCCTCCCTTCTTCTCCGAGATCGATGCGAAGACGACGACGCTGCTGCGTACGCCACGAATGAGACGCCGGACACCGCAGCGCGTGCGCCGTTTTGAATACGAGAAAAGTCGGAGAGATGAATGAAGCTGCCGTAATTGTACCACATGTGCGCGTACTCACTGTCCCGAGATCGACTGATTGGCGAAAGCCATTTTGAGTGGCGGCGGGAACATTTGCACGTATTCAGGTACAGAGAGTACGCACAATGGGGACAACCTTGATTGTTGATTTGTTTTTTGATGAGAGAGAATATTTTTATTGCGTGAGTTACAAGCACATGTCTTTCTGACGGGCCCGGAAGGAATAGGCACCCACTCAAAACTACGGGGAAGGTTCCCATTGTACGTAAATCTTTCCCCTTCTCCGCGGATCTCTTTCGCATATACCACGGTAAAACATCCAAGTGGCTTCTCACCTTCTGCTTCTTCGCGCAAGGTGACTGAAAACGCTGGCGGTTATTCGGCATGCCCTCCCTCAAAGCGTTCCTTGTGGTAAAACAGCATGCACCGTATAGAAAGAGAAATAACTTTACAGGACCAAAGTGCGATGTGGACTTCCGGGCGCAGTCCTTTGTGTTGCATCCCAGTGGCGACAGTGACAGCGCAGGCCCTCAGGACCAGTCGTTGCTTCCAATCAATGGTCGTGCTGGTAAGCCGTGCTTTCCATAATTTGGATGTGAGATATGGAATGGAGTGATCCTCAGGGGGATCAAGGCAATGCCAGAGGGGATGATAAAGCGTCAGCACCACAGCACCGCTGGAAAGGTATTGTGCCAGACAGAGACTAACGAAGGCGTTCTGGAAAAGGAGGTTGAGGTGGCAGCGTGACTGAAACATATGGCACTCTGAGGCGTCCTGCCTAGACGGGATCGTATGCTGCCAATCCGAGCTATCGCCGTAAAAAGTGCGTCCTCGTATAAGCCACGCCTGCTGACCACACTAATCCCAGGCCTCCGACAAAAGGCACATTGGCAGCTTATGAGCGCACAATGCAACCTTAGGAGCTTGGGGTCCATCCTCTGACATGAGAGGCAGCGAAAATAAAGTTCGACAGCGCTCCATGTGCTCTGGTGTAAAAACTGGCGCTTCCAATCAGCATGAATAACTGATTTTACTTATCCTGGGATTTCATTTTTCGGACCACTCTGTTTTGCTTCTGTTCTGCACTGATCAAGTGTTTTCATTTTCTTTTGTTTTACTTGATGAATTGATTGCTGTTGACCAAACGCTGCTCATTAATTGGGGCGACGGACTCGTCAAGCCGCCTATTGACGGCTTTTTTCCGTCGTCCTCCATCTGTGTACTGCACATGGTGGAAATAAAGTCTTCTTCTTCTTCTTCATCATGCACGCGTGGATATGATGTCACCCAATAAAGCATGGTTTGAGTGCAGTCCAGCGTTTGTAACCTCTACCAAAAAAGTCGCCCTCGTTTCCCTACAGTCCCACAAACGGTCTCTAACAAGCTTTCGTGGCACGGCTGCAGAAAGGAGAACGCAGAGCGGGCACATTGTCAAAAACAAAACAGAAAACAGGAGAAACACCAGAGTATGAAAAGAAAATCGTTGTGAAAGAACAAACTGTGTAAACAGTAAACAAAGAGAAACGGGGAACATAAAAGGTGGACAGATAAAGGTCTAAAATTGAAGCGAAAAATACACGCAGCACGAACTAAAGAGGAGATAGTACGAAGAGAGAGGAAGAAAGGAAGAGGAGGGGTTCCGATGAGGAAAAAAGTCTCTGTGCAATCGTTGGTGCGGGACGCGATAGAGGGCGGGGAAGAAGAACAAAGTTGAGTAAATATAAGAGAATGCTGCCCATTTTGTGATGCTGCATACAACTAAGAAACAAACGGTGTGTTCTCTCTCTCTCATTCTGGTCTGACCTCCACCGTTTGGCAGCAGAGTCCTCGCTGTGCTAGATGCACGTACGATCGGCCGCTTGGGTGACCAATAGGAAACCGTCACACAGAGAGCTATTAGCAGAACTCAATTATAGGCTGCAGAAAAACTAATTACCTGTTTCTTGCATTAGTCACTTTCTTTTTCACTTCTAACCCTTTCGGCTTCGCGCAACACCTCAAGTCGAAACTGATTACAAGCCTACGCTGCCATGGCAGTGGCTGGCGAGTGCAGCCAAGTTGAGGGAGCTCTGGCCCTACGTATGTTTCATAAAGTAAAACGTGTATTTGTTGCAGCAAAGGCACGATTGGTGCTATGAAGCACACGTATTCAACAATTGAATGCGGTTCCAATGAAATTTGTGGACGTTTTAATTGATCGAAAACCGGATATACTCGTGGCTCGGCACTGATGAGCATGAGCATGCTTGACTGTAATAGTTCGGATGCCGAAAGTTTTGTGTTAAAATAGGGTTGTGTTCTTTCGCGGTTGCTAATTGTATTGCAATGCAATGAAATCGCATTGAAGTAGGAAGACCGGTGAGCTGGGGTGGTAACGAATGTTTCACGAAAGTGACTTTCCTCAATTGCCTTGTAACCTCAGCAGTACCACAAGGGGTAATGCGGAGCCAACTGTGTTTTTTTTTTTGGGGTGGGGGGGGGGGGGGAGGGAGATTTGTTGGAGGAAAAGCGCGATGAGCGTCAACGCCTGTGGTAAATGATGTACGCGAACTGATTAGAGGACGGCTGAGAAGGTGTTGGTAGGAAATGCGAATGAGATATCGCATGTGCGCACTCAGAGTATCAACCGGAAGGTAGGTAGTGATGAGAGGCTCCAGTGCGAAGAGAATAGATTTATCTATATCGAGAAACTTAGAAAAGCTTAAGCATGCCCTGAGAAGTTACATTTGAACACCTCAGTGAGTTAAGTATTGTTTTTGTAATGTTTCAGGATACACAGTGTACTGTATAAAGAGACTGCTCAGAGAGACTGTAAATTGGAGGGCAATGCATGAGCTCTAAACATGACTTCGCTACTCATTCGTCAGTCACTCTACTTTGGACGCATAATTGTCATTCTCAGTAACAGCCATAGCTCTTGTCTCGAATTAATCATACCCACTTGGCTTCGCAAAAAAAAGGACTGACGTGTTATGTCGATTGAGTGATGTCCATTTCACTGAACAATATGAGGTCGAATGGCCAGATGGACTGATGGCAACTGTAGACTAACGAAACCAGTTTTACACGTGTGGCAGAGAGAAGTTGAAGCAGGCAATATTGGATTTTGTATTGTTGACACAGTAGGCACTCGCCGGCACATGCTCGCAATATTTCGACGTTCAGACTGCAGATGCGCACAAAGTTCTTCGATTGGAAAGGCCTGCATAAGTGCTTGGTCACATAATCGAAAGACAGAAAAAAAAGAAGGAGCTGCGCGAGAGGTCGCAGATGTGCGCAGGCCCCTCTTACAGTGAAAAACTGAGTTGCCTCGCGCATTCGTGTAAGGACGAAAGCCGTTTCAGCGTAAGGCTTAATTTATACTGGTTCAGCGAGCAACAGGAGCCGCGCACTCTAAACCGCTAATGCTTGCTCTGGTCTGAGTGGGCTTTCCTAGGCTTGCTGCGCGCTTCCACATTCGGAAAGAGGCCCACACGTAGAAGCACCCCGTTAAGTGAGAGCGAGTATGGTCACTCTTCGCCATAAGGAAAGCGCCCCGTCGTAGATGCTGTAGCCGGCCTGAGGAAACCGCTTGCCGGATGTATTGTTTTTCATCCTCGTAGACGACCTAAGATTGGCTTCTAACATTACGGTCGCAATCTTGGCTATATTCACAGGCGAAGATACGGGCGGCAACCGATCATGAGGCGTTCTTACGCGTGAACAGCATTGTCAGCTTAGCCCCCGCATGGTTGAATCCGAATCTAGTTTTTGCAACCATACACGGCTCTAGCGACAAGGACTACAATGGCTATGAATTGATACCCTGGAAAAACAGAGCGAGTCGCTCCGCGTAGAAGCCACGCACGCAAGCGTAGAGAACAACTCCAGGAGCCTTTCACCCTTCAGAATAGCCTCAACGCCCATTCCCTTGCTGGCCGAGTGAACGGATGTGAGTCAACTCACGTCCAAACGGTACGGAATTACGGGCTCTGGGAAAGCGGCTGAGCATTGACCGCTTCGTACTACGCAGAAGGGGAGCTCACTGCGAGGGGCTAAATGGCTTTCTGATAGGGTGTGTCCTCACCGAAGATGGCTTTCCTATTTGTTCTCCGCGTATTATTTCGCTCTCTTGTTCAGCAGCACAGTTTTTTTTTTATTGGAGAAATGGAAGAACGAGATAGAAGTAGAAAGAAGTGTAAGATATGGTAAGAAAAAACAATGGTCCGTGTTCAATTTTCACTACCGTTAATGGATGAGTGTTTCGAGTATCTAGACGTGCATTTTAACCAAACGATATTTTTTCCGCCCGACTGGCTGCTTGGCAAACGATGTCGCTAATGATGCTGGTTGGTGGGGGATAGGGTTCAAAGGGAATTCTATTTGCGGAGAGCATTTGCAGCGGGTTTGGTCCTCGATTTCGCTTCGCTTTAGGTGCTTGGTGACTGGAACACTGGAAAAAGGAAGAAAATTCCAAAAATGTGCCGCAAGAAAATAGCAGTTGAGCCCAAAAATATGCGTTCGAAGTTGGAGTGATCGTGATCAAGTCCACAGTGCCTGCCTGCTGATGAACGGCTTTTCGCAAAAAAAAAAAAGAGTGCGGATGTATGCCGCGAGGCCGTCGAGTACACCGTTACACCTGATATCCCAGTTTAACGTACCTACATGGTCACGTCTTTAGTCTGTAAGAAAATCAACTAATCACTGTTCGAAAGAAATTTATAGCACTTGGCCCCCTTAGGCTGTCACTTTAAAACGAGATTGGTGCCCCCAAATGTTGAATTTTTCAGGCAAAGAAAGGCTTACCTGCGGCCTCGATGATGATAATCGTAGTTAGTACAGGCTTAATTTCAATAACGGGGGCGGAAAGGTGACATTGGCGAAATGGGCTCATATGACAAGGAATACTTTGAGGAAAATAAAACTGCAAAAGAATGATAATTTTCTACGCGTAGTGTACATAAAATATAGCTAAATTTATTACGCTTCCGCAAATTCTTGACCAAAAAGTCCCTGGGCAGTCATCAATTATTGAAAGGAACAAACAGAAAAATAAAAAGACACAAAACTTTGGAGTAACTGGCAGCAGGACCCTGACCGTTTGAATCCCGGACACCCGAAAAGGAGAACTTTAGAGAAGAAGAGTGGCAAAGAAAAAAATTCACAGGGACACCTTACTACATGATAAGCTGTCAATGCCAGAACATTAGAAACTCGATGCCTTTACCGCAAGCGGTGCCACTTCCGGTCTAGTAACGGTAATTCCCTTCTGCGAATGAGAATTATTCGTTCTGGTGACGTCACTTTCCTCTAGAGAATAGGTGAATTTTTTAACCGGCGATGCATGCTGGCCTCATGCGGCTTCAATGCTATCGCATCAATAAGGATAACGGAACGCCTACTCAATTTTTCTTTCTTAAGCAAACGGGAACCAAACCGCACTCGTTCTTCCGGCAAAAGCGCAGGAACTTCGCCGAGGTACTGTGACAAATTTATTTGGAGCTTTTCACACGGTCGAAAGTCTATCAATATTGCGCATTGTAGAGACATGGGTCCCGACGAGGGGTAAAATCATGGGAGGTCGACTTTGCGCTGCGTGTTCTCCAGGCATCAGCACACACTCGGCTCGAAAAAGAGGCTCGTCGGCGGGAGTGGCTGAGAATAGCTATCATGCGCCTCTTTCAGAGACTATACAGACCTGATGACTTGAAAGGTCAAACTGTATACGATACGTTTTTTTTCTATTCCCTGAAGCCTAGTGTTGTACGGTTCAATGTGAATTCATTTTTTAGACAGCTGCTGGATAACAGACCAGGTAAGAAAGATCTAGCGACACCAAAAAAAGTAGCCAAGAGTTCAGCAACGCTAGCATGCGCTCCGAGCAGTTATGATTAGGGGTCGGATTTTTCGGTCTTTATGTTTATAGGATTTTCGGCGGCCTTTTTCGCTGCCTAATTTCGAACACTAATACGTTTTTTTTTTCGCTGTGAATAATATGTTCAGGGGATGAATTACCATTTGTTTTACATAATTGGCTATACCTGTGAGGTCAGTAGTCATTTAGAGTTTATTTTGCGCTTCCTGTCAGTTCGAGCATTCGATTTACAAGTAATAATATACAAACGTTCTATAGAGCTGCGATGGTACAAGAAAATAATACCGTCATTAAAATAAAGCTAAAGAAGTTTAATGATGGAACCGTCAGACAAAACCTGAAGTTAAAGCCACCGCATTGACTCAGTGGTTATTGTGCTCGACTGCTGACCCGAAAAAACGTTGGTTAAACTTCGGCCGTGGCGGCCGAATTTCGATGGTGGTAAACTGCAAGAAGCCCGTGTGTTGGATGTGAGTGCTGGTTAAAGAACGCCAGGTCGTAGAAACTATCCGCGGCTCTTCACTACGGCGTCCCTCATAGCTTGAGTCGCATTGTGACGTTAAATGGCGTACGCTATAAACCGAAATACAAACACTTACAAGACCCGCAGAAGTTGAAGCTGACAAGCGAAACAAAGGAGCAGAGCAGTTACCGGATTTTGGTTTTTTTTTTACTTTTTGTCTTAACTCGCGAAGTTGGTTATCGCTCTGTACGCAACTCGTTTTCACTGCGCGTCGCGAGCATGCCAGTAACGCCGGTTGTTCAGCGTGGGAAAGAAACAGAGGCTAGTGAAATTAATGGGAACACATAAAGCAAACAAAGACACGCCAAAGGAATAACGAAGGCTTTCAAGCGACTATATACCTTTTGATCCACCGTGTGCCTAAAAATTGAAGCTGTGCTCTTATTCATGTCACGACGTACAGCTTACGGTCTTGTACGCCACTTTATCTTTGAAAGCGGCTCGAAAGTGCAAGAAATGAATCTAGAAATACCGCGATAATGGAAAGTGATATGGTTTCAGACGTGTTTCTGGACGATCGAACACAAACTTGAAGCGAGACTTAAAAGAGTATCGTTTTTCCTACCTTCGGTGTGACAATGTAGCACCTATATAATGTGATTTTTCTTCTTTTTTGTGAGTAGACTGCTCTAAACTAGCCCTAAGTGAAAAAAAAGTAGCGAAATTTTGTTATGGTATTCGACGTTTATAGAAGTTGCGGATTGTGACGATAGGCAACAGTCTACGTCCCAAGCGGTTCGATGTGACGCTTGAAGTCTGCCCAGAACACAGTGCCAAGTTGCGAGTGACGTTCTGAGCACAGAGGAACCAAGAAGAATAGGTACGCAATTTGCGTCTCGCTTAGGAGAAGTTCTCTGCAGACATGCACAACGAGGCTCGGAAACTGCTTCGGGTGTTCCAGAAAAGTGTTATGGAAAACCTTAATCCTCGCAAGCGCTCTCACATCCACTGCGAGGCAGCAACCTTCGACAGCAAACACCCTTTGTAATTTTTTTCCTCAGCAAAAATATAACGAGCGCCATTACTTCTTAACAAACTTGGTCATGCTTGCCTGTCGTGTATGATCAAATAGAGGAATAAAAGGAAGACGAAAGAAAAAAAAAATGAGGCCCGAAAGATACGAACTGTAGTGAATTTTCGTACAGTGGCGCACAGTAACCTGCGCGCAGAAAAAAAAAAACTTCACAAGAAACTCGCTAGCGACGTTGCTTACTCTCTGTGTTCTGCTGCGGATCAAGAAGATGAGAAAGAGAAGAAA
Organism: Amblyomma americanum; assembly: GCF_052857255.1. Lineage (NCBI taxonomy): Eukaryota > Metazoa > Arthropoda > Arachnida > Ixodida > Ixodidae > Amblyomma > Amblyomma americanum. The sequence continues at coordinate 215,133,863 of NC_135499.1, forward strand.
AATGCAAGGAACGTGCCATATTACTTGAGGAGAAGAAGAAGAAGAAGAACGTAGAAGGACGATGGATACTATGCCATAAAACCGTGCACGGCTTGTATGACAGCCGCTGCTGCTCCCTCCGTCGTCCGTGGGGAGGGACGGTGGGTTTCCGATGAGCCTCACTACCGCTGACCGACCGCACATTCACGAGAAGTGGTTTAAGCCGAGGGCGGAGAATTTATCGTACCACGTACATCGGACGGCTGCCTTTTTTTCTAACTATTATACTTGTTGCCCCCTCCCTTTACTTCCCCTCATTATCTTCTGTTTTCGTTACGCGGTGCTAACGGGCCAGTCACGCCCACACGGTCTTGGAGGAGAGCGATAAAGAGGTAGAAGAAAGAAGGAAGACAATAGTGAAGGAAAACCTTACTGACGAAGATCATGAGAAAGGAGGAAAGAAACAAGGAAAGAATACAGAGCTCTTGAAAGAAGGCGAAATGGGGACGAGGAGAAAATGAAATGCAGTGAAAACTGGTAGGGATATCGAAGAGATTTGTATATTGAACAAAATTTGCTCTTTATTGCCAATACCAATCTTCTTCATTTTTTTACGAATGCGAAGAAATGCACTCGCAAAAATAGATTGCGGCAATCAGCTCGAGTGAAAACGCTCTCCTTCCAACTTATAGACTTCACACACACATTCGACAATTAAACGAAACTGCAACTAAAGGACATCAAAACATAGCCTGGCGTCGCGAAATGAAAATATTTTTGTGCACAGGAAAAGAAAAGGAAGGATCTGGAGAGTTGCTGTGGCGTGGGCGGCTAAGCAACGCCCCTAACCATTCCCGAACATTCAACGCTCGCAACAAGCAACAGCTGACAGGATCGATGACGGCATGGGAGGCGAAGCCTCAGGGAACAAAAAGAAAAAGAAACGCAAAAACTGCCAAGTACAAAAAGAAAGAGAAATAAGAGACAAAATAAAAAAAGAACACAAGGTCAAAGTTAGCGCAGGACACGTAGCAGGAACAAGCTCGTGCGACGCTTCCGGATGCGAGCTGACCGTGCGGTTTCCTGCATGACGGGCGGAGGAGCCATAGCGACGTAGCGAGAGCCAGCATATGTATGAGCGAGTGTGAAGGAGAGGCGTTAAGTACTCAATAGGGAAGAAGTGAAGGAAAGGAAAAGCTGGGGCTCCTCTTGCCTTTGCATCGACAAGGACAAACTTGAGAGCCCTTGAAGCGAATATACGTGATCGGAATCGGGAAGAGAGAAAAAAAAAGCATAAAAGGGACGCCACTGCGATGCTCGTCGTTTGCGGCTCCGAGTAGAGGCACTGCCCCAGTTGTAGCAGCAGCTCCCCTATTTTCCCTCTCTCGGCTTTCTTCTGCTCTAACAAAAGACCTACCGGCCGCCTTACCCAGTATATAGCTCAGCTCAGTGTTCACGAGGGAGGGTAACCACAACCTGTTTACCTCACATGGAAGCCGCGCGGAGTTTTCGATCCTGGCTCCTCTTTTTGTTTTGGCTGGTGTTCTTGTCTTGGGTCTTCTTAGATGAAGCTAAGCACTGCGGGGGAGATGATTTGCGCGAGTTGTGGCTCCTGTCCGCTTCGTTTCCGCCACTTGCGGTTGTGCGTTCGTACGCCCGTCGCCTTCCTGTTCCTGACCGCCTTCACAAACATTCGCCGTTCTCTGCCTGTCTGCAGCGTTCGCTTTAGCTCAGAGCTTCGGAGAGCGTCCCACGAATCGGCGTAAGGAGATCTGACATCGCCTTCTTTAATGCGCTCCATGCGCAGATAAGCTGGCTGCGTATGTCATTTTGTTTGACACCCCGGTATAGCCAAAGTACTCTATTATAGCCAAAGAATGAGAAGGGAGCAACATTTTGCCAGAACGAAATACGTAAATACGTTACGAAAGCGAAATACGTTATTTTGTACCGTACTACATCCATAGGCGCTGTTTGTTCCATGAAGTATGTTTCGCTCAGCTGCTCACCCTAACGGCGCGAGCGACTGATGGGAATAGAAAGAAGATGACACTTATATGTGGTGGCCAAATGTTAATTTCCATGAGCCGAGCGTTCGGTGCAGCGCACATCCTTGACAGATACGGCGAACGACGCTTAGCTAATGCGTCCTATATCACAGAAAACCTTAAAACCATTTTCAGACGGGTACGATAAAAAGAAAGACAAGACATTAAACGCCAGTACCTGGTATGCAATAAGTTGCCTTCTCGAAGTATACTAATCGCTCTTTTCGAAATGAAGAGCTGCGAAATCATGAAGAGCATTGTCAAGCATGCCACGAGCAATTTTACGAAGAGTTGGGGAACAGTTGGTCTCCCTTCTAATTTTATTAGAGCTTGTGGACAGTTGCCCACGTTTCTTAAACGAGCCTTACGATGTCTGGTAAAAGAAGCGGTGGCCACATAATGGACGCCACATAATGGCCACGAGGGAACCATGGGCGTTCTGTCTGTCAGCCACAGGCGCTATGTGTTAAATGATGTGCCCATCTTTCGCGTTGTTGCTTACTCTAACGGTGCTGAAGTAAAAAGGGAACATTAGCGCAATATTGCCATAAAACGCAATAAAGTAAGAGAAAAGGAAACAAAACCTCTTGGTCTTGATATAGCAATAAGGGGATAACATGGCTGTTCTTCTGAGAGAGCACACGCAGGCTTCGAACTTTGCTAGATCACGTTACCCCTGATGGCACACTCTCATTTGACAGTGAGTAAGCCCAACAAAACTTAATTCTGACTGGTCAGGAGGCTATCACATGTCAACAGTTTGGTAAAAATCTTTTTTGTTTTCTTACGGCAGACGCACCTCGATTATATTTGAGACTCCGATGCCTACAACTAAGAGCACGCTGTGAGCCACGAAAGACCTGGTTAAATATCACTGCCTGTAAAAAGTTTAAGCAAAAGAAGAGACAGATTGACACAGCGCAACGGAACGAAGACGAGAAGAAACACGAAACACAGGTGGGGCGCTGAACACAGGTCAGGCAGCGCCCGTCCTGTGTTTCGTGTTTCTTCTCGTCCTCGTTCCGTTGGGTTGTGTCAATCTGTGTCGTAGAAAGTATGCACCAACTGGCCCACACCAGAATATTCTTAAAAGAAGAGGAGTGTGCTAACACCATTTTTTCCGACAACTAATCAAATCAGAACTGCCATATTGGAATCGTCATCCTTATCCGCTTTACAACGTCTACTGCAGGAGAAATTCCTCTGCCATATCCGTCAAACTAACCTTATCCTGTGCCAGCTGCGTCTAACTTACACCCCTAAACTTCCTAATCTCATCCGAACACCTGACTCTCTGAAGCCTCCTGCTATGCTTGACCTCTCTTGATATCTATTTCGTCGCCCTAAGCGCTCATCGTAATATTTACTTTGCATTACATGCCTTGCCAATGGACATTTCTACCTTTTGATTTCAGCTAGGGTATCATAAACTCGCTTTTGTTCTCTTACTTATTCTGCTATTTTTCTTTCTATCAACGTTGCATCGATCACCTTCCTTTCATAGCTCGCTTCTCTGTCCTCAGTCATAGTTCACACCTTTTCGTTAACCTCCTAGCTTCCACCTCAAATGTGAGTACCGGTAGGATACAGCTGTCATATCCTTTCCTCTTTAAGGATACGAGTAAACTATTCATGTCCTGAGAGTGCATGTCAATCTCTCTCCAGAAGAACCACACAACTTCAGTGCTGCAGTGCTTGAAACACAGGACGCTGAATAACCGATTAAAGTACGCAGGGTACGATATCACCCAACAGTGTGTAGAAACGAGCGATCTCTCAAATTCAAATAGACGCTCACTGGCACTGGTTCGCGCGTCTGAGCACACAAAGGTTCTTTTGGATTTGTGTTCAGAGAAGGCATGTGCGTGAGTGCGAACATACACCCTCACGCCCGCACACACTCTTGCAGAGAAAAGCAGAGAAGTGGCGAAATTTCTTTCTTTTACGGCTTGTTTGCACAGAGAAAACAGGAAAGCAAATGTGTGAGATTGCAAAGGTAAAGCAATGAGCTGAAAGCAAGTGCTAGAACTGCGAAAGACCGGCCCAGGCATCATTATCATTGTCGCCTTCGAAACTCCATTTTCCTGGAAATGTGTTTCGATTCCGACATCTCGTCCAAGTCAGGTGTAATCCAGAAGCGCCCGCCGCGCGGACGATGATGGGGACATCGTTATGAACGCGTGCTGGGCAGCCACAAGAAGTCATTAGGAACAGCTCTCGCTATTTTCTTCTTTGCTTGCAGTGGTTGTTACTTTTACTCGCTCTTGCTAACTTCTTCCCGCTATGCGCGCGTTGCATCCTGGACAAGAAAAACGGAAAATAACTCATCGCTGTCGCTTAGCTAACGGCATGATTCTCTAAGCAAAGTAGGACTATTATAGTCAAAGAGATGAAAATGGTATATTGTCTATTTTACAACCATATTATGTGAGCGGTTATAATATAGCCAAAGGTTTTCTCTGTTTTCGAAGTTTATGATAAAACTGAGAACAGCGTATGGTGTGGTGTGGTATGGTATTGTATGGTGTGGTATGGTATGGTAAAGTCTGGTATGGTATGGCATGGTATGATGTGGTGCGGTTTTGTTTTGTGTGGTGTGGTGTAGTATGGTATGGTATGGTACGGTATGGTGTGGTATGCTGTGGCAGGGTGTTGTATGTTAATGTGTGGTACGGTACGGTACGTTACAGTACTTTATGGTATGGCACAGCATGGTATGGTATGGTGTGCGGTGTGGTGTGGTATATGGTATGGTATGGTATAGTGTGGTGTGCGGTGTAGTGTGGTATGGTATGGTATGGTATGGTATATGGTATATGGTATATGGTATGGTATGGTATGGTATGGTGTGCGGTGTGGTGTGGTATGGTATGATATATGGTATGGTATGGTATGGTACGGCACGTTAAGGTATGGTATGGCATCTTTACCCCATACTTCAGACGGCAAAGCGTAGCAATCTCGGGTCGTTTTCATGGGCCACACTCGTGAACTCTTGCTTTGTTTTACCTCATATGTTTAGATTTGCTTCAATTTCTCATGTATCACATGCGCTTAGTGCAGCATGGTGGGCACCACGTACAGGCTGTTCTTTTCTACCGTTCTTCTTTTTACAGGGGGACAAAAGACGCCGTCTGGCGTTGATTAAGTGACTTATAGTAAAATATCAGTTGAGTGGATCCAGGAACGTGCCGCACCATCCGATTTACGAGTACAGAGTAGCCGGTCAGATATCCGTCTTTCCAGACTACCTCTTCGCCTTCTTTTCATTAAACTTATCTCTCTCTTGAAACACTACGCCAATGCGCAGTGCTAAGTCAACTGCCCAGTGCGTGACATTATTGATAGTGTGCGATATGTTTTTATGGCATGTAATTTGGTCATAGAGAAAATTGAGTCTCGTCCACTCGAGTTTGCCCATACTCACCAAGGAACTGCCAGAACAAAATTGATGATTTGTACTTGCTTGAAGTTATTCACTACTGATCAACAACGTAGCAAATAAAAAAATAACACTGTATGTGGCGTGGAAGAAAAAGCACAACCTAATTAGCTCTACGCTGCTTCTCGATAAAAAGCTCAGTCTTGAAGGTGCAGGTTAGGAAGTAAATGCGAAAAAAATTGCAGTAGAACGCTAAAAGAAAGCGTAATAGTTAACGAAAAGGAACATGAAAGTGGTAAGACTGGCCGCGGGAGGGGTATAAAGGAAACATACAGGTTTGATTAAAATGCTACAGTTGTAGTAGTACCTGATAAAATAAAAAACAATTTTCCCCACAACGTCCAAATGCAATTTGTACGCCAGGGGGCACGCCGATAGAACTAAAAAAAAAATCTGCAGTAAAATGACTTTTTAAAGAGCGCACGAAGGTCGATGTCTGGGCGGAAGGAGGGAAAAGAGAGAGAAGGGCCTGGTGCAATGCTCTCCCAAATATCTTGCAGCGCTCTCTGTGGGAGCCAAATTCCTAATATGAAGAGCCCCCACTCGTCACGGCCCGGGACCATGGTTCATTGCGAAGGAAGTAATTCGATCTGTATCTTGCCGGCTCCCCTTGGTTTTGAACGGGCCCAAGCTAACGAGGCTCGCACCGTCTACCTACGTGTCCGGCGGCCACGGCCCTGAAAAGTCTAGGGTAGGCGAGGAAAAAGATAGGCGGGTGAGATTGGCGGAAGGGAAAGGGGAATAGTTCTATCCTCTCGCGCAAGGTAGATGAGAAGAGGAGGGCGGGGAGAGACTTAGCATGCGATACCTTTAAATTAGCGAGCATCGTTCAACACCGCCTTCGCTGTCGCCATCCACACGAGAATATGTTTTACGCATTACAGCCAGCTCTTAGAATATTTAAACACACGAATTTTTCTTTATGCAGATTTTCGTTCCTTTTTAGAGCATGTGTTATCTCTGTGGTATCAGAGGTGGCATCTCTTCATATTCGGCTCTTTTATTTTTGTTCTTTTTAACCTAGATATCAAAACTGTTGCTGTAAATTGTGTGCCTGGATCTAGTCATGCTGTGGTTAACAGATTTTTGCCCAAGTATATTTGTTAATTTTATACTAGTGGTGCCGAAACTGCATGCAGAGGCAAGGCCTTGTCAGGATCGAAGCATTTATCTCTCTCTTCTTCTTCCTTTACGTGGAAGCAGCAAAAAAAACCTAATAAAGCATCTAAGATTCAGAGATCTGACAAAACTATTCTATTTCCGGGAACACTCCATGCCTGGCAGGCGAAACACAGGCGCTGTGTGTGGAAAAAAGAATTCCTCCTGCCACCGCCCTTTTCACCTATTCTCGTCACCAGCCGTGACGGCGCCTCGGCATGGTTTCATTTCTTCAGAGGACACGCTGCTATAGAGCAAATAGGCGCGCAGACGGCCGCCGTCTACTCCTACTATTTCCACTGTCTGCTCCTTCCTCGTGCTGCCTCTCGCCGGCGCCGCTTTTGATCTCGGTTGTTGTTGTTGTTTATTAGAGCTCACTTCTGTCGCCGACCGCCGCAATCATTACGACCTCAGCGTCGGAACTAGGACGATCGATTTTAAGGAGTAAGGAAAAGATAAACGTATGTAAAATTGAAAGCATCCGTTTGAAGATAGAAGGAAATGAGAGAATAAATAAACACAGCCTATATATTGGCCTTGCAAGGTAAACAACCTTCATATCCTTCTTCATTAATGTATCTATACCCCTGAAAGGCAAGTTTCGAAGGCTGTTGGCGTCCATTTCACTTTTTTCACTTCATTTTTCTGTCCGTGCTGAGTACAATTTCTCCCCAATCCTCACTTTCAGGGTTCGCCTAGCGTGATCCATAACCTTCATAATAATTGCGTGGAATGTTTATCTGCAAAAATGTAACAAAGCGCTCGCCTGCTGATAAAGCAAAGAACCTGACTGAGAAAAGAAATAGGAAAAAAATCCTGGCTAATGTTGGCTACGGCTCAGTTAACACATTCAGTGAGAGCCGTCATGTCCCTCCATTTTTTTCTCCTACCTCTTCTCTTTTTCCTCTGTTCTTTTTCACTTGATCGCTTCTTTTCATTATTCTTCTTCTCTCTCTTCTTCTTGATCACTTGTTTTCTTTCTTCCCCTTGTTCCTTCTTTATCTTCTTCGTTCTTCTTTTCTTGCTTCACTTCCTCTTCTCTCTTTGCTTGGCTTGGCTTCTGTGTTCTTCAACCCTTATTCTTTGATCTCCTCCCTTCGTTCTCTTTTTTTTTTCGTAGCTCTCGTTTACTTCCTATTCTAATCTGTCTTGGCTTGGCTTCCGTCTCCTTCTTTCCTTCTTAATCTTCTTCTTCGTTTGTCCCTTCTCTCTGTTGGCTTCAATTCTGTCTTCTTTTCCTTTCTCATGTCTTCTTTTCTTTGTAATCTTTTTTTCTTCCTTAGCTTATCTTGGCTTGCGAATTTATGTGGCAACTGCAAATACAGCGGGCTGCAGTTTCACGACCATTCAGTGTGGGGTTCCTATAAACGCATCTCGTCGTCAAAGGGAAGTGGGAAAATAATGGATGCCACACTTCGAAGGAAAGCAAGTCTGTTGTTCTTGCTTCCAAACCGATGCGGGAGGCTATGTGTTAAGATTTCCCCTGTTTGCACAAGCGTCATGTAGCCGGGAGGCATTAAAAACTTACAAAGCGCAACAAATAAACAAACAAGGTTCTCTGCAGGTCAAGGCAAGAGCAAGCCGCAACAGACAAACAGGAAGAATGGGAAGTAGAGAGCCTATTCGTGATTGGGACAGAGATTGGAATTACGCTGGAGGGTATAAAAAGAGATAAAGACGCGCAAATATACGCCTTCATGAGATTGAAATCGTGCAGCGTTATTCTCGCTTTTCTGAATGGACCCGAGAAGCTTCCAATGCGGATCCTTGTAGCGGCAGCAAAACGCTGACCGGATTGCAGATTTCTTCGGGAAACATCCGAGAGAACCCGACAGGTCGTGAAACGGGTGATGAACTAAAAAAAAAGAGGAAATGAAAAAAGAGTCGCACCGGTGCTCAAAGGTATCTTTTCCTCGTTTTATTGTCCTCGCAGTTTTCATCTCAGGTGCGATAATGAAGAACAAAAATAAAAAAGAACGATCGGGTGCGGCAAGGTGGAAAAGACAGATGTGAAAAAATATACCGAAAAACAAAACAAGATTTTCCTTTCGCTTTACGTTGATCACGAAGCGCACTTTGATTGCCTCTTCGATTATACCGTCTACCCATGTTTCACCAAAGCTCTTCCTTTCTTCTTTTGACTGCGCCTTAGATTTGTTTACGCAATCCTACGATTACTATAGATATTTTTTCTCCATGGGAATGCTGGTTTCGTTCGCGGGGTTGCCTTATTAGAGTGGGCGTCTGCCGAGATCAAAGAGCAAGGAGGAAAGAAAAAGAGAGGAAGAAAGAAAAGAAGAACCCTTCGAGGAAGAAGAAAACGAGAGGAGAAAGAAAGGAAAAAAGTAGGGGGAAACTATGATGAGACGTGTTTGGGATTGGTTTCTTTATTGCAAACACCGAGACTTTCGCTAAGCTCTGTATGTATTCTTTTTCTCCGTTCCTTCAAAACCTGTTCTAGAGGATTCATCATGCTTCGCCGTAGCAGCGTTTCAATCGTCGATATCTTGACCCAGATTGCCGCCTCTTCAAATGGTTCGGCGCCTGCGGCAGCAGCCATCTCCGTTTGCCGTCAGCGACACTTCTTACTTCCACCTCACTTCCCTGCTTTTCCTTTTCGTTCGCTCTCTCTCTCTCTCTCTCTCTTTCTTCCACCTCACTTGCCAACTTTCTTTTCTAGCCCCACGTCAAGGCACGTGCCGGATTACAGTGCATCTTTATTAACCGAGAGCTTAAGCAGCTCCTCAGCTCCTCAAGGTGACGTGCATCGTAATGCTTGGCCTCGCAACACGTGCAGCTGCGACAGATTTTTGCCGCTAAATTTAGCTGGCAAGGCTGTGTCCTCGGAGCACTTTTAGGTGTTCTGCGAATTAGCGGCCTGCGCCAAATTCAAATGACGAACTGTAAACAATTACGACTAATCAATTTTTATTCGTGTGTGGAGCATGTGGACATGACAGGTCGTGTTTAGCGAGCCGAGCAAGATCATTTGCTACCGCTAAACCAGGCTGGGAATTGACTAGGTATCTGCTAATCTTCTTTACCATCGTGTAAAGAGAAAGTTTAAGCCCTGTCATTGAAGAAAGAAATTGGCATGTTCGATCGAAACTCTGGCGTATGAGAATTGAAGCCGGAAAGTTAAAAAATATTGATGATATTACAGTCATAGCCTCAGTAAAACGGAATAGGGAACGCTGGAGATAACGGGCTCAGTCCCATGATAAAAGAAAAGGGAAGATGTGTTATTTTTTGTCCACTGGCATCATCCATTGCCTTTCCAGTGCCCTAATAATTATACATGCCAATCAGACAGCTTATGAAGTAAACAGGTTGCTTTAGCGGTTGAAAGCGTAAACCATACATGTTAATACTCATCTGAAGCCTGTGCAAATAAAGCTAGGAGATAATTACACGAAAACTGTTCTGTTCTCTAGCGGTAAAGCTACTTTGCTGAAAGTCGTCTCTACTACGAATGCGAGTGTATGAACCACAAGAAAAGAGATATTGGTATACCGCAGTCGAACAAGCCAAGAGCACTAGAGTCTTCGCGCGCCTTCAGTAGTACCGGCTTCCACCAAACACCATTAGTGACTCCTTGCTATCAGCGCAAGCACAGGCTTGCTGCGACGGCTTGCGCATCTGCCTGCCAAGATGGGGCCATAATTTTTGTCCAAGAACTTTTTCTGATACAAATTTCAATATGATTAAACTTTACAAGTGCTCGGAATGCCTTTCTTCGTCTCGACACTCGTTTGTGGCAATACCCTTCACTATGTCCCGCCAGCTGTCATCCCTCAATCAATCAGTCAATTAGTCAATCAGTGGATGAGCTGTCGCGCAATAACAGTTTGCATTTGCGTGGTGCCTTGTTATCCAGTCATTGGCTGCCGAGAGTAGTAAGTCGATGATTCACCGTCGGTAACACAAGTCTGAGCACCGCGCGTTCTGCAAACGAAGCTGATAGCTCTATTATTAGACTCCGGCTGTAGACCCCACTCGTGGAGGTGAAAATTAAAATCTTGTTTCTTCATCTCGACAATTGTAGTCGCTAGCGGGCAGCTAACAGCAGAGGTCTCGGCATGTGATCCAGAGACTTTTTTCTCTGAATTTACTTCTATTCACGTAAAAACCAGACGGGCGAATAGTTTTGATGCCGAACACTTGCAATTCTTTGCTGGCGAAGATTCTTCAGCATTGCATGATTTTAGTGGGACAATAACGGAGCTGAGACAGACAACAGGTGCCGCCGACGGGGCGAGTCTCGTCCCGCGGAAAATAAGGACAGGACAGTTCCATGATTAACGTGACATACGCTGGTCCTGCCGGTTTACCGGGACTGACGGTCCTAGTATAGATGAGTGCATGACATGATGAAGTTGAGCGCCAGCGCTCTCAAAATTTAGAAAACAAAGGGAAACCGTAAAAGATAGAAAAAGCATGGTTTGACGAAGACAAATGTGGTTAGTCTACAATAGACGCCGTCAAAGGCGTACACTGAAGGAAGATCTTTCAGTATGTGAGCTATCTAAGCGGAGAAAAATTGTCTTTGTTAAATTTTCTTGGCTAAATCTTCCGGTAGATGCTACTACACAGCAATGAAGGGCGTACAACAAGTCCTGGTGATGAGTTCACGATGAGCACAAATTTCTAATGCAATTTTGGCACCATGTACGCATTGTGTGGTTGGTGAACAGAAAGAAGTTGAAATGATTCTTGTGTGTTAAAGTGGATCTTTACTGCATGAGCAGTGGGAAAAAAAGTCACATACAGTGCTCTGAATTCGATGCTTAAAGCATGCTTCAACTTGTTTGGAAAGTTTGTTTTGCGCGTCAGGGCAATACTTTGACACTTCAAGAAAATATCTTCAAAATATTGCTTAAAATATTGCTTTATACATACATGTCGAATAAGCAGTTTTATCTTGAATGTCACAATTGGGAGGCGTTTTATACAACGCAGTGAATATTTTCATGGGAGAATGTGCCTTCAGAATAAATATAACATGATCTAGCAGTTGTCGATTTATCAGGCATGAAGAAATATATACGCAGCTGTACTTGGCTGCAATATCATCGAATTACTTCAGTAGCTAAACGGTTGTATTGAACGAGTTTTCTGAGGAAATATACGCGATATTCGACAAGCTTGTGGACTTTCTGCCACAACAGTACCTATCTAGCACAAACTGTATAAAAGGAATGAATAATACGTATTGCATGCAAGACAGCTAGTTAATTTTGGTAAGAACTAAGATGGCGAAAATTAGGAAGAAGACTAACGGTGCTGTCTCCACTCTCCATGTCACCTGCCACACAGTATAGGACACGCAGCCATTTTTCCCGCCGGCTCGGAAGGATTATTCTACTCTGACTGGCGCTTCTAAAGGGGCATAGGCCAGCTAAATCGGCTGGTCTGTTGATTTCTCACTCACTCACTTGTGCTTTGAGCAAGAAGGCTTTTATCCTTTGCATATAATTATGACCATAAAGGAAATAGTGTAAAGACAAAGAACAGTACTGCAGCTGCAGCATATAACGTGAGGTTCAACGAGAGCTATTTACGATGATGGGCGTGGTCATTTGTGCGGTTGATATTATTGTTTATTCATTATTATTGGTCGTCCTGTCAGGTAGATTGCCTTTGCCGCCACTATGTTGTTACTAGTTACATGGTTGTGATGCGGCTGCTCATCTTACCGAGTTGGAGTGACTTCATGTGTGCCGTCACAGCAGTACAACTGTGCAGCGGAACCTGGTTACGCCAACATCGCAGAACCGAGAAGGGGGTCCTCAATTGTTGTCGCTGTGAAATAAAGTCACGATCATTGTCTGAGCCCCATGGGGCTTTGTCAGCGTACTCGTTGTTTACTTTTGACAGCGGAAAGCACTTACAAAGAGTACCTCCTGTCGTTGGCTGTTTTTAAAGTTTCATTGGCTGTTGTTTCTATTTACCACATGAACGCTCTGAATAACCCCCTCCCTTCCCCCACATCATAAACCCAAATGCTTTTTAGAGTCATTTGCTCTTTGTGTGTTATTCTGTAAACGCTAGTCCATGTCATGCTCCTACGTATTTCTTTATCGTTGTTATTCTCACAGGGCACTCTATATCGAGCATAAGAGACCACACAGTGAGGTCTTAGCAGTACAAAGAGACCAAACGTACAAATAGAGAAACGTTTCTTAAACACCTTTCCTGTCATTCGCTCCAGTGACTGGATATTCCTTCCTCGGTTTTCGCAAATCTTAAGAAGGGACAAACCTGAGGTGCAGCCACTTACGAACGAAGCCCGTGCGCGCTGGTCTCGATTGACCTTGAATGGAAGGGAGCTCTATTCGCGGGCTGTGTTTAGGAGCTAAATAGGCAACAAACTGATGTTTTAATTTGCAAATTAATTGGGCATTAAACGCATACGTGGCTGTGTAAAAGAAATGAAACTAAGGAGCAAATGAGGGGAAAAAATCAAAACCGAAGCTTTTAGTCGCGTGATAAAAAAGAAGAGTTTTAAAAAAGGACGAGCGGGAACCAAGGCAGAGATCTACAAAATATAGGCACCAAACAGTGGGGAGTGCTGGGAAAAGGTAAGCGAATCCCGCCCACGGGCACGGTGCGTGCCTGAACCTCACAAATCGTCCGTCAAAATTTTTGAGAGGTTACAGTCGAGATAAGCGTCCGCGCGGCGAGGAACAGGAGTTTAGGCTTAACGCGCCGGCGCTGGCAGTCGATCCATCGAAGGGAAAGAAAAGAGAGCCATTACTAGGAGTACCGTGCAGTAGAGTGGAGCCATAGGCCAAGAAGTGTCCACTCTGGAGTTCGTTCTGTACACGTTATGTGCTGAGCCATTGCAGACTCAGTCTATATTTTATTACGCTAGCAGTGTGGTCCTCTTTTGGCGAAGAAGCCGTGGTGAGTGCGTGCGCGTGCGCACGCGCGTACGTGATAGATGTATTGATTGATTGATGAAAGATAGGAGCGTCCCCTTGAAACGGGTTGGTTGCAGTTACCACCATCCTCTGCTTTTTTCTTTATTTTTGTTTACTTGCGTTACTAAATCGGTCTTAAAATTCTCCATTTTCTTTAAATACGTTTTCAGTATGGCACTTCTAGCCTTATGTCAGCTCTCTGACTTTGCGCCACCGATCCCCCAATCGCTTCTTGCTAACTTCCACCGCAGATTTAATTACATAACCATTGTTATTTCTAAAACCTAGGGCCTCAAGGAAGTGACTGTGCCTGCATCGACATCTGGATGGATGCCCTCCCACTTGATTATAAGGTGTTGAATTATTTCTACAGATTTACCACACACAGCACCTGCGTCATCTTCTTCGTTCAATTTCTTTTTATAGCTGCCCGTTCTAAGAAAACCCGATCTAGCTTCAAAAAGTAGTGCACTGCCTCTTGAGTTATCACTGAACGATTCCTTCCCGATCTGCCTTTTCCAGTATCGCTATAGTTCTACACTATGCTTTCTAAGCCTCTACCCCGAGCGCCTCTAGCGGATAGGAGTTGATCAGAGCGCCTTTCGAGCTCGACAAGCGCGCTGTACACTTTTGCTACGGCGCGTCGAGCGCAGCAACAGCGACTTCGATGGCAACGCTAATCTCATGCGAAAGCCAGAAGACGCAAAAGCGAAGTACAAAAGTGCACCTGCTAATGCTAATTTGACGCATCACATTGTATGATCGCCTGTAAATGTTTTTTTTTGCTGCCTTTCTCTGCAGCTCAAACACCAATGCTCGTTATAACAATCTAGACACCAGCGTCAGAACTTTGGCAGCAGCAAAATGTCCAGGTGGTGCGGTAAAAACCAGAAAACGCAGTGCTCTTTCTCAGGTCACTGAACGAGGGGCCAAGTTTGCCTCGCCCGTGAGCTTCCGTGGCGATTCACATTAACACCGTGTACTTATGCCAGAGCTGCACCCAATAGTTGATGCAGGTTCGTGCCAGCACGCACGCACACCCACACCTATCATTTAAGGCGAGAGCGAGCGAGAAAAAGGTTTAATAGGCTGAGCTTCTTTCGTATCCAGCGCGCAAGATACCCTTGGCGCACGCAGCTGCGAATGCGGCAAAGGTGGTTATCAGCGGCGCCTATTCACCTGGCGAATAATGGCGGTCAGAGGAAGGGCGTGGCTCTTATTTTGGAGACGGGCGCGAGAACAACCCCTTGTTAGGGCTGGCGAGAATTTGCACCTCAGACCCGCAGGTACTTGCCGTTGCCTTGTTCTGGGAGGCGGAGGAGTAGCTGACTGGCTTGTGCTTCAGGCACACCGGGGCACAACACAGATGAGGCGAGTGCGTGCTGCAGCACTATCCATCGGTGCAACGAACGCGACACGAATGCCGACCACTCGAATTACGAAGAGCTACCTAGGCAAGGGTGCTAGGGTAGTGTTATTGTTGAATGCTGACTGTTTGATTTGTTGATGGTTGTGTTATAACGTGTGCGATAGGCTTATCAGGATGATTTTCTCTCTTTTCCTCTAACAAGTCCTAGCGATCTTCCCGCAACGAGTAGATTCGACATAAGGCTTTCTAACTTAGAGCATGGCAGATTGGAGGATACAAAATAGTTTGGTTTGGTTTATGGGGGTTTAACGTCACAAAGCGACTCAGGCTATGAGAGACACCGTATGTGAAGAGCTCCGGAAATTTCGACCACCTGGGGTTCTTTTACGTGCACTGACATCGTACAGCACACGGGCCTCTAGAATTTCGCCTCCATCGAAATTCGACCGCCACGGCCGGGATCAAGCCCGCGTCTTTCGGGCCAGCAGCCGAGTGCCATAACCACTCAGCCACCGCGGCGGCGGATACAAAGTAGTGCTTCACTGGCTAACCAGGCTTTTACATTGTTTGGCTCCTTTCATCTGAGTGCTAACCGCCTACGCCTCTGTTCCTTGGAGAAGCTCAGGTGTCCTCACCAAACCATGTCACAACGGTGCTGGTGGCATGGACAAAATACTTCTTCAAAACTTGTTCTTCACCTTCGTCCATGTATGCTGTGTAGCCTTTTTAATGGGGGTGTCCATATCACACGTGCACGTATATTTCTCTAGTAATAGAATCGCTGGTAACTCTGCTTCATGTCTAAGACATTTTTGATAGATAAAAGAGATGATGCTCGCCCTTGAAGCTTCTCGTGCGAAGTACCTTGACAAGGAAAAGTGGTTGAGCAGAGTTAAATAATAGGGCTCTGCATTTATGCATGTATCTCCGCTCAGCTAATGCAATGCCGATAAATTCTCTCCCTAGAATATATCGTGTAAAATTATTAATGTAACTTCAGCTTCAGGGCTGTTGACATCGGAATAACTGAGAAGTTCATAATGTCAAGGCGTGAGAAGAAAATACTGAGCGACATTTAAAAACAGAAAGGAAGCAGTTTTACACGCAATTGCTGCATCATCTGGTCCAGTTGTACTAGATGGACAGCGTCGTAATGAAAACTGATTGTAAGAAAAAACAATTTGAGGGAGAGGACAATCCTTCATTCTCACTTAGTTTCATGGCTCTTACGCTATTTTTTCTAGGTCGTCATCGAAACAAGTTCGCGGTCATCTATCACATACAGCTGATACTCAATCTTTTCTTGCGGCGAGCGCTTTCTATCCAAAAGACACCATTTCAGCAAAAATATCTTTTTAGTATGGCCTGCTACTCTGTCAGGGATACCAATACTAGCACACAAACTGAGTCATTTAAAAAAGAAAGCTTGCATTTGTTTGCTTGGTGAAAACATTTCGGCGGCAGTTACGAACACAGGAAAGCATAGATATTTATTAGAAAGCTAAGCATGATGTTCAGACTGGGCGAAAATAAAACACAGATGAGTAAAGAAACACACGGGACACGTGGAGTATCAAGGTAAGAATAAACTATGCCGGGATAACTAGCATAATTTAACCGAATCTCATTGCATGCTAAACAGAACAGATGACCTCACCGTCGCGTTCTGTCTAACCTGTGGTATTTCCTGCGCGCTTTATGTGTTTTCAGGAAATCGTATTATTTTACGATTTGTCACAGAAATGTAAGCGAATGGAGCACTTGCAAATTTAGGCAAAACAAAATAATCAAATTTATTTCAGTATTGCACATACTGAGGAAGACGCAGGCAAAAATCAAACTAGGCTTGACGAATTTTGCGCTCCCTTAAAAGGCACACAACGCAACAGGTAAAGTTCGTCATATATATATATATATATATATATATATATATATTGTAAGGCTAAAGAAGAAGATGCGTCGGATGATTTGAAAAGACGAAGACGAGGTGACAGTGTTCTCGAGAGTTTTTGCCAGCGCTACGCTTGTGTGTTTTTTGCCGATCTGATCCCAGACTGCTGCCGTTGCCGTTCCCGTCGCCCCAGTACCTCGTAACAAACCCCCCGTTACATTATATATATATATATATATATATATATATATATATATATATATATATATATATATATATATATATATATATATATATATATATATATATATATATATAAACATTTATGGTACAATACAAACATATGAAAGCACTTATACAGCAGGAGAATTCAGCAGTGTTGATAATATGTAGGACAGCAAAGCGAGATGCTTAATTTTTTGCTTCTCCCGTTTTTGAGCTGTAAGTTTCATCCAATGTCTGCTGACGGGTGATGTCATAGGGCACTTGTATATAGAAGAGGTTCCAGACTGAGTAAATATAAGATTAGAAACAACCATGAAAATTGTAAACAGTAATATGAGCCACGATTCCGCGCTCAGCCTGTTCAGTGGCGTTATATAACGGGAATAAAACCGCTTGCTGTCTTTATGTGCAAGGGCAAAAGTAACTACTACTTGCATATGCATCAAGCATACATTACCTTTTGCTAGCTAATGCTTCAGAAGACTTTGGCTCGGAAGCGTTTTACATATTCTTCTGTCTGCGACTGTACATACAGCTGTGACAAAAGGTGTGAATGAATGAAATTCAAGGCGCTGCAATCAGCTTTTCTTCTTTCATTTTTTTTTTTGATGTGCTGTCTGGTGTGGGCACGTGCGTCTCAGCTGCTCCGGTGACAGATAATCAGAATGAAAAAAAAAGCACGTAGGCTACATACGTATTCGTTGCCTACCGGCCAGAACACGACTAGAATAATGACGGCCTTTCTCATGCAGTTGAGAATACAATGGCCTTATATATATACCCGATGAGTGGCGTTTAGTTGTGTGCAGGCGAAGCTTTGATTCCACATCACCTGGCACGAAGGAAGCTCTGTCAAACGCTTTTAGCGTCAGAGACCAAAGCACGCACCGGAAACGATACCTACTTCAGCTGCTGCGCGCCGCCTTTTGTGAGCGTTTAAAAAAACAAAAAAGCACGGACGATGCCCTCACGGGAAAACCTAATGCTGTCTGATTACCATAGATGTTGCAGCTGAGAGAACGGAAAAGCATGAGGAGTTTCTGGCTATGAGCAAATAAAAAAATAAAGGAAGGAAATAGTGTGTCCTGACACATACTTATAACACGCACGCACGCACGCACAGATGTCCACGTGCACTTACTCGCACAAATTCGCATAAACAGACAAAGACAGAAGCTCTAGAGCGTTAAAATTCAGCCCTCCTTTTGCGAAAATAAAAGAGGAACATTGAATTGCCACCAGGTGATAATGACCGCGATGGTATCAAATCCTGAAGAGGAGAGAAGGATGCCTAACAATAAGAACGGGAGAGATACGTCTTTTGCCTCCTTCATTTACTGCTTAAGTGCAGCTGTCCCCAACAAGCAACTTCTATATGACCGTTCCTAGACGGCTAAATTTGTTGTATGGCACTCAGATCAAGGTAAGCTACCAGGCCCGGAATAGTAGAGGTCCACTTCAACAAACGAGTCGCATTGCTGATTGCCTAGTTGAACTTCTAGACATTCGTTCTTGCTGGATGTATGCGAGATGCTGGTGAGCTCGCGCTGTTTTGCACAGATGGATGAGTACCACTCCGTGACGGCTCACTTGCCTTTGCGATTGTGGCTGCGGATGTAGCAGCGATAAAACCGAAAGGACGCAGTCACCATGGTCTTGTCTAGACAGTCGCGGCCGAAGTTGGCTTTGTTCAACGCGGTGCACTCGGTGCGCGCCGAGTCGAAGGACAATGACCTTTACATCGCTTTTGTCCTGGAGCAAAGCAGTAATCGCGTTTAAATGAACCTGACAGGGGTGGGTTGAGTCGAGTTATCGGGTCGAAAACAGGTTACTGGGTTCATGCAAATGCGCGCCGAGTCCGGTCGGGAGTCAAGGAGTCGTGTCCAACCAATTCCGCCGCAAGGGGTAGGTTGACCGAACTAAGCCCTGCTTGTGTGTGTTTGGAAACATTTTACATTAGCCCGACAGCGTCGGGTTGACTCGGGAGTCGGGTTGAGCAAGGTCACACCGACTCAATGGCTGCGTGTTTACATGAACTCGATTGTAGCGAGTCGATACCGGTTCAGTTCAGTGGCAGCCTTGCAGCCTTGCAGCCAGCAGCAGCGGTAAGACACTGCTCTCTCGGTGGCCTGACGGCGCAAGCGAGAAACAGGTTCACATTTATCATCTCCCGTCGCACTAACCCGACTCTTCGAATCGACAGCAATTACAAGCTCATCTAGGCAGGGTGGAGTCAAGTTCAGTCGACCTACCCCTTGCGGAGTTGATTAAACCCGACGCCTCGACTCGCGACCCAGCTCGGCGCATGTTTACATAAACTTAGCAACCAGTTTTAGACCCCATAATTCCACTAAATCTGGCCTTGTAGGGTTCATGTAAACGCCGCTACTGTCCAGTAGAAGAGTAGGGTCAGCGGGGGGCGGGAGAAGGTAAATTCCAGCAAGTTTTTCGCTTCCCCTGTCGCGCCCCCGAGACAGCGGTGGAGTGCTGCGATCTAGGAGGCGGTCAGTGCTCACTCGCACCGCGCTGCTGGACGCTTGCTGTCGCAGCAGCTGAACCGGAGGGAGTGACAGTTGGAGACTCACTCACTCACTCGCTCGCTCACTCGCTCGCTCACTCACTCACTCACTCACTCGCTCACTCGCTCACTCACTCAATCACTCACTCACTCACTCACTCACTC
Organism: Amblyomma americanum; assembly: GCF_052857255.1. Taxonomy (NCBI): domain Eukaryota; kingdom Metazoa; phylum Arthropoda; class Arachnida; order Ixodida; family Ixodidae; genus Amblyomma; species Amblyomma americanum. The sequence goes on from NC_135499.1 coordinate 215,153,581, forward strand.
ACTCACTCACTCACTCACTCACTCACTCACTCACTCACTCACTCACTCACTCACTCACTCACTCACTCACTCACTCACTCACTCACTCACTGCAATTGTTATTGCAGGGTATAATATTAATTATATTAGTATATTATATTATATTAGTGCATTATTAGTATAATATTACAGACCCTCTGTGTTGCTCTAAACCTTTTTGCGGAAAAAATGGCTGGTTGCAAATCTGACTAGGGCGTGCTCTCAAGAAAATTTCGGAAGCATTTTGCGTATATAATCACCTTCATGCCTCTGCTCCAAGCGGTTCCTATCTCTTCTCCTGAAGTCACAGGAAAGTGTAAGGAAGAAGTGAACAGTGAAATTTAAACGCTTAGAAAAAGAAAGAACACATCGGCGACAGAGCAAAGCAGCGCCTACAGCCACTGGCTTAGGGGCGCATCTCGTTCTGAGTGTGTGTGTAAAGTCCTGTTCTTGCTGCTGGTAGTCGGGGATTAAGGACCTGCGCTGTTTACAGCAGCCATTGCAGCGTAGCTGCAAGCCGGCTGCTGCAAGCAAATTTTGTTTGTTTGGCACCGGATTATCGCCCACGAACCAGCCATGAAAGCTATCATGCCGAACCAGACGCACATTACTTCGCTGTGAGCAGCAACGGGAAGAGGAAGGCGGCGGAGATGGAGGAAACGGTACATGAGATGCAAAGGTGAAAAAAGCACGCTTATGAGAAAAATCAAGCAGTTCAATTGGTAGGGCCCGTGAGGCATTCTGAGGAGTGAAAGAAACAGCGAAGCATATTTGGAGAATCGTGCAGGAGCGGATGTGGGTGCCAGAAAAGATTAGATGCAGCAAGAAGAAATCCAGAATCTCGGAGAAAGCCACGTTCACTATGCAAGCCTTCCGGTTGTTCTGTATGATGCAATCCAATCGGTTGGTGGGGAATGGCAAGGCCTAAAGCCTCTGCATGTAGGCATGCGCACGTAGACGCCTACATAGAAGCCGAATTCATGCGTGACAACAACTCTAGTACCGCTTTGGCGGGCGAATCCCCGACGTTCCTGCTTTCGAGCCTTGGCACTTCAAAACGCTTCGGTCACTATGTCTGTCCTGATTTGGCCAGAGATTGAAAAAAGAAAAGTACTCGGCCTGCAACAAGTACATGTAATTAAACAAAAAGCTTTGAAAATGTGAGTGTAGCAACAACAATCCTGCGGCCATTCTAGTCGACATGGTAAAGTTAGCTTTCGTTATTCTGGAAATCTTTAAAATAATTTTACAGTCGACTAACTTGAGACGAATTGCTAATTTTTTTTCCGTCGTGATACTTTTTCTTTTTTTTTACCGCTTCTTCTGGACTTCTGATCTCAGCTTAGTAAGTAATAATGAGTTGTGAGGAACACATGATAAGTGTGTAGAAAAGTAGAGAGAGAACCCAATCAAATCAAATGTCCGAACTTTCGCCTATGAGTATCTAGGAATAACTATGCTTTTTAGAATAGCTATTTTTGTTCCAAACGCCGAAGAATGGACCGTATTATAAATCTATTTAGTATGCTGCTGATTTTGTTCACCATATGATACGGTATACCAGTAAGACTTTCTTCGAAATTATGTTGACAAATACAGAATCAGATATCCTTAGATGGCTTATTGTTTGTTGTTTTGCCCTCTTCCGCACACTACAGCACTAATATAATACCCGTTGATGAATTTAATCCACATACCGACCTGATATATAAAACAGTGCAGCATAATTCAACCGATTCACAGAGCTAATGAAGCAACGAGTGCCCAAGCGTGTCCGTGGCAATCTGATCATTCCGCGACAAGTCGAGATGTTTCTTCACGCACAGAGCGCAACATACACAAAGCTTTGAACGAAAACGTAATTAATTGCACTTTTGCGTGCCAGTCTCCACATCAATTATGCGTCGAGACTGGGCGCTACTTTTGCAAGCTTCACAGTTTTACGATACATATGCGAAAGAAGATATCGGACCATGTCGCAGATAGTTGCACCTCTCGCTAAAACATTTCGAAAGCTTAATTTGCGTTCCTTACTTGCCTAACAATAGCCTAGCTGAGCACGCGCTTTATGGTTCTGACTGCATCGGGGAGAATTAGACGGTTCTTTTCCGAGAAACAAGCTCAGTGAAAAAAAAAGGAACAAAAACCTTAGGAACGTAGCCAAATATTGAGGATATATCTCTCGTGAGCTGCGTGTTCTTAAAAAGAGTTTTACCAGATCAGATAAGCTAGGGCAAAAAATCGAGAATAAGCACTTTGCTCAATTAATAAACTTTTCTCGCTTTAGATGGACTTAGCGTTACTAGCCCAGCTAAGTTAAAATTCGTAAGTCGGGTTAGTAATTTATTACACTTTATTAATAGCAGCGGGTTCTCCGTGCGCTTAATTACTAGTTAGCAGGGGACCTTTCTCCACGTGTTCACAGATCGATTATACAGTCGTGAATATATTTACATTCATGTTTGCTTTAAGTGAAGACTGCCTATGTTTGATAATGCAACGCGTAGCAATGAAAACTGCAAATTCGGCCAGAATACGTGCAAAATACTTTTGAGAAAAATATTCTGTACACAAACCTCGCAAAGTCCGCTGCTTTAATCCTATTCTACAAAATATTGATTGATGAGTAATTAACACAGGCTCTTGATATTAACGCCTGTCGTAGAAGGGCCTTACGGGAGACAAAAAACCGAAAAACAAGGTCTACTGACGAAACAATGATCTGCGATGGAAAACCGACACTGGAAGCAACAAAATGGTTAACATGCACACCTCCCATTTTTTTCATCTATTGGCTGCAATTCTCGATTATTCCAAATTTCTGCTTACTGCTAAAGCAAGCAGTATGACTTTTGAGGTTCTGAGTCTATATGCCTTCATTCATGCTTCCTATTCAGCCTTCATACGCATTTGTAGTTACGAACCTCTTTTTCTTCCTCTTAGAAAGGCGGCGCTCCCGCACACCTCGTACCTGTATCCCAGAAAGAAACGCAAAGGAGCTAGACCGAAATGGAAAGGCGGCAGAAGAGTGTTCCCATGCTTTCAACTTGATTATCACGGTGACCCACTCGAATGACTACGTGCGCTGGAATCCCGAGAGCTTCAGCCACTCGCCAGGATCAGTGCCAATTCGCGCATTCCTTATGCTGTTCCACGCTCAATCTCTGCTCCTCGATTTAGATCTAGTTATGTCGCTCGCTTCCTGTTCTGCCGCCCTATTAAAAAAAGGAAGAATGGATGGATGGGAGTGTTCCTTGCATCCTTAGAAGCTCAATATGCTTAGTGAAGGCAAACCTTCAGAACGAGGGTGCAACCGTTTCCCCAGGCACTCGTAACTGCCTTTTAAAACGCTCGAAATACGAAGAAATTTGTTCCTGCGAGCCTTGTGACGCGGTGGTGACAGCGCCGTCGGCAGCACACGAGGAGGCTGACGTGGCACTAGAACGAAGTCTTTATTGGGCTAACTCCTGCCCACAAGCAATTGAACAGCATGGCAGATGTCATAGAAGCTAACGTGTTCGGTGATCGTCGATGAAAAGAACTCGCCTTTCTTCTAGCCATGCTCAATTTAAAGCAGGCAAGGAATTTTCGAGATAAGTCGCGAAAAGCAATCACAACAATCACAAGAATCTCGAACATCGTATAAGCAGTAGGGAGGAGGCAATCATTAGAAATAAATTTGGTCGTGCCTCGTGTCGCTAACAAGGTTATAAAGCCGTGTGTGAAGGGGGCTTCCTGCGTAAAGAAATGAGCAGTGGAAACCATCGGAGCTCTAGTATTAGAGTTCTACAGTGCATATAAAGGACGTTGCCGCCACCACAAAGCAATGTTCTCTATCCTCATTAATTATAGCACACTCACTCACTCGTGCTTTCAATCAATCAATCAATCAATCAATCAATCAATCAATCAATCAATCAATCAATCAATCAATCAATCAATCAATCAATCAATCAATCAATCAATCAATCAATCAATCAATCAATCAATTAATTATTTTTTCCTCTAGTTTCAGCAGTTTTCTCACTTCCTTCAAGGGCATTTTGCTTCCCCTTTGTACATCTGTAAAAGCGGCAAAGCACGCTTTACAAGCTGACACACAACCTTCTTTACAACATAACCAAAGAAAGATTAAAAACGCCGCAGCTTTCTCCCAGCAGCAGCTGCATGTGCGGCGTCCCTCGTGAAGCCGCTGGTGCCGCCCCGTGCACGCAGGCCGGGCCTCGTATAGTAAGCGCGGCCCTTAACGTCAAACTCCTAGGTCGTTCTGCGCGAACCTGTGTAGGGGTTAAACTAGTCGGGAGCGACGCGGGGTTGTTAGACGCCTGCAAAGTTTGAAGCTCTTTCAGCTTGTCCCAGTACTCGAGGAAGCCCCAAATATAAGGCGCAGCACAGCCATCTGGATCAGACACGGGGCGGGGTCCGCGCCCCATCCAGCTGCCGGTGAGACGCAGTCGCCCGGCAGAGTAAAAATCTCGAGCCGCCGCGCGAAAGCGCGAGTGTGGTTTACGCTCGCTTAATTCGTTGCATGCGCGCTAAACGTCCGCGCTTGGGCTAATGCTGCCGTCCCTGTTCTTTATAGGCCCCATCCTGAAACGCGTGTTAACTGTACACCGAAATGAAAATTAAAAAAAAGCGCTCGCGTTGAGAGACAAGAAGAGGCGTGGACTCTGCAGACATAGATGTATAGAAGTAGACGTGACGTAGATGGTAGGCCATCACTTTGCTCACTTTAGTGCTACGCAACTGAGTAAGAGCTTAATTATTTGCTTATGACACTACCTACTGTGTGCATATAGTATGCACGAATGTATTTGTTCCGTGGAGTAATATAAGGGTAACACGGGTTAGACCTCAAAATTTTTATGTGTAGTGCCCGCTACGTTTTCTTATGCTGCCTGAGAAATGTGTAGTGATATGCGGACCCCACAACGGTGGTTATTCTGCTCTCCCTATCCAGCTTCAGATGGGTGCCGACTACAGCTTTCGTGCATTCCTGGGAGGGTTTGAAGCGTCCTCATGTTTCCTTGCCGTGAATAACTGTGTAGTTTATAATTAGTGAATACGGAATCCCCCAACATGCTAGTTAGGTAATCAGATGTCAGACATGAAGCTTATTAACGCTGCGATATAAGTGAAAAAACGGAACTGCATTTTTTTAACGCGGCGTTCGATTGCCTCTGATGATTTTATGCATTTACATTCCGAAGCAGTAAAATGATATATGTGCGCATTAACAATATCTGTTTAAACTCATTTCATCGCAAACTATGAAATCCTAATCTTCTGTTTGCTTCACACATCAATTTTTTTGTCAGTTTAGCTTTCCGTTGAAGTATACACAAAGGCGTATTTTGGCTTCTAAGATTCAGCTTAATTTGTGAACTCATCCTGTTTAGCGAACCCGAAGACGCGTATAAACTGGAGTGATTGAATGAATGAAGCGTTCATTGCATGGGAAGGCCGGCACTCGGCTGCTCTAGCGGAATTACGTGGAGGGGTGGAGGTGTAGGTGCAGAGACAAATTCTAGTCTGTCGTCTTCATAGCCTTTAGGGCTGCACGTCGTAAGCCCGTCAACCTCTCTTACACTACTCAAAGCAGGCTGCTGTGAATACCGTATGCCGCGATGGGGTATTGTGCTGCGGTGTTTGGTCGTATCAGGTCTGCTAGGGTGGCAATGTCGTGATGTGGTATGTGCTGAATTTTGTGTCTCCCTTGGGCAAAATTAGGGCAAGTCATACAAGATTATGTAAATCTGCTCTACAATGTTCATTCCAGTGGGTCCGTCTGTTGTGCATAGGTGCGTCGTGTCTGGCAAGAGACCACTTGTGAAGTATATTAGAAATTATTAAATTCTCAATTTTATTAAAATTTATATACCTTCATCAGTGACACTGCTGCTCACGACATTCAATGTCGAAGATGCCTTTCAGATGTAACTTTCAATGGATCTGAAGCTGTGTGCGTGTCTTTTTCACAATAGAGAGGGAGTTCATATTTAGATCGTTGTCTTCGCTTTTCATGAGTGCGTATATCTCGACAATTTTTCAAATAACAAAGCAAACAGAAACCCGCAGAAGGTTCCCAGAAATAGAAGCTGTTCCATTATGTGGCGTCTAAAAGAGCAAGGGAGTTGGGCGCCCGACAACGATGTTTTAATGGCCCTTGACGACGCTCCCAACCGCAGCCAGACTGTCCCTTTAGAGACATTAATGGTCATAGCTTGCAGTCGCCCGCTGAAAACGACATGAAAACTAAATACCAAGAAAATAAGAATTAGCTTGCAGCGGAATCCTCCTCGTTTTTATAGTGTTCTACAGATGAATCCTGCTTCACCGGGAGAGAAGAAAGAGAATAGGGGTTGTTGCGGAGGTGTCGTAAAAAGCGAGTCCCCATTCTTAATACGCTGTGCACGGAAACCATCGAATAACAGAGGTTACGGATTCAGTCGATCGATTATAACTTGCAGGAATGCAGCAGGCTGTTGCGCAATTCCCGCGCTTTTGTAGACAAATTATTGACTTCGAGACACGCTGCTACCAGATATCTTGCTAGCACCCTCTCTGAATGGTGTCAGGAACTGTCTCTGCGGCTCTCAACATTGTAGCCCCTTCCCTTGGTGCCTGGCTAGCTATCTGACTTTTGGAATGTTTGAAGACGTTGTTGCTGCATCCTGCTTTCTCCCCCCCCCCCTTTTCCCAGAAATAAGCGAAGGAAACGAACATCTCTTGCAAATAACTGGTTGCTTTGTGCATACCAAATCAGGTATTGCTTGTAACTTAATGAGAGATTTTCACGTTTCACATTATGCCCCGAAACTATATGTTTTACTTCGGGCACGCAAAAGAGGCTTTAGAAAATTCCTTGTAATCAGTAAGGCTCGAGAAATTTAGTTTGTTAATACTCAAATTTTTACCGTAAGCCTGCTTGGAGAACGTAGCGTTATCATCTTGTCGTGTTTTTTAGTTTATGGACCTATTTATGGATGGGTTTACTTCTTAAAATGTGAAAAGCAGCATGAACATTTGCCTCTTGATACAGGAGAAGGCTGCAGAAAGAGCGGGGATGCTTTGTGCGTTCGTAATTTACTTATATAACAATACTTCAGCGCTTTAGACAGCATAGTCAACGATATCACTGTGCTGTACCTTAAATTGAGCAGTACTCTGATCTTGCCCATACTTATAATAAGTGAGTAATGTACCCGCAGAGCAGTCTTTCTGCAAGTTGTGGTGACTGGGGCAGCCGTTGTGCTTTCCGGCTTCAAGAGCTAAGCGATATCAACGTCAGCATTGAAGACCGCCTGCGGTTATGTTTAGCCCGTTATTTTTCCATTACACCGTAAAGTTCACTTTATCGCCCCATTGCTTGTCTTGTTCAAAGAGACAGCTTAATGACCAGCGTGGCAATTTATTCCTCGGGTAATTTGAAAATGTGCGCTGCGTGGCGAGACAGGAGAACCATAAACAACAGGCTTGTCGTAGTAGCTTCTCCTTGACTTTTTACCACACGCAGTCAATTAACTCACACAAAATCGCATCGGTAGACACGCCGAAAACACGTGAGTGGCTCACGAGCGCACCACACTACCATTAGATGGCAGGCTGGCGTGACCGCGAACGCGGCTGTGAAGAAATTTCCACCGGAACATCTAGTTAAGACCAATGAACGCTCAACTAACCTCCAGATGGGGTGTCATTTCTCAGCGTACATGCGTTACGTTCTTGGTGGGTAAGCTCTGCTTGGCTCTGTGTATACGAGCTGAGGGATTTGTTACTTTTTTAGCTTGGTGGCGGTGCCGTACCAAGGCACCCCCGTTTGCATGGCCGTCCACCAGCAGTGACCATGAAGAGCAGAGCGCTGTTTTCGGGTCCGCCGACAATAGTGGCGCGATCGTTCTGGCTGCCCATTCTTTTAAGTCAAATAGCCACACACAACACGCTGTATAGGTTACGCAGAGCCCGAGTATGAAAGTCACTAGACAAAGTCCGCGCCAAAGTACAGCAGCACTGCTACACATTACGAAATATACCATAAAAAAAATCCCGAAAATGAAAAGTGCAGGCACGCAGCAATGTCGAACCCGCGTGCTTTAATGGAAGTCACGTTTCTCCAGTCTTCTTAGACGTTCTCTCTGCAACTCACGTGTCCTTGCTCCGCTCGTTTCACTCATCCACCTTTCTGGCTATGGCCTGGCCTCAGTTCTCTGGACTCCGCGCCTAAAAGAAAAAGAATTAATGAACTTACCTCTTTCGCGTCTGTTATCTGCGTTTCCTCTACCTGCTTCAGTTTGTGCAGTATTCATGGTTTGCTCCTTTCTTCGCCAGTTTTTTTTTTTTTTGCTCTATCCCTCTTCCTATATCGCAGTCACTTCGGTACATATATGCCTTCGCGGCGTGTTCATAGCTACGAAGTCCCGTCTTTTAACAGCTTCTGCTGATCCCTTTCTTCCCCCAGATGATTTGTAGCGTCCTTGTGTAGCACTAGCAGGTGGCATCGTTGTGTCATTCTTTTTTTATTTCTTTTCTCATTCGCCGAGATCACCACTGGCCATTCCTACCACCCGCCTTTCTCTGGTGACCGCGGGGACAGCAAGAACCGCAGGCAGCCACTCCCAAGGGTGAGCTTTCTTTCGCCGCCCTCTGTGTGCACTGGGCGTCGGAGCAGAGCCGCGGTTCTCTCGAGCCATTTGCTCTAATTATTTGGCTGACGACGGCTGCGATTACCGCTGAAAGGCGTGCGTCTGGGGCGCGCAGATTACCATCCTCTGCGTTGTCATTAGCAAACAAAGGCAATAACTCCCACAGTAATTAAAACGAAAGAAGACAGCTCCTGGGAGGAGAGAGGCGACGGACTCGCTTCAGCTGCTTACTGCAGGAGAGCAAGAGAGATAAAGAGAGAGAGGGGCGAGAGATCTTTCAAAAACAACACTTGTAGCGCGGTAGTGGGAATACGATCGACTCACGTCTGGTCGATTAACGAGGGCTGCATTTGGTGGGTAATGAGAGAAAAATAAGGTCTAGCTACGTCGAAGAAAAGCTCAGAGCGCGATTGCCACTCGGTAATGCGCGACTTCGCCAGAGGTTTTGAGGCATTTTCATTTCGCGATATACTGAGGTGATAATTTGAGAAGTACTTGAATATACGTATGTATAATTACAGGGCCCTCTTCCTGGTTTCGCGTATTCGCTCTTCGCGAACTGTTTAATGAACTCTGAAGTCGCCTGAGCCGCATTAGGCGAATCATGAATGAAGTCAGGCGATGCAAGAAGAGATTCTTAAATTCTCACTGATTAAGTATTTTCGGTACAAATATTCGTCTTGTAGTCTTAGCTGCGTTGGTACAATCAAAGCGGCTTGAAATTGATGCCATGTTCATGCTTGTGCTTATGATCATGTTCCCATTTCTAAACGAAGTAACCACTTGGATTCAAAGAAATCCTAAGACAAAATGAGAAATGCGCGAAGAGTGGAATGTACTGAACGGCCACTGAAGGCTAAGAAGGCAAAGCTGCTTTTCTAGTTTATGTAATCTTTTTCCTTGTCTTTTCTCGCACTGTGTGTTGAAGAGTTCACGAATCATCTTTGAGAGGTCATCACACATTGAATGTTGCATTGACTACATGTAAAGCTGGCTCCATGCACACAGAAAGTTCTTAAAATTGAATGCAAATTGGGCGCATAATATTAAAGAGGCGACACTAAGCCGGGCTTCCTCGGTTCTTTTTTCTTGTGACAGGCGACATAGCTTCCGCGGACATCTGTTCTCTAAAGCACGAGCATGCGGGGCACAAGACCATTGAATGGCGGCAAAAAGCTCCTGTTCAATAAATTTATTCCCAAACAAGCTCGTCACGGGCTTCTCGTTGGCATTGCAGAAAAATAAATGCGGAAGCACGCAAGGATCACAGAGAAGAACGAAAAGAACATGGTATTATCTTTTTTTGCCATTTTTTGGTGTCACACTCGCGTGGAGGGTGGGACCGGTGTGGCAACCTGTGCAGATGTCACCTCATGTAGTACGGTGGTTTCGTCGTTGTTGCGCTGAGTCGATAAACCGTAAGAGAGTGACATTTAAAGTGTCTACTGGAATGACATCTGCATCTATAGAGTGGGAACTATCAACCCGAACTGTGCTGACTTCGGCGGCAGCCGTGACACCTGCTTGCCCGCCATGCGACCTCCTCTGCCTCCTCTATTCTTGCTGAGGTATCAGAGCCTGCCTCACCCGTTCCCTCTCTCTTCTTGCAAGACGGAATGTGGGCTGTCTTGATGTTCTTAGCCAAAACATTCAGGAGACTGTGAGGTTGGAGGACAACGAAGATCTCTAACAGAAGTCATCTTCACCATTCAAATTCAGGCTGGAGACGTATTACGGCAGCGGCAGCTCTTTTCACGCATTTTTTGGGTCGCAGAGGCCTGGCGTACTGATTGAAATATAGCGAGGATGGCTGCGTAGAAAGGCCGCACAAATTTATAAGTGCTCTAAAGATAGGAACGAACGAGTCACGAAGGTAACTTCAATAAAAAATGTTTTGCTGACCTCTCCCTGTTTTCTCTGCCAAGCGTCTTGAGCAGTCGGATACGAGAGATCGATGAAGTTGAAAGCAGCATGAAACACAACGCACCAAAAGAAGTAAGAGAAAATAGAATACAGGGCGCTAACATGTAGAACGGACAGTGACAGAGGCGTGAGTCCTGTGTTCGAGTAATGATATAGTTGCAGCTGTCGTCAGAAATATCCTAGTCAACAGTGGCTAAACGTCCACACGCCAGCTCCATAATAACGGCAGCATTTATGACAATACGTTCTGGCAAGGCCATTGAGGGCTTTTCGTTTCAGAAAATAAAGAGTAAACCGAAGGAAAAAAGTGTGGGTACAATCCGAAGGACGAGGGAAGGCCCAAGAGTGAGAGGAAAGTCATCATCAGCCATTGCAGTACACCATCTGTGACGGGAAATGGAGCTGTGGTGGCCGAGCCCAGACGGTAAAGCGACCCGGTTATCACCGCCAACAGCAAAAGGGCTGAGTGTGGGGCTGCGAATGCATAAGCCCAGATGCATATGAATGCTGACAGAAATCCGAAACAAAGAAATGTTCTCTTCTCATCTTCTAGCTTGCGCGCGCGTGGCTGCCTGTCACGTCGAGATGACAGCTTTATTCTTTCGTGCACCCGCTGTGCGCTCCCTATCTCTCGTCTACCTTCTTTACAGACCTACTTCCAGCAGCATTTTGTGCTGTTTCTTCGGTGACGGTTCCGGTCATTCACTCATATCTACTGCATTTTTATGCGCTTTTGTTTTCCATTTTTCTCCGCAACAACATGCCGTAATTCACTTGTTGTGTGGTGTTTATTCTGCTCCGCGACCAGTTCTTTATATTACATTCTGCAACAGTTGTGTTTGAGTTCGCTAAAAACCGGATTTATTTAATATAAGGTAAGAAGTTTTTGTTGAGCTGACAGGCAGTCTGCCCTTGTTTACATTTGGCTAGGATATTTGTTGTTAAACAGTGGCTTAGCACCCAACTCGTACATTAAACCAATAAAAACGGTGATTCATGAGTTTGTACACAAAGCTTCTAGTTGCCAGTTCTAGCTCCCAGCGGTGTAATTTTCGACGTACAGGTACAGGCCCGTACGATGTAATTTGATTGCGATAAGCGCCATTATCGAAGCAATGCAAACGCTTGTCAAGCTACTGATTCACCGATTTCCGACGCCCGAGTTCCACGGCAATCGAGATGTCCAGTTAGTGCAGCTGCAACTAAAAGGCATATTTATTTGTTTTATTTCTTTTGTCTTTGTATAAGTATCTGTCGGAAAAGACGGCGCGTTGTCGCCGTCATGAAGAGGCAACTGTAACCCGGAACTACTTCCCGGAATGTCTTAGACTGCTCAGCCGTTTAATCAGGTGGACCTGTGGTAGTCCTTAGTCTGAAATAATTGCATGGACCTATGTTTGGAGGATTAAATTTTGCGCAACGTGAAGGGACATTGTAGGCAGCACTTACTATTGTATCCCGGCGTTTATTTTCGAACGGTTGTGCACTTCTTTATTCAAGCGGAAACGTTTTAAGACCCGTCGATGAGCTTTTAGCGCGTAGAAAAACTTCACTCTTGCAACATTTACGTGCCATGCTCTTGGAGGTAGATGTTATTATGTTATTGCCTAATTTTTTCGTACAACTTCCTCGGCCCATTTAGGTTTAGAACGTAGAAAGTCTCGGTGCTTTTGTCGTGCTTGATTACTACCACAGATGTTTGTTGCACTTTCTATATAACTAATTTATTTGTGATGTGCATTTAAATTTGAGGACATAGATGCGTGAGAAGTTGGCTGCGGACATCTCAGAAGAGTAATCGACATATTTTTGGTGGTGTTAAGTCGCTGTAAAAATATGGGCCAATGCCGCACCGCATTACAGAAAACAACTCAGTGCCCTCTGATGGTTGCTTATCGCACTACATACAATTTATGCGCTTTTCTATTTATATCTTTTCAAAGGGCGCTTGATGCACTGCACAGAAAAAAAGAGAAGGAAGAGATCGCAAATATAAACGAACCCAAAGAGGCCCTTGCAATAAACTGAGGCGCAATAACTGGGTCACGCAATGACCATTTCATACTTGATACTGAGTGCTACGACAGGACGCCTCCAAGAAGAAAAGTATAAAAGGACGCTTTATGTGCAATATCGCAAAAGAAAAGACAAAAATCAAATGATCTGCTCGGCGTCCAACCAAGGCGGCACTCAAGCCAGGAGACCACAGATATCTGTCTGAAGGGCAGACGTGATTTTCCTCATGGAAAGATTATTGAGATGAGTGCTTGTTTTTGCCAATGTAATTTTGGCGCAATTCGGTCCAAGAACCGCAAGTGCTTTGAAAAATGGACTCTCCCGGAGACGCAGGTGCTAAATAGAAAGAATGATATATCGCGAGAATGGACCGGCTGTTCCATTGCAGTCGTGATCGTCTCATGTCTGCAGGCACACAGGGAGAGGGATCTTGAGAGTTCCGTGTTCACCGCGCAGCGATAGGTAAAACATTAATGTGTGTAAAGCGGCGCTAAATACGTCGGTCAGACACAAAAAGCTTTCCACTGCGGACACCAGCCACGGTTATCTCAGCGACGTATAATCTTTCTCTGGTTTGGTTTGGTTTATGGGAATTTAACGTCCCAAAGCGACTCAGGCTGTGAGAGACGCCGTAGTGAAGGGCTCCGGGAATTTCGACCGCCTGGGGTTCTTTAACGTGCGCCGACATCGCACAGTACACGGGCCTTTAGAATTTCGCCTCCATCGAAATTCGACCCCCGCGGCCGGGATCGAACCCGCGACTTTCGGGCCAGCAGCCGAGCGCCATAACCACTCAGCCACCGCGGCGGCTGTATAATCTTTCTCTATACCGTTATTAATCTTTATAAGACACTGAAGTTTATCTAGGCTGCCAATGAGCCTTTTCTTTTTATCTAGAGTTAGCATGCAGTATTTAAATTGCACAGCAACAACAGTGGTTTGTGCTTTGTCTCAAGTACTGCACGGCCAGTATTCTACATGCTGTGATTTGAAATTGGCCATTTCGCATCCGTATAGTTCTCTGTCATTGGTCACTCAGATATACCGGCAGCTTTTATGCGTCTGTTGAAAGCGACCCGGACATTCGGTAGAAGGCGGCCGGACCTCACCGTTGGCTGCGTTGGTCACCTGGTGTTGACGCAGCGCGTCGATGCACCTTACCAGTGGCTGTATATCGCAGTAAATGCCAACCAATGATAGCTCACGGCTAGCATTTCTTCGTTTTTTTTGCTCTTTGCTTTGTCTGCCTTTTCCTGTGTTTTTTGTTTCAAGATGCCTCAGGCTTCAGATGCCTGCTTCAGATGCCACGGGCCTCAGGTATTTTGCAACTCGGCGCTGCCGTGTACCCGCTCCACAGCATTTGACCTTGAACACCAAGGTCAGTAACCGCGGAAGTAACAAATTCGCGGCTCCCAGACCGACTACAGAACACTGTCGAGAAGAGTGGTCACATCTCTTGATCGGCTGCGACTTTTAAACTAAGCGCGGTCGCATATATATTCAGCGGTCATTCTTTATTCGGCCGCCTCGGCAGGATGAACATAAAACATTCATCGTCTGAGGATGGCCCTAGTCGGGACCGTGGGGGGTTGATTTGCAGAAAGACGGCAGGTATCGTGAAAAACGCTATAGCTGTCCACGTGCAATTTAGAAAGCGCAATTAAAGAGCTTCTAAGTAGCTTCCTAATAAATGCAATGCGTGCATGGAGATCCTTTTCCACTAGCAATTATTTTCAAAATGGCGAAAGCGGTGACTTTTTGTCGCGCGAAAAAACTGACTCGATCTGACAGAAGAGGAATTCAAAGTGGTGTGCAATTTTACGGAAAGCATAATCTTCGCTTACTTCGTCACGGTATACCAATGAACACGTGGACGCGAGCTCACGCACAAAAATTAGTTCTTGAGACTCACTGAAGAGGTGTCAGTGGTCCTCTTGCGTAGAACAAAATTTAAAGAAATATTCTCAAGTGGTCCAAAGTTTTTGATTTAACAATATGCAAGACCTTCGCAATTTCGACGACGCACATATTTTTTGTTTATTTAAGAAACGAGATCTATCTACTAGAGCAGTGATGGCAGCCGACTATATCCTAAATTCAGACAGCGAGTATTTCAGCTGCCTTTCTGCTCTCTCACCCAAAATGAAATCTATTTAGCCCCGGGGGCACTTGTTTTGTTTTCATTGGTGTTTCGGTGTTTGTGAAGGAAGCACCGAGTGCGGCTGCGTGGTTTATTTTTATTCTGCGTAATATACTTGCCTTTTCTGAAATAAAATACCTATAGTTGTAAGCAGCGCCAGTCTGGCGTGCTTTTCCGCCTCGTATTCTAGTTTTTTCGGGGCTCCTCTGAGATGTATATGCCCCACCTGCACAGCTGTTCACATTAATTCCTGTTGATTAAGCTTGCTATCATCAGGGTGCACTATTATTTTTATTTTCTTGTGGTAGTAAACAATAGCAACTACAAGAATGTTCAGCTCAGCTTTTCTTCTTTTTTAGCACTAGTGAACAAGAGCAAGTAAGCATGCAACAGCTCGGTTTTTTTCTGTTGAATGAGATACGTCCTCATGCTACAGGCATAAACGTTGCCCGATGTATGCCCAATGGTTATGTGAAATAACGCACCATCAAGCTGCCACGTCTTCTCTAGTGCTGATTGGAGAGTACAAATGAAGCCAGGTGTTTCGGCCCAAAACTCAAAACAAACAATGAACAAGGGCGAAACAAGAGTGTGCCACTAGAGAGTGAGAAACAAGCTTGAACACGCGCGCACAAAAAAGCTCACAATATATGAAGAAAAAGAAAGACATGAACAAAGCTCCTAACCATTGTGTGTTCATTCCGAAGAGTGTCTTTTTCCTGGGACTTACGAAAGGAGGTCCTGCAACGTGTTTATTTTTTGTTAGCAAATCAATTAGCAGCTAAGAACCAGCAAAATGGTCGGAAAGCCTTGACATTCGCAACAAGAGAACGGCTGAATGTAATCTCATTAAGAATGGCAGAGCTAGCCACGAAGCACACAGCACAGCCTCGCTCCGCACCGTCGCCCATGGTTCAGTGTGAGGTACTTCCAACAGCTCGACACACCTCGGAAGGCGACCCATGCGTTTTTTTTCTTTTATTGTTTTGCGAGGATGGTTGCGTCACGGGTAATGACCCCCAGCGGACGCCATTGAAACGCACATTTACAAGAGTGGCCGAAAGAGAATCGTTACTCGAGCAACTCGAGCCAAACTACGAACAGAGCGAAGACGCGGGAGAAATCCAGTTTTCGCATTAGTTTCACGCTATAGCCGCAAAGGTTGCTTTGAACGTTTTTTTTTTGTTGTAAGTTATCTTTTTATATTGAGTGTCTCATTTTATGGTGTTAAAAATTTGTTTCCGGCTTCAGCGCCGTGAAGGCCATCACTACAAACTTGCTTGTAATTAAGAATGAGGCGAAGACATCAGTGCTGGTGGCGGATTTTTTTTTTACTGCACCCTTGTGAACTCAGTGATGTGTATTTGTAGTATTAAAATCCAAACAAAAAAAATAGAACAGAAACCGAAATGCAGCAGATGCTTAATGTGACGTAGGGAGCACTTTTGATACTGATAGTTTCTTTTTTTTCTCTTTTATGAAGTACATATGTCAGCGTATTATGAGGAAAGAAAATAGAAAACACGATGCCTATAGGGAAATAAAGATCCTCCAGAGTTACAACGACCGCTAAAGCTGACATTAAAGAAACCTGCTTATCAGGCCGAAATTATTACAACCTACACGAACACCTGATATACAGTATGCTAAAAGTAACAATGGCCTATGGACTACCATAATTCTGTGATTCCACTTTCGCACCGCCCATTGACGTTAGCGTTTGTGGTCGTACGCTATAATTCCGGATTTCTATCCGCTATTGGCATCGTCCTTTAGCTAAAATCGAAGAACATATCGTTTTATGTGTGGTTTTATGCGCGAATGACTCGAGGTTCTATGGCAGCCTAAAGAGTGCCCGAAAGAGTGCCCAGAGTATGTAGCGTAGACGCCCTTGGTGATGAGATGTCCCCTGTTTCGCACAAAATGGCTGTGCTGCTTCGTAAATGGTGGCTGTCGTACCTGTCTCTAGCTTTCTTTATAAATAGCGAAAAAATTCCCATAGTGAGGAACTCAGTTACGAAATACAAAGTTTACGTTGGAGCTACTAGCGTCGGTAAATGGCATCGATGGAGAAAGCCTTGAGATTAAATTCACGTCTGAAACATTTCTGTTACAAAAGCAGCTGCAATAAATTACAAGTTTATACGTTTTTAAAGCATCCGTAGGTCACTGCAATGGGCTGAAGAACTCTGTTTCAAGTCGACCTTGGCCCTGCTTGAGTTAAGGCTAGGTAGTGCACAAAAAATCTTGACTCATTCCGGACTGCAGTATGTGAAAAACGACAAAAAATTAACTGCATCTTCGATTATATCTACATTACTGCAAATAAAACTTCTTTCAAAAGCCTTCATAAACCCCACTTCTTTCATCACTTGCTTTGGCCTGTGCTTCATAACGTGTAGGAAAAGAAAGTCAACCTTTGACAGATATTGCGCGCCAACGCATAAGTACAAGACCTAAAAAAAACAATAACATTGTACCAAGACACAGACTGCATTGGCACCGACCTGTTCGCAGCAAATTATCAAGCACCATTGGGCTCTAATAGAAGTTTTAATATAGCGATGAAATGTTAGTGGTTGCATAACATGGATAAGCACCACGCTCCAGCCTAATGCCTACGGTTACAAGGCAGTAGTGCGAAAAGAAGGCAGCAGGAAAACATTTAATGAGAAAAATAAAGGAGAGTTGAGCTTACGTAACGATGTGAACTGTCCGGATATGAACTGCAGCGCTGTGAAAACATCGGAAATGAAAAAAAAGATACTGCATCCCTTTAAGCCACCTATTGTAAACGCCGAATTGTCTCATCGAGAAAAGCAGGCATAACTGGGCTCATGAATAGGATACAGTGAACAAATTGTACTTGGGCAGTATTTATGTCAGTAAACGAGCGATTTCCCGTAAATAAGCTAAAGTTTCTCTCCACTGAGCGTAAACGTAAAAACAAAAAGAGGTAAGAGCAGCGAACACGCAGGAAAGCTTTCATTTCATAGCCGCGTGTTCCGTTTGCATGCTGGTAAACGCTTTCTCTCTGAGTTCGCTCCTTTTCTCTGCTTTGTTTGCACGCTTACCTCCTGGGGCGGTAAGAACACTTCTCAGACACGGCCGCTGTTCTTTATTTCAAATTTCTAAATTTTGTTCGATTAGTTTTTATTTTTTATTTTGCTTTACATTATTTAGCACGGTGCACACCAGGCCTGTCTTTAACCAAATCGGGCGAACATTTCTAAGTGGTGGAATCAAAAAATAAAAAGCAAAATCCTTAGTGGTCGAGGGGGAGCGCGTCCGGCTCAAGACCCAAGGAGCAATTGCGGTTGGAGTTCCGGCTCGGCCATTTTTCTTTTCAGAGCATTTGTTTTGTTTTTTCAGAGACATACGTATATGGTGGCGGAATGCCGCCACGACCTTGTCGACCATTTAGGAATTGTGTAGTGATGTCATCGCTGTTGTGCTGTGTAGTCGTTGCGGGGGTTTGAATTGCCCCCGCGACATCATATTGCTGTGACGGCACGACCCTCTCGAACGATCCTGAGATTCTCCGCACACACCTGGACAATGGCGCGAGTTTCTCCGCCCAACAAAAACCTTAACGCTATCGCCTTAAATAGCCCATGCTGTA
The DNA here is from genome assembly GCF_052857255.1 of Amblyomma americanum. Taxonomy (NCBI): domain Eukaryota; kingdom Metazoa; phylum Arthropoda; class Arachnida; order Ixodida; family Ixodidae; genus Amblyomma; species Amblyomma americanum. The sequence continues at coordinate 215,171,942 of NC_135499.1, forward strand.
GCGCTCCTAGCATGAATATTCTGCCGCTCCTACATCACAACTGTGTTGCTCATGCTATGTGAGAGTTGCAGGAAAATTCTATAAGCAGTGCTTCTTTTTGCCTTATGTAATATTCTTTGCCTTTGGTCCTGCGGTATGCTGAGTTTTCGAGAGATATTGTGCCACCAGTGATGTCGCTAGTGTCCCTAGAATATTATGCTGTATGGTGGCATGACGCATAACTGTATCTTCTAGCGCCGCTTTGCGCTGTTTTCAGGTGTAATCGATACAAAGATTCTTGTTTTGTAAGCCATTACTACAACTAAATTAAGAATGAAAATAATTTTTTTTATGATGCCCCTTATGATAATCTGTTAGAGAGAGAGAGAGAATAAACCTTATTGAGAAATATTTCATCAAGGCCGCTTAACGATTAGATGAGTGGGGTCTTAATTCCAGAAATGCAATGGCTCGAGCTGCTTCACGAACCTCGTCGATGAGCTTGAGCTTACTTTTCAAGATTACGCTAGTCACTTGAGCCTCTCACTACTCGTAAGACGAACCTGTCGCCTTTAAAGGTTCAGGCTTCTCCGCACACCCTTATGAAACCTGAAAATGTGTGGCACTCGGGTCCCTCCATGGGCAGATAACAGGGCATTGAGTAGGATACATTTTGCTATATTTATCTAGGTTTCAAAATGAGTTTGTTCGTATTTGGCGACAGGCAAAAAGCTCTGCTGTGCCTGATATTTTGCGTGGTGGAGAATGTTTCCTACGGTTGAGAACTAGTGTTTCTAGCGATTTGCTATATGTGAACAGCAGGGGTGTAAGGTAAGGTTGGAAATGAGAAACTTGGTTAATTAGCGCTCGAGCTAAGTATTGAGAAGCCTTGTCTACTTATGAGCCGCCTTAAGGCAGTTAAATATATTGAAGTCAATGCTGCAAATATTAGCACACAATCACACGTCACTATGCACTGCAGCGTATTAGGCATTAAATCACTCACCGAGCTTGCAAAATAGTCTAGGCTTCTGCCTGGAGAATGACGGTTAAATAATGCATTCCTCTCTTCGCTTCAGTGAAGGTTCTGTTCATCCACGGCTTCTGCGATAAGTGCCCACGGGCGAGCTGAGGTGTTTTTCGCACAGCCTAAAATATTATTTGCTGTAGGTAAGAGACGGGGAGAGCTATGTGAGTCGCGCGGCGCGCTATCGGAGTGACAAAGCAGTTGGTTCTCAACGAAGTGTGCGGCCGCGTTCACAAAAAGTGATAAAGAACTCAGGAAAAAAACGGAAGAAAATGTTTAAAACAATCATCGATAAGTGGATCACACTCAGGGCACAAGCAAGGAAAAGCAAAGTGCCTCGTGCACAGCGAATATCCCCTCCACCTGTGCTCCGTCGTTTCACTTTGTCTTCTGCTTTTTTTTGCGTTCTTTTAGAGCGCATTGAAGACAACCGTCCCGTTGTAATTTATATTCTGTCGCTTTTTTTGCTTCTGCTGTTACTGTCACACCTTTCAGAAAGTGTCGAGCGAGCGAATAAAGGGAAAACTGAAAGAAGCAATATGTCGTTTACTTTACATCCATCTTTTTTACGGCCCGCTGCCATCGAGCCTCGTTTTGCGTCGACGAAAAATGTCCGCTTCCATCCGGACGCCGCCGCTTCATGAGAAAGGGGTTGCCGTAAAAAAAAACGGAAACGTGGTGTTTTTTACCTGTGTCGCCTCGGGGAATTGCAGAGAAGAATAGATTTCTGTGTTAAGCTCGGAAAGTGGTAGATGTGGAAATGCGGATGGTCCGTTCAGCAGAAAAAAATAGGATGGCCTTGGGGCTCCGAAGTTTGTGCCAATACATAAAACTTTAAGCTCAGTCTAAACAACGGACAAAACGTTGTCAGTACTCAAGCCAACGTAGTCAACAAATAGGGCCTGTGGAGGCCTTCACGTCGCACGTAGTTCGTTTTATGCAGATGTAGGGTCCGCTGAATGCGCGAAAGAGGGCAATGTCACTAGCGATACGGAATACATTGTTGAGGCGGCCAAAGCGTTCTGCGCAAATCTATGCAGTAGCCAATGTATTCAGGACGTTAATGAGAGAGGCACAATGCGACAATGGGCACAGCAAAAGGACATCCCCCCAGTAATGAAAGAGAAAGTAAAGAAAGCCTTAAGAGCAATGCAAACTTCAAAGTAAGAAAGTAGCAGGTGAGAATCAGGAAACGGATTAATGTCAAGGACGGTGGGGAGATTGTGCTAGAGAAACTAGCTACCCTGTATATGCAAAGCCTTATGACTTCGAGTATACCGGGAGCTTAGAAGAGCACTAACATAATCTTAATCCTTAAGAAAGGAGACGCCAAGGACTTGAAAAATTACAGACCGCTCAGCTTACTGTTCTTTGCGTGAAAAGTATTGACTATGGTAATTTCTAATAGTATCAGAACAACCTTAGACATCGATCAACCAAATGATCATACAGGCTTGCGTAAAGCCTACTGAACAATAGATCATATTCAGAGTATTAATCAGGCGATAAAAAATGCGTAGAATATTAATAACCTATATATATATATATATATATATATATATATATATATATATATATATATATATATATATATATATATATATATATATATATCCTTCATATAAAACAAGAAAACAACGGACTCAGTCGGAACCCCAATGGTCATGCAGGCATTACGGAATGAGGTGTAGATGAGCCTACTGGAAGATATCTATAACGGCTGCACAGCCGACATAGCCCTCAATAAAGTCAGAAACAAAATTCCAGTGAGGAGGGGTGTCTGCCAGGGCGACACAATCTCGCCTATGGTATTCACCGCCTCTTTACAGGAGGTGTTCTGAGGCCTGGATTGGAAACAGTTGGGATAAGAGTTAATGGAGAATGCCTTAGTTATCTGCAATTCGCTCATGAGATTGCCTTACTAAGTCCCTCAAGGGATGAAGTGCAAGGCATGATCGACAATACCAATTGCTGGGCAAGTTGGTGCTTACGATGATCTATAACAGCGCGACAGACGGGACAGAGAAGAGAGCGCTCTGTGTTGTGTCCTCTCTTCTCTGTCCCGTCTGTCGCGCTGTTATGGAACATCAAGGCATGATCAATGAGTTAGACAAGCAGGGCGGAAAGGTGGGTCTACAAATTAAAGTGCACAAAACCGAAGTAATGTTCAACAATCTCGGAGGGGGACGGTAGTGGGTGCACACTACCAGAAGTGGTCGAGCAGGACTCTTCGTTTGGGCGTACTACGGAGCCGGAGAAACCGCGCGCAGTGGTTCGGACGGTTCTTCGATTGAATTGTGGATGGATGCTGAGCTGGAGCAGGCGTTGTCTTGAAGCGCGCGATGACGTCCTGTCGTCACCTTGATTGCCGATCAGAGAAGAACGTTTAAGTGTTGCAGTTTTGAACGGCTTAATGTGTCGTAGGTTGTGGGGTGTGTTCCATGGCACAGCCTTCAGCATTCCTGCACAGCGAAGAAAAGAGTTGAACACGACTGACAATTTTACACATATACTTTCACAGATATAAAAACCGCATATAGAAGCGTTTGTTGTGTGGCCGCGCTTGAATTGCACATTTTCAAAAATTACAAGCATGCATATCTGCGGTAAATGCAAAGTCTGTGTCCCACAGCAGTATTTAAGGCATACTACGGTTTATGTAGCAACTACAAACAAGTGCCAGTACCAAATATCTTGATACCCAAGATTATTTTTAAACGACCACTTTCGAACTCATCTCACGGAGACAGATTATGACGCCGAATGGAGTGCTGTACCATTATATTTTGTGTTTCTGCACCGGAGTTAAGAGAAACAGATGTCAACGACTCTAGAAACAATATGTATTTTTATCTGCAGTGGCTCGTATTGTTATTTTTTTTTGTGGTGCTGGTATGAGAACGTCTCATCCCCGGCGGCCATGAAGATCCGTTCCTAATTGTCGACCGCGGCAGAGACGTGTGGCGGTGGCCAACAATGGCTGAGGCTGAAGTGGCGCGTGAGCACGGCATTTACGCGGAAAAGCGCGCGTAGTTCCGGGAGGTCGAGGGAGTTGTAGTTGCCCGATGATTTTTTTAGGTTTCATTGAAAGGCTGCAATCGCGAATAGTTCCATGCTCGAAAAAACGCTATTATTTATGTGACGTTAGTCTAACGGCTGTAGTAGCGCTAAGTGGCCCGTGAGGAAAGTATGGGGGCAATTTAAACGTGTTTAAACGCGTTGAAAATTCCATACGGAAATCTCTCGTGGATAACCTACCTGGAAAAAATTCCATAAATATACATGCACTGCTGGCATAACCTCAGCTAAGCACCCTTGCTGCTCCTGTTGTTATTGTTAGCCTTTTATAAGATGGCACATACCCACATTGGGGGACCAGCCAAGCTGCTTTCGCTCCTATTCAGTGTTCTTTCTTTTTGACGTCTAGAAATTTACAAGATCACAAAGTCGGGACTTGCTAGAATCAGCTGGGTATCGTTGTCGGATATTGTTCGTCGATCTTATCTAAGACGAGTTTCAAATCGAAACATGCAGAAGTTGGGGCTACTCTGGGAGCATCGTAAAATCTTTTTTGAGAGTTGCCAGGAGGCAAAAAAAAAACTAGGGGTTGTTGAAAACCGCGACAGAATACCAAATTCTTAGCCGCATGCATCCCCGTGGCTCGTGCGAGCGTTTGCCGCTTCTTAACGGGCCGTCTACAGGGCCCCAGCAAATTGAGGCCTGATCCCGCGGCCTGGCGATGCTAATGGGAAATCAGCGCTGCGGTTGACTACCCAAGAGGGAGGGAAAAAACGGCACCAAACAGGAGACAGCGGCCGTAGTCCCGTCGTCTGGCTGCTCGACAGGTTTAGTGGAACCTATTGCCGTCATTGGTTCACGTACTGAAATCTAAATTAGGCCTCGCAAAAAGTTTCGCGCCTCGGGGAGCGGGAATTTGTGAGGTTTGTGCCATCTTGTCGCTCAAAGTCAGCTGAGCCTTATTCGCTCTTCTCTCTTTTTTTGTTGTTGCACACTTCACTCGTCTCACTCTTGGCGCACCCTGGCGTGAGGTTATGTTTCCCTAGGACCCATTAGGATGCAAATGTACATTTGCAAGAGTCGCCACAGGTGAGTTGTCATCTGTGCATTAACATTGTGATCAGGACACATTAGTGGCGCCACTTCGTTATGTTCAAACGCCCGCTTGAATAACACAAATGGGCTTAGAAATGACAAGTACAGCTCTCATCCTGGCCCAGTGTCCTCTGTTGAAAGAATGAGGTGCACTGTAGCGTTACGCGATATAGCCTTCTTCCATGACTACCACAGCTGCGATTCTGTTGTCTATAATATTGGACAAAAGTTCCATACAGAGGAGAGGATCAAGTGGCGCTAAGCCGTGGAGCGCCACTTTCTGTATCTCTGTTCCAGACGTTTCTTGCTCAGGAAGACGTCCAGCGGAATATACGAGTTTAGTTATCGCTTTCCTGAACTCAGAAAACGCTGCGCAAGTCACGAAGAGTGCACGAAACCCCCGCCCCTTCCCCACATTCTTGGAACACCCACATACACGCCAGCATAAGCAGAAAAAGAAACCAAAAGAATAAGTGACAGCTACAATTACAGAAGTGTCGTAGTATAAGAGATATCTAAAAATTAATCCCGGATGTAAAGTAACGATTGCGCCGTAGTTCCGCGCGGGAATTGAGATGCCATGTGAGTGCTTTTGCCAGGTAAATGCATGTTTAAAAAAATGCAGCTTTTACATTGGGAACTTCATGGCCTTCCTTTTCTTCTTCAGGTTGTGTTCTCACTCACGTGATAGCAACGTGTATCTCTATGTACAAGGCACTGTTTGTTTTTTACGAACGACTGCCTTGAATGACAGATTGTGACTGTGTTTACCGTTCCTTCTTTCTTCCCTTTTTAATCCCCTCATTGCCTTCCCCTGTGCAAAGTAGCCAACCCGCAGCCTTTCTGGACAACATCCCTGCCTTTCCCTCCTCTCCTTATCTATCTATGTATCTCTCTTGATCAACGAGCGAGAATAGCTCTTTGTAGTATGATGGGAACATCGCTAATAGCACTTAGGTGCATATGATGCGCAACGTTTTGTCTACAGTCATGCTACGTGCAACGTGTTACTCGACAATGTATGGCGAGATAACTGCGTCGTTGCTCTATATGGTGACTTGTATACGCGAACGCATTTGGCGGTCACCGCTCCGGAATGAAACAAAGGCGCTTCCATTTTCTATGGAGAGCTACCCTCTGTTTCGATGGTCAGCCAGGCTAAGAAGCAGATTCGGTGGGTGGGGGAGGCTCGTGGTCAGTATGAAAGGGTGTCTTGCATGCCTGTCGGTGAGAGTGATTGATAAACCCAGTAAGTCAGGTCACAAGGTTAAACCATGCTTTGATTGGCGTCACGCGCGGACCCGTATTCTGGCACCGGCCAGTGACGGCCGCCTCCCCAAACAAAGAGCAGGTTCGGCAACCCACGCTGTTACGGAGCTCTTTTGCTTCGTAAACAAGAGAGATCCTTTTTGCCTCCTCTGCTCTAGGTGAAAAATTACTCCAAGCTCTCCGCAGAGCTCGCTGTCTACAACCTCATTGAATATTTATTCGTCTTTTCCCGAATAACCTTTTTTTTCTTTGTTTGCCTGAGTGTTTGGCATCGCTTACAGAAGAAGACTGGGCAGGCCAGGCTCAAACACACTTTTCCAGCTGGAGAAACACGTTGCGGACGGTGCTCAATATTAAGCAGCCTAGCGCATCCATTGCTTCTGTTTATCCCTGAATACGCTCTGCTGGACAGTGATCTTTGGTGACCTCATTGTGTGGTCGAAATCACTCCTGCTCGAAGTTTTCTTTTTTTTTGCGCAGGCTCCTTGTAGTTTTGCGTTGAGTTGGCGATTTTCAGTGTTTACGAGGCGAGATATCGTGTTCGCCTCTAAATGTCCGGCGAATACTCGAGAATAGCACCTTGTCTTTCATGATGTTGAGGCAGCGAGGAGACTAGCTAGAAAAAAAAAACGAAACAAAAAGTCATCAACGTTACCTGCTGAAGGTTTTAGACGTTTAGAATATGCCACAGCTGCTGAATGTACGCCGTATAGCACAGAACACGCGCATAGATTGCGTGTCTCGGCTGCCAATCTTTTCTTTGTTAAGTCGCTCGTGTTGCATTTTGAATCCTTTCTACCCAATTACTATGTACTGCTGTAGCTTACACAGTGTCCAGGCAAGGCATGTGCAAAACTGAAATAAGAAGCAGGCATAATTTTGTGACCTTAGTGTCCATAGTTTCCGTCTTAGTCTTTGTGTCTAATTTTTTCTAGTTAATGACGCAGACCTTCGGTGCAAGGGAAGATGAACCATGCATATCGTTTTAACGGTAACACATTAGCGCTGCGGCCCCGAGTTTAATCAGGGAAGATTCAGAACTTAGGAACGACTGATGACGCCATCATATTGTGCTTCCAGTATGTACCATCCTCAAGTGCATTTTCCTTCAGTAATATTTAGTCATGGACCAAAGCGGTCCTAATCACCTCTGTTCTGCAAGATACCGTTCTCTGGTTCCGGGCTCTCCTGAGCATTGCATTTGTATGATACCATCGACCGGCATCAGGCCACTCCTTTTTTTATGCTGATCGGTTTTACTGAGGACTGTGGCTGACTCGCTTTATCTATGTATTACATCAGCGAACCGCCGATTATTGGGCAGGATATGGAGCAGTATTCTGAGTTCACTAAATGTTTTCACAAGTGATTAGGTGTTCACAATCACAAATAAGGCAAAGAGGAAAGAAAAAGAGGTCATATGACAAAAGAGGAGTAAATAAACAGAAAGAAACAATAAGTTGAGAAAGAAAGAATCAAGGAAAGAAGGACAGAAAAAGTCCGAAAATACAAAAAAGGCTACATTTTAATTTCTGTTTTAAGGAACCTCAGCTTGCATTTATTGCTCTTTTTCTTCCCACAAAAGTGGCTGGGTTAGACACTGCAGCGCTTGTTTTTGTGTTATGTAACCTATTTGTAAAGAATTTTCTTGCTGCCGCGCCTCTCAGGTCAAGATATCGAACTGTTTAGAAGCCCTAGAAAAAGAAGAGATAAACAGAATATCTTGAAAGTTGAAATCGAGTCAAATTGCTTCTATGTTACTACCAATAATTCTGCGTTGTTTTATTTGTCATTTAGGTTTTCAAACAACTCACTTAGAAGCATTCCATTTTGTCATGGCAGACCAACATTAATCGACATTTATTTCCTGCTTTAGCCCGAGTGTTCTTCCATTAGCTACATGTACTGCGTCCAAGCCCATCACAACTAAGCATCTCCCATTACAAACAAGAGCGAAAACGGCAAAAAAAAAATCGCGGGTGGTAAAGTGGAAAAGCCACCCAGTGGTGGTTTTGGCGGATTGGCGGGTGAGCCCTGTCGGCCAGAGAGAACACGCTCTCTTTGGAGCAGCTTTGCTTACGCGGAACTCTGCGGCTTGGGAAAGCTCTACTGAGCGCGAAGGCAGCAGCAATAAATTGAACGAAAAGAAAGCAGCAACATCTTGCCGTAGAATAAAGGACGAAGAAGAACAACAGGAGAGAGAATGACGAAGATCTGTCGCTTCAGTTCACTCAGGCAGCATTCGACGACGGGACCCCAACGGCTGCCGTTTACGTTCGCCCAAAAATTTTCGTGTCCATGAGACCGAACACTATGACACCTAACTATTCTTCCGTCCATACCGCCGCAATTTATGTATTGCTTTGTTTGCTTTTCGTGGCTCCCTACTCTCGAGCTACGACTACCGGCGACAGCGCTAGGCTGTCAAGCTGTCTCAGCCATAAGGAGGAATTGCGCCGTTTGACTCTCGTAAGCCGTAGCTGTCAGTACATGACAGCGCACCGGGTAGCGTCGGCAACACGGTTTGCGCCTAGACGTGGACCGCCTTCACGCCCTGATCGTCTCAAAGCGACAGCAGCAGATTCCTGACACGTGTAAAGCAAAAACGAAAAGAGAGTTAGAACAACTCCTGAAGAGAAGAGTCGGGCTGTGACAGTCAGTAAAACTGGCAAAGCCCATACCATAATGTTCATAGGCTGCATTTCTCGTGGAGAGCGATGTGCTTGAAAGCATTGCCATTAAGCTCTCTTATTTTCGTCAAGTCGACTTATGATTATGTTACTGTAGCAGTATTTCGGTCAGCAAGACGTTTTTTTCTGCAAACGAATCACTTGAAGAAAGAAGCCACAGGAGCATACAAAACTAAGTACAAAAAAAGAAGAGGCTGAACATGCGAGAATGCGAGATATATGGGCATAGAGAAACTGCTCAGATGCGTTTTGTACGGATGATATTGGAGAAGAAGGTCGTACACAGTGGAGTCAAGAAGACAGGGAAGCCTATGACTAGTGCAGTGCGCTGCTGCAACGAGGCGATGAAAACAGGGCGCCCGCCTCCCCGCCTGTGACATTCCCTAATCCCGGCCTTATAAATCGCACCCAATTTATGCGCCATCCAGCACGCGGCTCCATTGGGAAAACTTTCCCGGGCTTCCTTTCGAACCCTGTTTTGTTTTGTCGAGGATCAGCGAAATCTAAGGCGAATCGATTTGTTTCCTACCGGCCAGCAGCTACTTGCGCCTACAGCTTTCTCTTATTTGGGGCTGCGCCGAGGCGCCTTCTAACTGAGCCCGGCTGCATGTACTATTGCAGCTTCCGCAGCTGTAGTCTTTCTCTGTGTTCCCCTCCGACGCCACTTGCGCCGCTTGTACGACCGACCACGGCTTCGACAAAGACGACGAAAACGCCTCGATTCTGGTCTCCCGCCTAAAAAATTTACTCCTCCGACCTGCTTTCCGTTGTATTTCTTTCCTGTTACGCGCACTTTTTTTCAACTGCTTTCTCATGGAGAGAGGAGAAAGCAAGCTGGCTTAGAAAGTTTTCTCCCCGTGCCTAAGTTTGCCCCCCCCCCCCCCCCCGTCTATTTCATCAGGTCTTTCGCATTCTTCTAGGTAAGGCGTAAAGCGGCAGTATTGCGCAAAAGAGTCTTTTGAAACGCTCTCAAAAGAGTCTTTTGAGAGCGATTTGAAACGCTGTCTGAGTGATTGCTCTCTGCTGCGATTGTACCGTGTGCGAGATTCACTTGAAATGATGGAAGTTGCTTTGCGAAGAAGTAAAAAAAAAATGACCACGGATTAATAATAGACTGTGTGACTTTAAAAGGCAGCTTAACGTGGCTGGTGATAGCCTTACGTTTTCTTAGTGACCTTAGTAAATAGACGTCAAGTATCTATTGGCCTTCTGAAAATGATTGTTCACAAACTGTCAACGTTATGATGCTTCCTGCCGATACCCGCTCAAATTCGTATTTTTCTTAAATCGTGAGTGTGCTACTGGGGATAGGGTTTAAGATCAAGCCTCCATGAGTATATAGAACGCGCGAGCTTCGACCACTCAATGATTATTTTTGAAAATGTCCAGTTTAAAAAGCGCGCGCGTCGCGCTGGACTCAGCAGCTCGCATAAACAAAGAAAAAAGTATGAAGATAAACATATTGTAGTTTACAAACTTTGTTGGCACTGTTCAGTCTATTCCTGAACGGCGCTTGATCACAACTCCGAAAATCAGTAAATACTCCGGAAGAAGCCAGAAGCTTTGACGTGGAGCCGCATAGTTCGTCAGACGCAACACACTGCCAGATTGTCTTCATGGTCATCGTGATGTAATTTTCTCAGGGCATCTTCACGATATTATCATTTGTAGCATGAACACTGCGAATCACTGCTTGCACTTCCGCCAAAGTCATCTCTTTTTTTTTATGTCGCCTGTGACCATCCCGAAATTTCCAGGCTTGGATACATATTAGAAGCGCATTTTTCCAATCAAATTGGCACAAATTCCTGCCTGTGTTATTCTCTAAAAGGCTGCTTTAGAATTCGATGAGTTTTAAACGGCAAAATACGTGAAACATGCAGGTAAAGGCTGCGTAATTGTTTTGCGCTGGAATTTGAAATGGTGGCGCAATCACCGAATTTAGCGGCATCGACATTCAGGCTTTTCTGCACTGCACAGCGACAGGCAGATGCATCGATAATGATGTCACATGCGACGGCGCAGCGTTTCCAGAGAAGAAACAGGCGTTTCATGGAAGAAAACCGACGCCATCAAAGTTGGAGCTCACGCAGCATTGTTTGGTGACATCGGATGGCGCACATAAACATCTGGAGTTTTGTGAAATGCCAAATATAGGCGTGCTGCCTTTTAACGTCTCAACTGTACGATTAACTGTACGATCAACTGTACCATTACGCATTTTAATATATCGAAGAACTTGAATACCGGTGCCATTCTGTACACAGCATGATTCAACGTTAGTAGGTGTTCGTGATGGCAAATGCTAACCTTCCTCCGAAGCTGTCTGCATTCTATTCATTGTTCCTGTATTCGTATGCAATACAACATGGCTGCTTGACCAGTGTGTAGTGTGCATTCTCTGCTCCGAGTCAAATCCCTCACAGTCTTCCCGCGGGGCATGGTCACACCAGTGCGTGCACACAGAAACCAATGTAAGATTGTAAGCAACAAAGATTTCGCGGCTATTTTTATTTGGCAATAAGATGAGTCCTTCGAATGACCTGGAGTGTTTTCATAAACAATTTATAAAACTCCTAGATTATGTAAATTATGATCGCACCACCAGACTCCCGGAGCACTCTGTCTCACAGAATTATATAAAAAGAAAACATGTGGGATTGTCCAGAAAAGGTTTTTTTTTTTCAACACACAATCCCTGACAGGTGCTACAACGTTTACAAAAAATTGTTCACGCTTGTCGGCCGAGAGCTTAAAGGGCTGCCTCTGGCACTCGTTTACCTGCCGACTCTTCAAGGAATTCGCTCCGAGTGGACAGAAATTTAATTATGCGCTCTGTCTGTGCACCCTAAATTAGTTTACTCGGCCTCCCGGAGGGTATATGCCAGTGCATATGAACACGCGCTGTTTGGCTACAAGTCCTTAAATAGGAACATCTCCCTCTTAACCCTTCTTCTCACAAATGCAATACCGCCCACTGTGCAAGGCCCTTTCGCTTGTTTTTGTGCACATGTAATGAACTTTGTTTAACAGTAGCATAATAACCTGGACAAGCCATACAATACTAGTGCCGTATGAATGCTGAAAAAATTCTTTATTCATCCCCTAAATTTCAGACTCTCTACAGCTGCGAACCGTTTTTCGCGGCTTCCTGAAAGATATTGATAAAGTCTGCGCCCTGTGAATTACTGCCTAACAATAGCGTGCATTTGCGAGAAGCTACCACGTGCGCAAAGGGCAGGTTCACACTCCAATTCCTAATCAACATCGTCTTGCATAAAGTCATACCGAGAGATGGCATGCCATCGTTTCAACAAGCTAATGCACAACCAGAAAATTTCAACTATCACTAAAAACTGTTCTTTTATAATTACGTATCAAATTAAGTTTCAGAAGCCAAAATTTGCAGGGTTTCCAAGGGTGTTGTAAGTCCATATAGGTATATTTGCTGGTTGTTGAAGTTAGGACGCTTTAACTGGCAGAACGCCGTTAATATAGTCGCCACGACGCATGCATTAGGAGGATCTATAAGCGTTCAAAAATCTCTAGCAAACTGAGTGAATCTGCTGCTTGAGGCCGCGGTCCTATGCTCCGAAAAATATAAACAGAGAGCCAAAAACAGGAAGCAAAATTCATCAACGTTGAGCGGTACATTTCAGGCAGGTTGATCAAATCATTGCTATAAGAGATTAATCGTCACTAAGTTTGCATAAATGACATCCTTGCCACAAACAAAAAAAATGGGCCAGGGGAACATCGATGAATACTAGAAAGGAATTTTTACGAATGTTGGTGATGCCTTTCGGACGGAGTAAAATATATATCCAAGTGTTCCCAGTGAAAAAAAGAAGTGTGACTTACTAGCTGCATTTGCGCGTCAACTGCTAAGAGCTTTCAATGCCTCAGTAGCTGACGCCGGCTCCCCCTTTGACAACGCTGCATTGCGAAAACAACTGCTGCTGGAGGCGGTGCCCTTCGCACACAAGTACCTTCCCATGCAATCGGAACATTTTCTCTTCAGACCCATTGGGAATATCTCCTCTGAGAGAAGAGGCCGTGCCGGGTGTTCTCGCCGAACGCATTGCCCACACAGGGCGATCACAGACTCCGTTGTCTGTGTCAGCCATCGCAGCGGCCAATGCTTCCAGCTGTGGGAGAAGTCCACAAATTGACTGCTCTACCTCCTGCCACTCGGCAATTTGCGAAGGCTGGAACCATCTCTCGTGCGAGGGCTGAATTTCTTTGACCGGTCTACGAGAAGTGTGCGGCTTGATCAGCGAAATAGCTGTGCCAGCAGTCGCCGCAACGGAAGACAGCTGTCTCTTTCATGTGCATTTTTTAAACGTGTACACAAGTAATATGGTAAGCGGAGGTAGTGGTACAGATAAAAGAAAAAGCTCCGTCCGTTTTCCGGCCGCACAGACCGATGGTTGCCTGAAGCAAGCTTCCGAAGCCTGCCGAGTAGCCAGGTCAAGACGCTTGAAAGCAAAAGTAGTGTCATAAAAGTAAGACTTGCATCAGGGGCAGTCTTGACGGTGTTTGATTACATGAGAAATTTACGTTCTTTCCTTCACACGAAAGAACACATGTGCGTTAGGTGGCCATCAGCTGTTAAATTGAAAAAGAGGAGCCGTATCAAAACGTCAGAATAAGTTTTTTCTGTCTTGTGTTGTTTTGTGCGCACATTTTTTTTCGGCAATAGGTATAAGTCATGCATTTTCATAATTAACGTTGTGATGTCCACCAGTTCTATTTTTCCTCCATGTGTTATCGCTGTTTTTTCAAATCTCCCTGTGCTTGAAACTCAAATAGTGCATGCTTCCAAGACGGAACTGTTTTTTTTCTAGATCTTCATATTCTGACCTTAGTGAGACAGTTCGAATCTTCGAAGATCAGTAATCGTTTAGCTACAGTGTACACATGAGAGCTAGGAAGTTTTTCATTTTGAGACAAGCAGTGGAAGCTCACAGGAAAACAATGGAACGATTCAAAGCGGCCGCGGTGGTTGAATTTCGATGGAGGAGAAATGCTTGAGGACCGTGTGCTGTGCGCGATATCAGTGCACGTTAAAGGTCCCCAGATGGCTGAAATTATCCGGAGCCCTTCCCTGCGGCGTTTTTTATAGCCTGAGTCGCTCTGGGACGTTAAGCCTCATAAACAAAACAACCAAAAGCAACGCCATGCGTGTCGTCTCAGAGACAGCAGTTCGAGCACAGAGTACAGCGCCGACGTCCTCTCTGCTCAGTCTGCTTCTTTCATTCAGCTTTACATTTCGGAAAGCGCTAGCTGCATACTGAACACATACACACTCGACGAGGTGCTTCGTCTGATGTGAGTGTGTGTCCTTATTTGTATGTAGTTCTAGGGCTATCCAAAACATTAGGATTATATACCAACTAGCCCTAGTCGTAGCTATTCCGACTTTCATTCAGCATTGATCCTAATAAGTTGAAGTAACACAGTTGTCTTAGGGCGGTTACAGGTTTTCCTAATAAATATGTAGTAACATAAACCATAAGTCGGGCATAAACCACGCAATAATAGCGCTGCAAAAAACGCACGCATGTATGGGCGCACACAGAAGTCACAAACGTGCGGACAGGGAGAGCTGTTCTGCGCCCACACAGAACGCAAGCAAGAGAGACTTTTTTCTCGTTACCGAGGGCACTTGAGGCATTTTCCCTCAAAGCCGACATTACCGTTATCAGTCCGCGCTGGCGGAGCTTCTTGGCAAACTGGCGCTCTGGGAAGCCGTGGTTCCACAAAGCACATGCACGGTCGTTTCTTTCTCGATGTTTGCGCCACGTCTGCATCTTTCTTTTAGTTTTCTTTGCCATGTCCGATCCTATTGCGAGGCACCCTATCTATTTTGCCATCATAGGGATCCGCGCTTTGAGAATGGAGCGCTCTCTGCCCACTCGGCCTTATAAATAGCGGCGTCGAGGGCCTCGGAATCAATTTGCAACCGTGGAGTGGGGCTTATTATATTCCCGTCGAAATGCAAATTGGATACATCCTTCTGCACTGCAGAGGAGTTTGAAGGTGGGTGGAAAAGGCGAAATTGGGCGCAGCCGTTGTTGAAATAATAGTGACGCAATAGCGAGAAAGCGTGGGTGAGTCCTCACAGATTGAGCCCCGTCATGATATTCGGACAGCGGCTACCCATCGGCAAAAAATTTCAATCACGATACCCGATTTCGCCACTCAGCAGAAGAAAAAGCGAGGGTGGCTACTCCAAATTGCACTGAGCTCCGAAAAGTGCTGCAACTTTTACCGTCCGCCTCCTTTTCGTGAGAGTGGGAAAGTTCAATTACAGATCTCGTTTTGTACAGTTAGTATAAAGCAGGCCAACATGGCCAGCAGTACATCTCATGAGCTACATGGACTGTTCTCTAAAACTTCTGATGGAGTTACTGTCCTCTTAACGGCTTGTTGCTGTAACACGTGCTTTAAGCCGAAAACTACAAATTACTCAGATCACAAGGGGGCGAACGCGGAAAACTTTCTCCTGAATCTTGAAATGGTACCACATCTTAATTAGCACGCACAGTTAAGGTTGGTAATCGCAGCAGGGGGCGACAGAAAGTTAGGCGCACGAATGAGATTAAGAAGTTTGCAGGGATAATGTGGAATTGGAAAGATACAAGGGAGGCCTTTGTCCTGCAGAGGGCTCAGTCAGACTTGACCATGATGACGACAAATAAGGTTATTATGATTACAAAATTAGAAATGGCACCTTTTTATAGCGTTAGCATAAACCTTTACATCGCCGCAATTACGATCACCCTTGTGCATTTCTTGTATTTATTATGGTGGTGAAAGCCAGGACAGTTTCTGAAAATTCTGTTCGACGTCGGCGGATGGAAACATCGGGAGAAATCCTTAAATTCATTATGCTTTAAAATATGTGCAAAGAAGAGAAGGTGTTTGTGGACGGCGAAGTGTTACGTTACGGCACGAAAAATGAGCATAGAGGTAAAGAGCTAAAGGTAGAACGCTTAGAATTTGAATGCCCACCTGATACGAACCTTGCATGGAGTATGTTAGCTTTGAACACTGCGTGAGTATTTTACCTTGGCGCTTGTTTAAAGCCACTGCTAGTAAATGGTAGTCGACGTTTAGTTGTAGTGTCACCCCAGCACTACTACCACGTAGCACTCACGTGAATAACACCAAGAAGCCTCAGAAATAAAGCCACAGGCCACGTCCGGACCTCCACCGCATTGCCTCCAGGTTGCTGCACATAGCGGCTTTCATTGTATAATTGTGTGGTTGGGCTATATGTTTCATTGCGAACGGAGGAATACACAGCGATAAGTAACGCGCACGAGAGAATAGTTCAGGGAGGTGGATAGTCTAATCGCCATGCTTAAACCACTGCACATATCTAGTATTGCGAGCAAGCCCGGCTTTGAGAACTGCTCGTTACAGGCGAGTGTTATGCGGTTTTCAAACTAAGTTACAGTGATGAAGGTTTGAGAGAATGGCTGAAGTCACACTTTAGACCACGGAGGAACTATTCGCGGCTGCATTTAAGTTTGAGTGTTCCAATTAGTCGTTGAAGTCAATGGCCAAGCAAGACCTCGCTGGTGGCCTGACGGAGGTGGTAAAGAAGTAGAGGAGGAGCAGAAGGGAAGAGAGCCGACGAGGAGAGGACACCTGACGGTGCGCAGGAAAGACGGTAGCGCGCGCGCAGGTACGTATTCCCGACAAGGGCGTTCACTCACCGCCGATGGCGTAATGACGTGGTGCCACGCGCGACAACCGGCTTTGCGCACGCAGTAGTTGCCAAAGCAGAGCAGTGACGATAAAAGCGCAAGCGACGATTTTGCCCGTTAGTGGCCTTTCGAGGGTGCCGTGGGTGAAGCCGAGAGGGAGGGACGTGTTTGCAACGCCGCACGTAAGCGAGAGGACTGAACCCGTAAACGTTCGGCGGGTTGAAGAAAAGAGGGATGCCCTCGCGACATTGGCCGCAAGCTGTCTACGCGATGAGATCCTCAAATCCGTTCCCACACTCCTCGGGCCATGAGGCCCTTAAACAAGCAGAATCGTCTCACCATTATGCATGGTCATAATTGCATTAACAGTTACGCGAGACAGCTCGCTCTCCCTTCTCGTCGTAGCCTTTAGGTAAGCCTCCATTAGTTTTATTCAATAATTCTTTCATTGCTGATGCAGGTAACCGTCAACGTAGTTTGCTCTGGAAGCTTTGGTGTTTTAACTGCGGCAGCGCACGAATCCATGATGCCAAACTTATGCGGCCCCACATGAACGCTACAGTACCCCAACTACTGCGCCACTCCACAACATGGATTAAAACGCCAAGGTACTTCAGCAGAACAACAGCTCAGATGCACTGCATAAAGCAGACTGCGGCATACTCGGCTGTTTTTTTTTCTCAAAAAATCTCACGATGAGCTTTTCAAACAGCGTAATCCTTGCAAGGCCGTTAGCGCACTTCACTGACGTGTTTGGGTGGCTTGATTTGTCGCGTAGCGTTGCTGTATTCCAACACACTCACTTGGCAATATATGCCGTGAACTGAAAGCTGCACCAAGAGGGTTATAACGGCCAATCCTTATGACTGGGTCGTTTCCATGCCTCTCGCCATTTAACCCGCTTCGCACTCCACCGGCGAGATCAGAAAACATTACGCAGATAGGACAAAGCAAATCTGCTTATGCCCCTCTAACATATAAGCGTAAAGCAAACCACCAAGGAGAAAAGCAACATTTATCTCTGTTCGCAGCGAAACAATAGAACTTAAGCGAAGGGCGCCAAAATGCAAGAATAATGCCACGTCTGGGGTGATAAACGGTGTGATAAACGAAGTAGGAGCATACGCATAGAAACTATATAGCCTGCCTGCACAACTGTGTTTAACTGAGCAGGGGTCTGCGCTCGTGCGTGCGTCTGCTTGAAATAGGAATAACTGCTGCTGCCTCTGGCGGCAGGCCAGCAAAGGAGCGGGAAGATGGATACTGTACGCGCGTTTTAGATTAATCCCGAAGTCCCAACGCTAATCCGTCTTTTCTGGGAACGGGAGGCGCGACGTGGCGGTCCGGAGCGCTGCGGGTGCCAGCGACGGCGTTTTAAAGAGTGCCTCCGAGGGATTTCCGTACCAAAACTGCAACCGAAGGAAAGGTTCTGGCGAAGGAGACCCGAGGGATTCAGAGCTCATGGGAAGCCGAGAGATCTTCGAAACTCGAGGCCTATCACCGCACCGCTCAGTCGTCACAAGGCTTTGCTTGCTGCGCGTGTGCTCCGCTGTCTGTTGCCGCGCTCGTCGTTCAGCTGTTCGTCCACCTTGTAAGAGGAGGCGTCCAGGGTGTTGTGCTTCTTCCTCGCGCTGGCGGCGTTGGTGACGTAGAACCTTGGGAACGCTTTCAAAGCGTCCGCCGAGCTATTCGCGGCGGGCGCCGAAGGAACAAGACATTTTTGAGAAAGAATTGACGACCCGACAGACTTCCCGTATCGAATGTATTCAATCTTCTGCCCTATCTTCAAAACGTTTCCAACCTTTCCCCGTTTTGTTCAAGCGTATTTATTTCGTTTGATCACGAAGAGGGCAGCTTTCCTGAATGCATCCCGGACATTCCATTTCGACCTTTTTGCACGAATATTTAAACTGAGAAGGCTGCCACGTGACAATAAGAAAATGAGCCCGATCTATACTTGCTGGGCATTGAAAGAGGATTTTACAAGTTACAATGCGTTATCTGAGGCTGTTGAAAAGATAGCTTTCTTCAGCGCCAACAAGGCGCTTGCTTTGCCAACTCTGGTTGCATATTTGAAGATCTTTATCTGCCTACGTGGCGCGTATAGAGCATATACTGCATTAGGTTTTTATTCTTAGAAGCTTACTTTTTTGAATGCTTTCTACAAAGTCTAGTGGCTCCCACTGCAATATAAATGCAGCCGCGTATCCTTGTAGACATTTTGCCGTTCAGTCTTTTCACTTTCAACCGCTTTTTTATCCTTTTTTGAATGTCCTCTTCCGCTCGCTTTCCATTCTACTTATCGTTTCATCGTTTTCAGGTTCCTGTTTGTTTTTAAATACCCAGCCACCACGTTTCTTTTTTCTTTTTATGGCGGGAGCTAGTTGGTGTGCCACTTGAACGACGTCCTTCAACGACGCTTCAACCTTGGATATCATAAGTACTCATCACAATCACATCAGGAAATTTTATCGTCTCTTTTTTGCTCCATGAGCATACTTTTTCCTTTTTTTTTCTGCTGATGTCGAAAAGGCGACAGGGGCAAGTAGATAATTCTTCGTCTAAGTTTGGAGTTTCTCAAGTAATAAAAAACAAAGAATGCCCAGAATGCTGAAGGTAGTCTTCACGCCTTAAGTTTCGACAAATGAGGCCACAGATCCCGTACCGTCCTTTAATGGTTTTATTCACTCGCAACGTTTGTGCTTCTGCTACTGCTTTTTCTCTCAATCTCTAAAGGTGTTCAGAGCAGTTAATGACGTTTGCTTTCTGTGTTACGTTAATTTTCTTCTGATTTAAGCTATTGGAATGAAGAACTCGAGACTCAGATTTATCATCCTTAACACTGCTTTCTTTATTGATCGAGCTCTTACTTGCCACCACTTCCTGATTTTCCTTTTGCCTCCCTTTTTGTTCACCTCACAAAAAATGCTGTTTTATCGCTGGATGAGAATGTCATTCTTCTCAGTGCTGCCCGCGTCGCTTGCAATGCCACCGCCTAGAACGTGACTACCTTCCGAGTTGGAGCTTTAGGCATGAGCGAGAACAGGAAGCTCGATGCTAAGCCTTTCTCGAAGAGGAGTTCCAAGAAGCACGCTGCATGAATTCTGGGAACTTGAGCCCTGCCAACTTTCATTCGGGACCGACGCACACCCTTCCCATTTTTGTTTTGTTGGACCTACTTTCTTCTTACGAAAACAATATTTTGTCTGACGTACTTGCAAATTATTATAAAATTTCGGTAACGATCAGCCCTTAACGAGAGGGGAACTAAATTGTCGGATAACCACGACCTTATACTATCTTGCGTCCGCAGAACCCGGCGTGGCAAATCGAAAACAATATTTTGTCTGACGTACTTGCAAATTATTATAAAATTTCGGTAACGATCAGCCCTTAACGAGAGGGGAAATAGGACAGTGGATAAGTGCCATTCACAATGCCTTCATACTATGTAGAGCATAAAGTTGGGCAAGCTTCCCGCCCAAGTCGCCATTTTAGCGAACCTCTACCGCCTTACACCTCCCAGTCATCGCATGCCCCGTAACAACTACTTTTGTGTAGAATAAACAAGCAAACAAATCCGTAGTCCTTGCTTGCCTTGAAGAAGTAATAAAAAAAGAAAGTGAAGTAAAAAAAAAGAAGGGTGGCTCCAGCACACTGTTTCTCATCCCGTGTAAAGCCGGCATGATACTCCGCAAAAGTAAAGCATGCAACAACCGTAATTTCACTTTTGTTACCTGTGGTGTCATCGATATTTATATCCTGGAGAGGCGCCACGCATTGCTACCTCCCCCTCGGTGCCACTTTCTTCACAAATGGAGTGTATCGCCTTGCTGAGCAACAAGTATTTCTGCCTTTGGAAGCTATCGTTGCAGACGCTTTTATTTGAAGGTGCTTTAATTCTTTTTGAGAAGTAGCTGCATTTACGACGATTACCTTTCTTTTAAGAAGAGGCTAACGCGACTCTTCTGCAAAAGAGAGGCCCGTAAAAATGTAATTCCACTACTTGACGTTCCGACACTTCAAAGTTGATACTTCTGACAGATGCAGTTGGTTCTTTTTTTCGTTAGGACAAATAGCACGTTCTGTGCCCTTAGCGTAACTGATCTGACCTAAAGGTAGGTGCTAGCTAAGGTAGAGGACAAAGCGTTCTCGAGCAGCTAGCTTTAGAAGATGTGATTAATGAATCATCTAGAGGCAAGCGCGAGCGATAGCGTGCGGTTGTACCAGACTGTTGCTAAATCTCTGTCTCGGGAACGAGCAGGCATGATTCTGTGACGTCATTCATGGTTCAAAGCTTCTCTGGTCTTTTTTTCGTATTCGCGGAGCGCGTAAGAACAGAGTCACTGCTCTTAGTAATATGAACAAAATATAATTCAGAAAACCAAGGTCGATTTTTTTTACGACCCCATTAGTACGCTACTCTTTCTTTGGCGGCAGTAGCGTAGAGAGTAAAACATATTAGCGTTTCGGGATTTTTCCAGTTTCATTGGCACTAACAAGATGGTGTTAATAATTTTGTTTTAACACGCCTCCTGGCGTATTTTTATTCTTTCCCTGCTACTAAAATCTATAAAAAATTAATATTGAAATTTGCGCCCCGAGAGTTCATTTTTTTAAAGTTATCAACTCCGTGTGCAAGCCTATGTCAGTACGCAGCAGAAGGAGAGATGATTATTCAAAACGAAATCTCTAACCAATGGAGGAAAGAAGGCCTCAGTCCAACGACCCGAGTTTAGAGATGAGGTCTGCCTCCCTCAGTCTGCTTGTTCAAGCTGCGCTGTCGTAGAAATGTCATAGCACATGGGCTTGACAGCATTCTAAGCACCTTCGGTCTCAAATTATGACAAATTACTTTCATTATTACGCAAGTTGTGGCCATTTGGTTTCGGTCTTTTGCAGTGCTGCTAAATACCAAGAAAATATAAGCGACTTATGTGTCAGAAAGAACGAAAGAAAGCAGCACGCAGTTAAGAAATCTGGTCTTTTGAGGCCTTCAGGCAGACCTTGTCACGTAGCCTGACGAAAGCTTTTGAAGTGAGTCGACCGTAGGCCGGATTTCGCTTGAACTCTTCTCGTGTCCCCAGTTGCGTCATTTTTCCATTGTGCAATAACTACTTAACGCACTCCGTTTTAAATGCTAGTGACAGGTCATCAATTTTTCTCAATTTACCGCACTTCACTGCGGTTCTTTTTTTTTTAGTTTTGACTTGAGCTCAACAGAGGCGGATATCTAATATGTTGAAATAGCGTGACTGTTGCAACGCAGTCGAAGTTCACTGCAGCTAATAAGGGACTGTCTTCCAGCGAACAATTACAATGCATTTTAGACGAACATCTGCTAGTGAGAACGTGCTAGTGAATCTGCGCTTTTAAGCAATAGAAAACTTTCTTTAATCCTGACCGTAGAATGAAAATGCGTTGTAAGCTCAAGTACAGACAATTTCGCTGAAAGTTTGGCACCTGGACGTACAAGTTCAACGGTTGCATAGGATCACGGTTGCCATTATCGCAAGCAGCACAGGTAATCCGCCCAATATTGCAACAGGATGATTGCATCCTGGTCATTTGTAGGGCCAGCCTTGGCCAATGCGGTTCAAATGTTGGGCCAATTGCCTGTGCTGCTTGGGGTATAATTTTGCTCTTCGGCATTTATGAGTCGCTTGAAATGCAGAGGTCGAAACGGTTATTGCATGGCGCTGCGGCAGCAGCACGCTAGTTTTGCAAAGTCCAATAAAGGACTGCACTTTTTAGCAAGATTCCAAGAACTGGCGTATACATGTTAGTCTACAATAAGATACAACGCGGTTGAAAAGCATTTCCTTCGTCAATTAATTTCTCCAAATTCGGGTTATTATCGCAGATTAGGTTTCATAAATGCACACATAATTTATTAACGTAATTTATAAACAAAAATACGCACATCTTCGCCTAAGATTTTATTTGACACTTGCACCTCCGTGAAAGCTTTTAGTCGTTTTCAGCCTTCGAGATGATAGAGGATGAAGCCATAAGGGACCTAGCACCTGAGTGAGGATACACGAAGTAAGAGATTGGTGCTCACGAATGAACAGCCCCTGCGCTGTCATCTGTTATTCTGCTTTGGTCTGCATCTACGTTTTCTTTTTTCTTTTCTTTAACCTGCCTATTCCGCTCAAGACTGCCTCGCGAGAAGAAGAGAAGCCAATTCCGACGCCTGAAGCCAAGGAGGCAGAAAAGAAAAGAAACTGCTACAGCAAAGACAGAAAGTGCTGCAATCCCAGTTTACGGCTTCGTGTTACAACCGTGCGAAGGCAACTGAGAGAAAAAAGAGCGATGGAAAGAGAAAGACTTGATCAGAAGTGTGCGCAAGTTATGGCGGCGCCAAAACTGACGCGAAACGAAACAGTGCTCCGAGACCTTCGGGACTCCACTAGACTCTTAAATAAACTCGCGCACGTGCCCATATAAAGACGCTTCCCCATTGCTCGGTGTTCACGCGAGTGTAAAACGCGAACGGTGAAACAAGCGGGCCGCTATATAGGGGAGCGGTGTATAGGTGCTATAACCTCGATAAAGGAAGGGTGCCGACAATTCGCGCTTTAAATCTTCGCTCCTTTTCGTGCTCTAGCATTGGGTCATTATAAGTGTTCTTATTTATTAATTTTTTTCGCTATAGAAAGCAAGTGGTGGGAATGGCGCGTCGCGCTTCGCTCACTATGCTGGATTACGCCAGTCAGCAGACATGCCTCCGAATGACATTCAAATAACGCTTAGTGATCGGATGGTGTTAGAATATTGGCCATGCCAACAATATGACTGCTCCAATTTTGAGACATGCAAAAAACGGTTGTCCTGATACGCTAACGAAGCTCGCTGGAAATAATATAAACGCCAATCAGCCTTATGCGACCAAGGGGCCAAAGGGATTGACTAAGGCGAAGCCTCTGGCCAAATTGGTGTGGCATAATGAAATGATGGAGCCCTGAACAGAAGGGACACGATGAGAGACACGGACGAGCTTTGACTCTCAGCCGAACATTTGCCTTCGTTAGGACGAAGGGAGCTGACACCAAGTTATTGTGCCGCATCCGCATGAGCTCGGCTCGGCGCGGACTCCAGCTTGGATGCACTAGACCAGAGAGGCATCACCTTTACAGTGCTACTCGATGTGGTGTATATGATGGCTTGCGACATTTCCTTGCGTGCTGCCCAGAACATGGCAGCGAGAGACGTTCCCTACTTGCTCGCCTCAAGAGGTCTCACATGGCCCAAGAAGAATGTCGGAGGGAGTCTTCCCGACCTTCCTATCTCTCCGCGGCACAGAATTGAGCTACAAGCGGCAACAATGGGAGCAATAAAGTTTTCTGATTACGTAGCTACTCTTACGAACATGAACAAGACTCAACGCCACTGACGGATTTCCGGGCAGTCAAACAGGGAGCCGCCACCCCTCTCCCCGCCTTTTCAGTCGAGAAATTTCCTGTAGGTAACCATACGAATTCCTTTGTGTTTCGACGCAAGATCCCAAGGAAAGCTTTGTGGAAATGCGACCCCCCCCCCTCTTTTCTTGCTGCCCCTTCAAAGAGCCACATGCGCTTCTGCTCAACTGTGCCACGAATGGTGAGGTTTATTTTTTATGTCAAGTGTCGCGACGCCAGAGCAATCAGCAAGAGCAATCGCAAGGCTTGTGTAGTTAGCGTTGTCTGTTGAGTTTTTCCGTAAGAGCAGGAACTACGTCGTCCTAATCTGTTACATACGTTAGTTTGTGGCTGCACTAAAATATTGAAATATAATAAGCCGAAGCTACATCAGTAGGAAGGACATAAATAACGGCGTGCGCTCAAAAAAGAATTAAAAATAGTATTGTTGAGCCTGCGCGAACGGAAAGAGGCGGGCAGAGAGAGGTGAGACGGAATGATTGTTGCCTTCCAAGTAGAACAAGCTTCGTAGAGGGCAAGGCCGCGGTAGCACAAATATCTGCCAAGGCAACAAACAAGCAAGACACCTCAAAGCTCAATGCACCGAAGTGTACAAACACCAAACGAAGTGAGAGGTCCCGCCGCGAAAGTGCGCGAAAGCGACTTAAAAAGCGGCGCCAAGGATCGGAAGGAAGTGATGTGGTACGAACCGCCCTGCGAACCCTCAGAGCGCGGTTCGAGCATTGCTTAACGCCATTATCCCACATTTTGAGCTTGTACTTCATCGCGTATTCGCTTCCCTCTTTTATTTATCTTTCTCTGCGCCGCTTTATCCGTGGTCCAAGAACGAGCTCGGAATTGAAATGGCCCTGCATCCTAGCTTCCAGCTGCGCTATGTAGGGTGTTATAAAACAGGAAGGGTGGCTAGGTGGAAGGGGCTGCTGAATGAGACCGGATGCGGCTCGTGTCAGCCTGCAGGCGAGCCGTTGGAGTGGCGCGCGGGTTTCTGTTTTTATTAGTCTCGCCGATCGGTTCGCCTCGGACGCGCTTCGCCGTTTACAGCCAGGAAGGCGATAAAATAATTTAACGAGAGAGCTCCAGTCGTAAACGCCTCCGGTGATGCAGGCTGCAGTCTCTGCCGCTCAAGGCGACTCGACCAAGAGGCCGCGTCCGCCGCGTCGTCGCATCGCTTGCTTCGTGCTACTCTCCACTGCTGATTTGTTGACTGTATATTTACTTGTAACTCCAAATACTCGTGGCCATAAACCTGTGCACCATGAAGCATTTACAGGCACGCTCGGGTAAAATGAAAAAGAAGTCCGTTCAAATAAAGGAGACAAGAAAATTGTAGCGAACGCCAGGGCACGTTTTATGTTTCATAACACTACTTTCTCGCTGCGCTGCTAACACACATGTTGTCGCCCGTGTGCCTAGAGTTGACATATTTTTTTTTCTTGCACTGGGAAAGTGTAAGAGAGGAAATAGACCTCAGTTTGTGAGTTCATGGGAGGACTGCCATCGGGATATTGACGCGACATACTGCAAGCGGAGGCAGAAAATTAGAACATTTCGCTAATTTTGCATGCCCATTAAATGATGAGAAACATGATGATCGTTTCGACAACAAAGATGGCAATTGTGACAACAATAAAAACGGGCTATTTTGATTGAAAATGACCACGTTGCTAGATAAGCATCGCACTAACTCAATACGCACGAGTTTTTCTGCACTACCGCAAGCATTAAAAGTGAGTCTATTGCAGCGACGTGAATGGGATTGAAGGCATATCAGTCATCAGAGAAGAGGCATCGGTGCGTCTTGGCCAACACAGCAGTCCAATTAATCAATGCTTAGCCACCTTTATTTTTGAGAAATGCATGGGGTATCTATTTATGAACGGCACGTAACACGTCGGCTCTCGCCAGAAGCTCTGACTGCACACTCTTTCCGAAGATACGGCGCAGAGAGGCACGGCAGCTATCAAGGAGAGTGGCGAAGAGTAGGAAATGGCTGCGGTCTCAGGAGAACAGAGTTAATATGATGGCGTCGCGACTGACGACGATCACCAGGGTACGGCCGCGGTGTATATATGAACGTATAGGGACAGCGGGACGCGGCCAGGAAGTCGACGAAGACATGGCGCGTATTTCATATATACAAACTTGGGATATGCCATTGTGGCGGCTTAATGGCTGCTGCAGACGAGAGAATTATTAATACCGATACCCTTCCTCGCTCGCTTTCGCCTGTCCTACTGCTTTTTTTAATTCTTTTTTTGCCCTCGACCGTCACGGCATACGTGATTAGTATACCGGGCCTGAACGGTCTCTTTTCCGCCATTCCAGTGTCGGGAAACGACCGCCCACACTCCTTCGATGTTGTCAGCAGCAGGCATAAAAGCCTCCTTACAATTGGCTGGACTCAGGTGCTTATAAGGTGGTGACGAAGAATATTATGTTGTGAGGCAGTGAGAGGAGCTAATAATACAAATGCGCATTGCCAGTCACGCGAGGAAGGAGGAAACCTGCACCGGAAGAACACCAAGGAGACACAGCAGATAGGCGACATTTACTTGATTAAAAATCATATTTTTTTTACAAATGCTTATAATAGATCTTGTAGAACATAGCGTAAACATCACAAAGATCAGATCCAAAGAAAGGAATTGAGCAACATTTCCAATCACCGTTAACAGCATGCAGAATTTTTTTAACATTTCAAAAGCCTCATCCATACATGGGGCAGATTCACTGGAGTTCATTCAGGCAATTACATAAAAGTTCGAATTTGTTCACAAAAGAAACTACTTTAAAGCTAAGAAAATTGCCGAGGAATGTTTTGGGGCTTTTTATAAGGGTTATTCTATATATTCCGATGCTAGCCTCACCGTAGCAAGTGGATGAGACTAGTCTAAAAAATTCTAAGCCAAAAAAGAAAAAAAAAACGACAAGCAAAAGGAGACAGAGCTGTGAAAGCAAATGAATCTGCAGCCAATTCGTTCCAGCTTGCATATATTTATGTGCATTCCACGAGCGTTCCTTTTCTTTTTTCAATCGTTAAAAGCACAAAACGGAACCTAAGTACCACACAATGTGATAAAGGAATAAAAAAATATCGCTGTCTAGAAGAATTTGCTCCTCGCGTTTTGTGGATTTAGTGGGCAGAGTGAATTTAATGAAAACTCAGTCGCCAAATTATCAACAACAATCAATCAGCGCCGCTTGTCGACAACAGCCACTCTAAGCTCGCCTAATGCGATTAATGACTAGAAGTGCCAAATGTCCCTTCCCACTATTGATGGTATCTCGAAAATTTACGATCTCGCGACGTTCAAGAGCTGTGCGCGAGCTGTCGACTTCCACGCAAGAGTGATTCAGAAAGCACGCACCATGTCGCCTCGCCTTCCCTTCCTATATAGTGCGCCTTGCTGAAAGGCGGTGGCAGACGAAGCGCAGAAAATTAAACCCGCGTTAGAACTGAAGGTCGCCGCATTCTTCGTTGTTATATCTGACTTTTTTACTTTTTTGCACATCATAATTATTATTTTTTTGCAGATATGCACCGGTTGCCCACATTCATTTTATTTTGAGTTGAGGATCGAGTTATCTTTAGCGTTTCTGTGTCGATTCCATAGCCGGTTGATTGTGAGACACGGCCTTTGCTCTAAACTTTTCGTTTTTAATCAAATTAGGTAAATAATGTACTTACATCTGACGCTCAGGAATCTGTCGGCGTGCAGACACGATTATTACAGAATATAAGACCAATAACCTGTGGGCATCCTCTTTACCTCCTGCCCGCCCGATGCGTCTCTCTCTCTCGTGGCCTACCGCGGCCCTTCCCCTCCTGGCCCCGCGTCGTAACGTGGCTGGCCGTCTATTCCTCGTCGAGCCTTCGTCGGCCGCGCGAGCCGCGCAAAAATCGGCAGTGGAAAGGAAGTCGCCGGACACGACAGCCCCTCCTGCCCACCAGGTGGCGCAAGTTGTTCCCTGTGCCTGCTGCCTGCCCGATGCCTGCCTGATGCCTGCGTGCGGCCGAGGGAGGCCGTCAAATACACATTCGGAGTTCCCACTAAATGGTTTACCTGCGGGCTATTTCTCGGTATGTTGTTCTTCGCGGCCTCAGCTGTGGTTCGTGCTAGCGGAATGGTGTTGGCCCCGAGTACAGGGGGCAAACCGTGCTGGTTTCATATATGGTTTCATCTCAATAATAGACCGTCTAATGTGTTCCCGATGCACACATATTTTCGCGTTTTCATGTTCATACTTTAGGGTGGCACCAGATTTAACGATGCAGTTTGTTTCTTTTTGGCACTTAAAAACGCAGCTGGTCAATTTGGGAAGGAGCGAATGAAAGCAAGAAGGAAAACAGTGCCGACGCGTGCGCCGAAGCGTTGCTGGTAACGATGTTTTCATTGGAGTAAAAGGCATTTTCTGAGCAATTATCACTAACAAATGCGCCTTAACTTCATTTTTATCACTGAGAAAAAGCATAAATATCAGTGTGAAAATTCCCCCGAGAGCGTGTCGTCGTCGTTGCACCGCGAATCAACAAGCGAACGCCTGATAGAAGCGCCGTTGGTGCGTATGGCGAGACTGCCTGCATGGCTCTTCAGGGGTCAGGCGCGCAGTGCTAAAAAAAAACCGAAAAAGGAGGGGAATTTCTTTTTCGTTCGCCCCGTTGAACCTAGGCCAGCGAGCCAGCTCCACAGCCACGGCTCCTTGCGTGCATATCGCGGGAAGCCAAGCAGTAGCGGCAACAGTCAACGCCTGCAACACATTTACGTTAATGTCGTGCCTCGCTAATGAGTTTCGGATGCACGACCAGAACGCAAAGTCAATGTGCCGGGGTGGTGATCTCATCCCGCACCTCTTTGGAAGAGAGCCGTATCGGTGAAACGAAAAGAGAGCAGAGGAAGAAGGTGCGCGGTTTGTGATCCCGGAAGCGTGGAAAAGGAAACAGGAACAAGTGAGAGGTTGTGACAGTTGAAAGATGATGGTGGGCGTTTCCGCGTTTTAGGGAAGAGAAAGCAAATGATGCTACCAAGGAAGATGTGAGTAATGGCTGCATGTAGTGCACCGATCTTCTTGCATCACCGCGTTCTGCATTCTTGGGGATTCTGGACTCGCTACTCCGAACAACGCATGTCACACTTGTTTGCTTCTTGCCATCCGCCGTCATCAGCCGCCCTACAGAGTGGCGGTTGCAGCTGGTACGAGCCCGCGGTTCTTTTATGATATTCTTGGTTGTTTTTGTCCCACTTTTGGTTTTGCTCCGTTTTTTTCGTGTTCTCTTCTTTGTTACAGTTCTGTGTGGAGTTCGTCTCTCTTCCAACCCATCCGGCGTTCTTCTTTCAGTTTGAGTTCCACCTGCTAAGCGCAAGGACGTTGCTCAGGCAAACATCCCCGCTTGGGTATTTTCCGGATTTCCTTGCACTGCCTCAGTGTGCGAGTGTGCAGTCGGCCCCTGTTCCACATGTTCTCCTCCGCACCATCGCTTCACCCTCCAGCTTTAAGTCGCTTGTCTCTCAGTCTGTGGGTCGCTACTCTCAGTCTATGTCCTTCCGTGATTTGTTTTCTTCAAGGCTGGTTCACTTTTCTTAAATTTATAACTTAAACTTAATGGCCGCCGTATCCAAACCGATACAACACGTTGGCCCTGAAGAAAACGCAAACGCGCTTATTCTGTTAATACCGTCGCTTCTTCTCTAACATACAAAAGCATCAAGACAGCACAGAAAAACCACAATACGACGGGCGCTTATAATGCCTTGGTCTTTAAGGTACTCCACCACCTCCTTGATATTTTGGTAGCTCTGCAGGCCGATGTTTTTGGCGTTACATTTGCAGTCAAGGACGCATTTCATTTGCAAATTATTTCTTAAAGCTGCACCGCTATAATTCAGTCATTCACATAAGCGCAATGTTTTTATCAGTTCCATTCTCAAAGCGAAGCGACTCCTGCAAGCAGGCGATTTTGATAACATTACGCTAACTGCTCTTACCAACTGCACAAAAGGTTAATATTTTCGACGCCGGCCTCACGCTCATGTTAAGCACATTCGTAGCGCAACAGGGAATTATGCTAGAATATTAAGAGAAACAATTGTGCAAACGTGTAGCGAATTCAAAGTGACTCTAGAGGTCACTTCCCTTCAAATAAACGGGGATGCCTATGCGGTTTCTGCGGGCCCCCTTTTGAGAATGATATCAAGCACGGTATTTTTTTTAGCCCGCTTGACAATAGGCGAGGGATGCGTGGCTAATGCGCAGCCCTCGATGGAATCGGTGCCTCTCCCTTGCATTCCTCAGCGCGGGGCATATGGTTCAAGAGTTTAACTCACAAAAGGTTGTTAGATTCAACTTCACATACTAAGGTTCGTTATATTCGAGTATAGAGTATTCTAAGTTCATATAGGTAGTATACTAAGTTCATTCGTAGCCAATTGGGCAGGTTGCACCTGCCACTGGCTACTCATAGGCGGCGGTCGCCATTTCGGCTTGCACAAATCCTTATAATGTCATGCATTAATGAAACAAAAATATTGGGGGTCGTGATTAGAAAGAACGATTAGCTGAGAATGGGGTAAAAGTACGTGCTACGTGCGTCGACTAAATCGGGCTGTGTTACGGCACCTATATCAGACATGTATACATTTGATCGAGAGTCGATTTGGTGAGACAAGTTGCTCATCAGTAAATATAACGATTGGCATCATATCAGCAGTGGTTTCGCTATCAGTTATTTACCAGCACAAGAGCGCTAGCATACGACGAAGTATTCTTGCACACAGGCAAAAATAAGGAAAGCACTCCTATCCAGACGATGCCAGGTGTATATTTCACGTAATACAGCACGGGTTTAGTTAAAGCAAAGGATAGAAGGCAAACCATCCTATGAAGATAGTATAACAGCGTTCTCATATGGCTGCCCCGGATTCCTCATATCACAGAAAAACAAAAAGAAAAAAGAGAAAGCTAGGGAGAACTAATCCTCTAGCCGCGCATTCACTTTACATCCTCGGTAGTCTGTTATTGCCGTACTTGCCTCTCGTAATTCTTTTTTGGTTTCGGCTTCGTAGGCGTAGGGCATTGCACGAATAAAACATTTTAAAAATGTAGGACGTAATCCTCTTATAAATGAGGGCAAGCAAGGAGAAAAAAATAATATTGAAAAATGAGAGCACTTAGAGTTGATGAAAAAGGATCGTTCAAAAAAGGTGTTCTTAAATGCTGCCCCAACAGAAAACTTCTTTTCCTCTCGTTTGCATTTCATTCATCACTCAAATACTTTCTTAGCCCTGCCTTAAATCGTAGTTGGTTTTTGGCGACGAAATTAATAAAATTGAACACAGCGCCCCTTCTTCAGCGACAGCATTTTGCTCTTACAAATGTCGAGAGGTCATTGCCTTCCGCGCTACCAGCATTGCGACGCGATTACTAGGAAGAAATGAAGAAAATCCGCAGACGGGGCAGAAGCCCCGGATGCATTTCCTGTGCCTCTGCGACGACCCAGAAAGGAGCCTGCGTTGAAAATTGAATTGTTCCGGGCTCTATCTTCAATCTCTGAGGCCTTCCCTATACGCGCTTTTCTGAAACAGGGACGAAGTTGACATGACATCGTCGTCTTCATGAGCCTTCCTCTGAAAGCAGAGATTCGAAGAGGCCGGAAATCAGGGCAAAAGGTCTCACTCACCGACGGCAGAGGCACCTTTTTGAGCGCGTGGAGGCGGCCTCCCCGGAGATATCACGAGAGCGTGCTTGTGGGAAGAGGGGTACGTTTGCTTTCCTAATGAAGGCACAACCCCGCTGAGGCCAAAGTTTGAGACTAGAGGAGACTGCATTTTCAAGCCCATTTCTCCCACCCCAGGATCTTTTTGCAGAAAGTTCGGGAGGCAGTTTAGGACACGTATATAGGGCTGAAAAGGCGCGTCGCATCCGAGAGTAGCTAGGTGACGGAGCATTTTGGAAGCGTTCGTTCAAACTGCAGTGTTAAAAGCCCGAATGGCAGATTTATAACATTTTCAAGTCTTCACCGTTACAAAAATTTTAGTGTCCAGTCTACAGACTGTCCATAGGCTTTTGTCAATACAGTTTATAGGCTGTCTATTGACAAATCGTATATATAGACTTGTCTATAGGCAGTATGGGTGTCCAGACCCACTTTGTTCTTTACAGATACCATGGGCGCCTGCCCAGTCGGACCCTTTTTGGGAGTACGTAAATACTGAGAACAAGGAATGCGAGGACTTCCACGCAACCTCTATCTCCCCTTAAAACACCTACCGAATTCTCGTTAACAGCCTTCTAACCTGAAATCGGGGCAGCGTGCAATGTGTGAATGGGAGTGAGCGAAGCCTCCTCTACTGTACGAGTTAAAAGGGCGCGAACAATATGAATGGTGAAACGTTTGCAACAAACGCAATGTTGTGAGTTAGAAAAACACCCCCTCAAGCGGTTTCAAGAAACAAGATATGCAGTGCCATTTCTGCTGAATATCCTAGATTCCTTTTGTACTATGTGAATACACAAACCTCTATCCTCCATCCAACATTCAGAAGGCTCCACTCATCGTCCTTCCAGTCATCTCCACAAGCCTCCTCATACCACAAACCCATTGTGAAAGCAAATTCAAAGACGGAAAGGAATAGCCCAGCAACTGAAGCCGACTACAGGAGACACAATCTAAGCAGACTATAATGATTACGCAATACATCACCGCGTCAAGCGCATTGATCGTCGGTGAATTTTAAGCTCCTTTAATGTGCCTTCAGAGACAACAAGAAGGTTAAACCTGCTCTTACCCTTCTCCCCCCTTTTCTATTCCGTTGCCAGTGCTCTTTTGTCATTTGTCTTTTGTCTTTTGTCTTTTGTCAGTGCCTTATGGCATCGAGTAAACATACAGAAAGCGCTTAAAAATTCCGCAGGGACCACCTATTTCTGGCAGCTCCAATTGTAGCCTGTCACATTACGCCCTTGCTCGGAGCCATCGTTGCCCTCCCGCTGATTTGACACTGCACCAATTGTGGTGTTGCGCCACTCTCGTTTTCCTCTTCGCTTGCACAGCGTGTCTTGCTCCAGACATTTGCCGCAGTCAAACCACACCGCTACTACAGGGTCTCCGAAATTGGCCTCTGTTCCCTCCACTCCCTCTACTAACACGTCGTCTGTTTCCTTTCCTCCTCTTGTTTCCTTTCCTCCCCTCTTTCCGCTCAGATTGCTCTGCGCGCCAACCTTTTCCTGCGTCCGGAGAGGCAGTGTGACCGGAGCTGGTGGTTCTATTATATTACTCTAGAAAGAAAACAATAACAGCTCAATGGCGGTGTAGACCTTGTGCACTTTTTAGTTTTTCATTTTCCTTTCCTTTTCGCGCAATTTTTCTCCTCCTTCTCGAGGCTTCCTTAACAAAGGTTAATATTGCAGACTAACTTCCTTCCCCGTCTGCCCTCCTTTTTCTTCTTTTCCGGTCGCGGACAGCCAGCCCACCGAATGAGGCACGCTGCAGCGAGCGGGCTAATCCCTTTTGTTGGCCGAGCTTCCAAGTTAATGGTGCACGCCTCCCGACCACGTCATGTGACCTAGATCCTTTGTCGAGGTGCACATTCCTTGCACTTCTTTCCTCTCCCCACCACTCTAGATAGGCAGGGTGGCAGCGATGGAGAAACTCGTGCCATTTTTCTAACTCTATGAACACCGGTTCCCCCGTTTCAAAACCACCAATGCAGCTGCTATTGTGCGGGTGCCATCCTCCATGCCCTTGACAATCTTCCGAGAGGACTTGTGTACTGAGCGCCATGTTTTCGTTGTTTCGTGCGTTTTTTTTTGTTTTCTCGGCACTCACCTACACTCAAGCACTCATCCGTTTATCCTCATTGTTTCAGACGCACCCGTACCGGCCACATGCATGCACTCGGACGGCAACGGTAGCTGGCCAGTGGAGTGTGACAGGGCTTCCACTCATTTACAAGTACAAATTCAAGCAGTAAAAATATTACCGAAGACAAATCGCAGCCTTTTTTTTAAAAAAAAGGCTTCATCTTACTGCCCCCCCCCCCCCCCCCCCCCCCTACTTGGTCGTTGTCTCAGCGCGCTTGCCCATGCGCAGACGACCATGCAGCAGACGACGCTGCTACGCCCAGCACTACTATTGGCTGCGCCGCCGGCCAAAGACTTCTAGCAGTCGTTGCGAAAGAGCATAACTTCCGGCACATTTTTTGGCGTGCAGCTTGGACAGTGAATTCCTCTCCTGAGCTTTTGTTCCTCGACACGAGTTCGATGGACAAAGGGCAAACAAGCTGATGAACGAGAAGTTTTCACTTTTTCACTGGTCAGTGGCCGAACGGATGACTCCACCATCAAAGTCAGAATTCCGGAGGAGAGGAAGAGAGAATAATGATCGAGAAAGAGAGGAGAGGGAAAGATAATGCTTCCACCTCTCGGGGTAGAGCGTGAGCAGTTAACACCGCATGACATCTGTGGAAATGAAGACACAGCACGCGTCCGCTTCCGTCTCTGCTTCCCCGCTTTCACGTGAGTATACATGTAAGGCGTGCGGTATTGCATGTTGTGGGTGCCATTTCCGGCTCCAACTGAAACCACGCTACACGTGCGCTTGCACGAACACACGCACACGTAAACAAAGAAAAATAAAAAAAACGACAGAAAGTATTGCTTGGCACGCGAAAATAAAGAGGGCAAGGAGACATAGGGACTGACGGCGAATGAATAAACGCTGTCGCCAGGGAAGTGTAATTTCTATTACCTCGGGCTATTATTTACGACGCGGCTCCATTGGAGGGGGAAATGGTGATCATTAATTTCCTCGGGGCTTCTTGCGACTTCTAGTGTTCACGTGGCAAAGCTTCGTCTTGGCTTCGCACGCAACTGTGTGTGTCTGATGCCGTTTCCCGCTGACGACGTTGCCGGAGTAGGATGTACGTGCTTAAGTGCGTGCGTATCTGTGCAGAGTAGGATCCCGCTCATAAGGTTTGTAAAGGCGGCGGCATCGACTTCTATAGAGTAAGTAGAATGCAGCCCTCCTCCGCCCCCATTATCATCCCCTCCCAGCGCACCATTTTCTTCTCTTCGTGTTTTCCTCGTCTCAGTCGATGTAGACATACTCCTCCTCCTCCTCCTCCTCCTCCTCCTCCTCCTCCTCCTCCTCCTCCTCCTCCTCCTCCTCCTCCTCCTCCTCCTCCTCCTCCTCCTCCTCCTCCTCCTCCTCCTATCCTCGCTTTGCCTTTGCTTTCTCAGACTGCGACCTCTACCGGCCTCCCTCCGGTAGTTCCTGTGTTAAAAAGGGTAGCAAGATGGATGATCCGTCATATCCGGCAAGCTGAGGACACACGAAAAATCACAACTGGCGAAAGCGAGCCGGCGATTTTCACACGCGCTCGCGTGCGTCCTACAGCACTGGTGATGTTCCGGCGATCCGCGTCTTTCTTCGGTGTGTGTGCACCGGTCTTTACTTCGTCTTCCGTTGCGGCCTATGCATTTCGATTGGCTGACGTGCACAAGGCCTTGAGTGGACAATGCCCAGCCAATGGTGTGATGTGGAGCTTCCTTTCGTTCCCAGCAACTATGATTCATCAGAGGCCATCAGAGTTATAGCGGCGCGCTTTTGTCCAAAACGAAGAAAACAAATTGCATCCGGTCATGTTTTATTAAATTTGTTGGTTTAATGTTGGTCCCATCCTATATTGTGCACGTGCAGGTTCGGTACGATTGCATAATGGTAAGTAAGCCAAAGCAGTTAGCAAAATGGGTGCTAACGAAATAGCGTTAAGGCGCCCGTGTGACAGAAAAGCCGGCGTCTTCGTCGCTGACTGTGAGCGAATAGTCTACGGAAAATTCCCCAGAAATGCAACGTGACCTTGTGGCCCCATCACAACCAGCCCGCCGGGTCGCAGAAAACTGACTACCATGGCAAGTGTCAGGAAAATTAATGATTGGTCGCGAGAGGCTGCTCGGGAAGAGCAACCTGGGTTCGAATTCGAATTTCATCGCGAATTTCAACAGAGTTCATTGCGAGTTTCACTACCTTTTTGTTCATGCAAAGACATTCCGAAACTTTCTGGCTAATAGCGCCAGGGAGGTGTTCTCATCTCCGTTCTGTTAGTATAGGTATGTAGAGGCGTCTATTACAAGACATCCGAAGGCCGCATTAAGCCTCCTTGAGTTTCAGAGTCGCGAAATGTGAATAATACCTCCTCTCAAGCAATTAGTAGGATATCGTGTTTTTAGTATCCGATATTAAGCAACTCAGTCTAACTGAATATTTTTGAAGGTCAAAGCTTATAGGAAGAAGGAAAAAGCAAGTGGAATGAAAAGACCTATTTGGGATAGTTATAGCCCATTTAAAGGAGTTTTAAGCCGGTTAGTTAGAGTGAGCCTCAGTCTTTCGGACAGTAAAATTGCACACCTAGGCGCGCTGTTCTGTTGCTTCGAGTGGAACTGAGAGAAATGACTGGTAAAGAAACAGCATCGAATGAAACATGAAAAATGCTATATCCTACTGGTAGCTCTCTTCAGAATGCGTCCAATATCGATACTTCGGTGTTTCAGAGCCGCTTTTCAGGTGTTGCGACTGCTACATCAACTTCATCAGCCTGCTTAAAACCGCTCTCCCATGTCTCTCCAATTAACCCTGTCCTGTGAGAGCTGCAGCCGTCCTATCACCACAAATTTACTAATATCATCATCCCGCCTAACTTTCTGTAAACCCCTGCTACGTTTTCCTTCTCTCGGTATTCATTTCGTTATTCTTACGGACAATCGGCTATCTTGCCTTTGCATTACATGCCCTGCTCAAGCCCATTTCTTCCTCTTGATTTCGACTAGGATATCATTAACCCGGATTTGTTCCCTCTCCCACTCTGCCCTCTTTCTGTATTTTAACGGTACACCTATCATTTTTCTTCCCATAGCTCCCTGCGTTGTCCTCAATTTAAGTTAAACCCCTTTCGTTATTCTCCATGTTTGAGCCCCACAGGCGATTACCGGTAAGACACAGATTTTTATACTTTTCTCTTGAGGGATATTGCTAAACTGCCGTTCATGATCTGAGAGAATTAGGCAAGGGCACTCGGCCTCTTTCTTATTGTTATTTCGCTCTCATAATTTTGATCTGCGGTCACTACGTGCGACGTATTCTTTTACCACTTCCAATGCCTCGCTACCGATTCTAAATAGGCTAAATACCTGCTCACAAACTTACGCCCTTGGTACGAGTCGCATAGTGCTCATTTCGTAGGTTATTACACTCTATACCATTTAGTTTTACTCAAAAAAATAAGCAAAAGTCAAGAGGCGTGGTACCGAAAATTTCAAGGGCCACCCTTCGAATCGGAATGCACACTTGAAAGGGAGTGAACCATTTCAACCAGCAAGCAAAATTATGTCTAAAGGTGCACGGTAGAGAAGAATATATTTATTGCATACCTGACTGCCTCGAATTAGGCGAAAGTATTTAGAAGTATAGGTTCTTAATTGGGGAACCAGATGGAGTATGTAAGAAGTATAGGTTCTTAATTGGGGAACCAGATGGAGTATGTTGTGAAATTTTGTAAGAGCGGCTACGCGTTCGTAAGTGAATATATCCTAGGAATATAGCTTTTCTTCATTGCAGTGAGATGATGACGCGCAACCTTCGGCGCGTGATTGGCGAGTAACTAACAACGTGTTTTCGTAACAGCAGCGGAAACACCCAAGACGGGCTCGAAGAGGTATTTTCAGGACTACCTAAGACAAAAGCTTCACTCCTATTCTCTTCCGATAGGTGCGCGCGGCGCTATTTCTCTCTCCCGTCCACATGCCCGCTATGGAGGCGAAAAGCAAAAAGGCATTCGTGTGCTGTGCAATGTCAGTGCACGTTAAAGATCCAAGCAGGTCGAAATTATTCCAGAGTTGTCCACTGCGCAGCCTCCTTGTCTGTTTCTTCTTTCGCCCCCTTCTAATCCTTTCTCTCACTCCGCATTTCAGGCAGCTCCTGTGAAGTGAGGCTGTTGCTGCCTGATTTCGTTTCCTCAAAACAAGTTAGGTTTTTTCCGCTTAAAGGCTGCTCAATCGCAAAAAAGTTAAAAATGAAGAAAGAAAAGAAAAGCCTCTCTGTTCTTCACCTGATGCGCCTTCTCTTTCGTATGTTGTGCTGTTTATATCTCTAAGCTGCAACGAATCGCCCATCACATTGCCGTTGGCTCCTGATTTCGATCGAAGGGTTTCGCAATAAGCCGACGGGATCCACCAAAGCATTCTTTGCGTTCAGTTGGCTCATTTCCGGACAGGTATTTGTTTAACAAAAACGAAGAAAAAGAAGCTAACACAAAAAGCGAAGACGAGCCACACTAGGGCTCTGCTTTGGTCCAAGAAAAAAAAAACATTTGTCAGGAAGTTCGCTTCGGTACTGATCCGGAATTCCCGGGTTCGAACCCGACCGCGGTGGCCGCGTTTCGATGGAGGCGAAATGAAAAGGTTCACGTGTGCTGTGCGATGTCAGTGCACGTTAAAGATACCCAGGTGGTCGAAATTATTCGGTAGCGCTCCACTACGGCACCTCTTTCTTTCTTCTTTCTCTCCCTGTTTTATCCCTTCCCTTACAGCGCGGTTCAGATGTCCGCCGATATGTGAGACAGATACTGCGCCATTTCCTTTCGTGAAAAATCAATTTTCAATTTTTTTTCATATACAATAAAGAGGACGAAAGCAAGGAAGTGTAGTGTTTTTGCGAAAGCACGTATGAAATGAAGCGAACTGAAAGGCAGTCGCCCTTATTTGTACTTGACGATAGAGCGGAGGGTTAAGAAGTGCCGATCTGTTTTTATCCGCAAGGAAGCTGCTTGTATTTCCGGTGTCTGCCGGAATTCAATCGACACTCCAAGGTACAATACATCTTGCTGAAATCTTGCGAATTATTTTCCAGATGAGATGTTCTTTCCCGCCTTTGCATGCATGAAACTCATACCGGGGTGCAGTCTTATCTTTTGTTCTGGTAGTCATGAGTTCATGCTGTATGTGCAAACACAAAAGTTAAAATCTGTGCTGTTAGCTCTGTCTTTTACGTGAAGCTGTGTCGAGCGTGTGTCCGCGCTGGCGTGGGAATCGACGTGGTGACAAGAGAAAATGGCGGTGGCCCGCTCGCCTAAGGCCAAGCGAACCGCCCATGCGAAGAAACTAGACAAGAAGAGAGGAAAGAAAGAAAGAATGAAAGAAAGAAAGAAAGGAAGAAAGAACAGAAAGGGTATAAACTGCGCGAAGAAGACGGGACGAGAGGCACACAAATCGATAGACAAAGCGCAGACTTCCAACTGATTTTATTTGTGAAAAACACATTGTTAATAAGGCCAGAGAACATAAGAAAAATAAGAAAAACACTATCACCATAGGGTTTAACGATAGAAACATAAGCAGAAATTTACAGGTTAATCAGATCCGATGTGAACACGAACGTGCCCTTCTAAAAACTCTAGCTCTGGTGTCAATAGCGACAGCGATGGCGAGCTAACGCAGTCGTCACCCCTTTTGGCTATCAGGAAAGCCTCGATAACCTCCCTTTCAGTTTTGCTTCGTGCATAGGAGAGGAAAGCAGTTTTGTCTAGGAAGGGAACGCAGTTGCGGCTGTCACAGTTTTTGCAGTGTAAAGGCAGATTGCTGCCTGTGCCGGTGTGCATCGATCGTCTATGTTCCAGGGCTCGCTCATTGAAGTACCGGCCAGTTTGGCCGATGTAAACCCGCCCGCAAGATAGAGGTATCTGGTAGATAACCTCGGAGGCACACCTGGTGAACTTGTTCTGATAATTCTTCTTGCAAGAGCTGCGTTCCGATCTTGTTTATTTTTTCTCTTCCGAGAGCATGGGACAAACGTTTTTCAACTTACAAGGCGCTGAAAACACTACATTTATTCCATATTTGCCTGCCACCTTCATGATGCTGTGGGAAAGGCAGTGAAAATATGGCATGACGAAGAAAGAAGCTAAGCCTCCGCGGTGGCAGCCAGTAGGGACGTAGGACTTCGTTCAATCCGCCTTTTTCACGACGCGACTGCGCATGCGCACATCCCCTGGCGGCGGTGTCGCGAAACATATTGGAAGGGTCGCGCGCCACTCGAGACCGGCCGTGGAAGTGTAAACAAAGCGGCTTCTTACGCGGGGTGCGTTGCTGCAGCCGTCGGGCGTTCAGTGCAACGCATTTGGCAATGCCTACGACATGTGTTGCATACGGCTGCATTGCCCAATATGTAAAGGGAAGCAAACTCGGATTTTTTCGCTTTCCGAACGCTTCCCGGGACCGCCTTCAAGGCGAAGCGTGGATAAAAGCCGTTCGCCGGCTCCACGATCGTGGCCGCCATTGGGCACCGTCAGGACTGTGCGGGAATCACTTTGTGACAGGTGCGGACTAGGTACTGTGGTTAAATGCGTGTGCAGTCCATCACTAAATGTTTTATTGATGGGCAGGAAGGCCTCGAATGTCACCGCGGCACCCAGACTTCATTCTGGTGCTTTTTGCTTTCTCAAGCAAGAAGGGCAAATGGGCAAGTGCTGTGAGCCGCTTTCAACGCGCGGTGGAGCGGACACTGAAAAAGAAGCTACGAGAGCATTCACGCATGGTTCTACATTTTTGTCGTAATCTCCTAACGAAATTTCCTTGTTTATGCCACTACATCTTGGCCAATACCCCGATGTGGGTATGTGCCATGTATTAAGAGGCAGAAGAAGCAGAAGGTGCGTTATGCGTGTGTTCGCATCATATCCATGATGAAAATTTCTGTGTGGTTTCGTCGGAATGGCTCAATGTGCTCTTCTCGCGCAAGTCTTTATGGACGTGCATGCTTGTTTAACCTATGCAGCGGTGTGCTGCGGGAATATAAAGTAAAATGCTAGCAGAGCTGCCATGTTGCGAGTACGCTTGTGCTTTTATCGCTCGTGTAGCTATTCGGAAGCGCTTGAGCACAACGATTGCTTGTGAAAACTTGGTTTGGTTTGGTTTATTGGGGTTTAACGTCCCAAAGCGACTCAGGCTATGAGGAACGCCGTAGTGAAGGGCTCCGGAAATTTCGACCACCTGGGTTTCTTTAACGTGCACTGACATCGCACAGTACACGGGCCTCTTGAATTTCGCCTCCATCGAAATTTTGCCGCCGCGGCCGGGATCGAACCCGCGTCTTTCGGGCCAGCAGCCGAGCGCCATAACCACTCAGCCACCGCGGCGGTATTGTGAAAACTGTTGTCCCCAGTCGTTTTCTGTGCTACGGCGTGCACGATGTAGTATCCACCTTTCATGGATGGCAGGCATATACAGCAGAAAATGCCATTCTCACTGATCGGGGATATTTCATTGAACATTATGTTCCGAATGTAGCCTTCATCTCTGAAGCGGCGGCCCTTGCTCAGCTGGCGTTCGCATCGCATGCCGCATGATCGGAGGTACTGAAGAATTTGCTCTTCCGTGGGCACTGCAGCCTGCCTCAGACTTCGCACAAAGCCACCAGTCAATCCTAGAAATCCTCCAGGCACCAGGTGCTGCCCAGGACACGCAATCGTTGACAGATTCCTACAAAGCGTGCTCCGCAGCGGCACTCACTCCGGCCGGGTTGGGCACACAGTACCCTTCCAATGAGCTTCCAGCGCCGTACGCGGGTGGCAGCACAGGAACATGAAAAAGGCGGATTATTGATGTCGTTCACATACACAGCCACTGCTGTAGGGAAGGGTGTCACTGTCGCTACAGGTTATCGGCGACTGTGCCTCGACTGCGCGTCGTTCGGTGGAGGAAATGGCTTGATCGACCGTCCCCAAATAATTCGGCAACATAAAAACGACGTCCGCAACTTCGCGAGAGAGCGCAATCCTGTAGTCGAACATTCCGAGGACTCAGATCATATAATCGACTTTGAAGAAACCAGCACCCTCGGAACCGAAAAAAATTACCACAAAAGGCTCCTTCTCGAATCCTGGCACATCCAAACCACCCCGAACAACATTAACCGCACAAAAGAACCCCTCCCCCCACCCCCCCCCCCCACCCTAGTAAAGGCCCAGGGACTTCGCTCTTCAACTCAACGAAAAAAAGTCGCCAGTGACCGCCTCCCCACGGTGCGGCAATGTGACTAACAGCCTTAACCCCCCCCCCCCCCCCCCCTTCCTCCCCCTCTCCTCAACCCGCCTTTCGCATCACAGCTTTCGTTTCTTTGACGACCCTCCTCCTCTCCATACTTAAAGACGCTAGCTACTGCCCTTAGTCACCCCTGATGAAGGAGCCGAGTCGGCTTCGAAACGCTGGGTTAAGATTAAAGTTTTTGGTTGGAGATGTGCAGATTATAATAAGCCAGCAGCGGATGCACTCCGTGGGATGCAGCGTCTTCGCCAATAATCGAACGCTGCCGCTGAGGCCACTGCCAATATCGACCACGAGACGATGCAACTTCAGTCGTAGTTCTTTGTCAACATTCGAGCAGAGACTGGAAAGCTCAAATTTTTCTGTCACAGCATAAAATGCAACGGTTCTGTTCAATACATTGAACACTGCGTTTCCTCTTTTTCACAACCACCATCCTTTCCCTTCAAATTCTCGGGAAATGAAATGGCGGGGAAATCTGTACCGGGACGAATGACTTCCTTAGCCGAATTTTGAGTCCAAATGGTACTCCACAGAAATTAACTTTCCCATTGCACACTGAATCGTATTCGAAAAGACACCGGAGAAAATCCAGCAGCTCTGAGAGCTCGATGCCTCTGATAGCTCGCACCACTGGCCAACTAAACAAATACTATAGAACGCAGGGGGCGATGCGTTGAAACCCAGAGGACTTTTGCCGGTAGTCATGCAGAGAGCGCGACTGACATCAACCATAAGCCGTCCTTGAATGTTCTTCGCTGGTCATAGAATGTACCTCATGCTTACATTTACTCCCGAGGTTGGCATAGACTTTTTTTAGTGGTCCTCAGAAGTGACTAAAAAACAGCAGGAATTTTTTTGTTTGCCAAAGAAAGCGATGAAATTTGGTTTATGGTATTTTGTTCGGGACAACTTTTTTCAGAAACTTTCCAAGCCTATTTAAAGAAGAAACTTTATTCTTTTTATACGTGACAGCATCTGTATCGTATACACGTTCTTGATCTTTTTGACATGTTCCGTAACAGCCGTGGGTTCGACCCGCCTACCTATGTCCGAACTGGGCGTTTAGCAGCGTCCGGAGAAAGTGGAAATGTTGGAGACCGACTGAGTGTGCTAATGACCATATAGATCTAGCATGCAAATAGGCCCCTTTTTTCTTATCTTCTCGTGTATAGAAGCTACAGGCTGACAAACCCGGTGTAAACGGCCGGTCGCCCTTTCCGGTCCTCGACTCAAGCATTCCACTTCCCTACTTCCTTTCCTCGCTCTGCTGTTTCTACCTCCCCTCGCTTTTTAATGCGATATCATTAGCGTTGTCGGCACACCAAAGCCTCCATTATGTCCGAGTCGAAGTTGGCTGATTGGTTGAGAGCGGTCACCTTGTGACATCACAACCTGCCCACCTTGCAGATGGAAACCTGACCGCCAGATTGTGAGGAACTTTCCCATCATGAAAGATAAAAATTAAATTAATGATTAGCGACATAATGCGTAAAGTATTCTGCGATCTTGCTTGTACTGTTCTCCGACTCACTCTCTAACTCACGTATTCACCTACTCTGAAAAGTAATGATACTGCTGTAGCAACACTCGGAACAGGCACTTCAGGACATATTATCGGTGCACTCTACTTGTCAAAACACTCTTCTGCAACGGCATTTGGCAAGATGGAGCATGAACCACTAATAGTTAGTTATAGCGTGCTCATCGATGGTGTTTGACGGCATGTTTTGCCTCCATGTGATAAATGTGACCTGAACATTTTAACATCGGACAATGATAACCACTTTTTCATCACGGTCCCTGAGATCCGGTTGGTTTCCGAGTTTCCGCACGAACACACTTGCAAACAAAAGAAACAGTCACCCCGACTCAGACTCAGGATAAGGAGACTTCACAGGGTTTGCACCTCGAAGACAACATACATGAATGTCATAGTGCGGTCTTCAGGTGACGACGGCCTCTACTAAAACATGCAACTTTTGGCAAAATTCTGCGAGACAAGTGGCGGTTCCTCACATTTAAGCGCAAACACGGAATTACACGCCGCTGAAAAACTCCCTCAAGCGACCAGACAACATAGTACAAGGCTCGCACGTCCAACACAGTTCTTCCCACAGCGACGCTGTTACTTAAGTCTACAAGGCAGCGCCAATGCAGACAGGAGCGCCGCGGAATGCTTGTCGATGCAAACTGT
Source organism: Amblyomma americanum (assembly GCF_052857255.1). Lineage (NCBI taxonomy): Eukaryota > Metazoa > Arthropoda > Arachnida > Ixodida > Ixodidae > Amblyomma > Amblyomma americanum. The sequence continues at coordinate 215,216,443 of NC_135499.1, forward strand.
AGAGAACGAAAACTTGCGGTTCATAGGTGCAGCGGCAGCAGCTAAAGGGTTCTTCGCATTCCGTGGCGCTGCTGTTTTTCCAGAGCAGCAGCATGGAACGGAAAAAAAAACAACGACGAAGACAGACGCCGCGGGGAAGCGGAATGCGAGGAAACGGCTGCACTTCCTTCGGAGAAGCCCGAGCTCCCACGGAGAGGAACGACGAGTCCGCCCGAGTCGGCCGGCATGCTGCATGCGATCGATGGTTGCCGCTTCTGACGCGGGGTGCCGCCATGGTCGAGAACCACAGGGGGGATAGAGGACATCGCGTGCTGTCTGCCTTCACAAGTGACGTCTCTCTAAGCTGAAACAGTTCCGCCAGCGGGCTTGGGGCCAAATGCAGAAGCATTTTTCAAGATCTCTATCCTGTGCGCTTCTTTTCTTATACCTATTCGTAATTAGTATTCACCCGTAATGCTTTCTCTTCGTTCTTCAAAGAGTAATAATCTAAACCTCACAATTTTGTGCTTTAGCACTGCGTAAGAATCTAATGACAGCACCACTGCCCAGGGTTTTCTGGCCATCCGTCCTTCAGCTCACCTTTGAGAAAAACTATCCGGACGTCTCGTCAGATGACTACACTATTCAGGGGGTACCGTTTCCGAACACCAGTGCAAGGTAATGAATTGCACCGAACGAGTGATGGGTATGCCGCAAAAGGATGAGATCGGAAGTTTGGGGCAGGTTGTGAACTATCCGTCGTGCTTCCACCATGGCAAACTTTGTCCGCATTCGGGAAAGCAGGCGGCTGCTCCGCTGGCCGTCGGCTGGGAAAATGCGTGGGAGGTTCACTCCTTGGCCAGCCACTTCAGCTCAAAAAAGGCCAAAGTATAGGAACGTCGATCCCAGAAGGGCGCGGGACCGAGCAAAGCAGCGGGCTCCACACGTAGCCGCGTGTACTTGTGCCTAATTTGACGAAAAAAAGCTGGAAGTGGACTCGGGTGCCTTTGGGCCAAAACCCGTGTTTCCGACCACTGAAACCGTATGCCACGCTGTTGTGCCGCCGCGGTCGCAGGCTTTATTTGCCTACAACAGACGTGCCACGGCGACGTAACAGATTGCCCACCGGCTACAGGGCCCTACTCACACCTCGCGCGAAGAATGGCTTCCTCCCTCGTGCCTGGTTTCCTCACCCTGCTTCTGTTTTCTGTGTGCTGTTGTCGCTAGTGTGGCCTCTTTTTTATTTATCGCGTCGAATCACGTCCATGGTGTCGGCGTAGTGAGCACGTGACTGCCGTATCACTTCATAATGGTGGCTGCAGCGTGAGAAGCACCAGTCTGTGTCCTTTCTAGCGACAACCATTCAATCCCCCTCCTCTCCCCTACCGAGATTTCTTCCCTCTTCCGCTAGCTCCGGCTTCTCATAACGACAGCGCCGCTGCGCGCAGTGAATTCGCTTCTTATACTTATCTATTTTGATTCCTCCGCTCACGGGGCAGTGTTTTATTGCAATCTCGCCACAGCAGAAAAATTCTGGATTGATAGCTTTACCATGAGTCAATACTTCCTATATTTTTTGAAAGAATATCCGAGGCACTGCACGAGCTTCCATCCTACGTTCTTTGGTGCCAGGCACCGCACATTGGAAAAAAAATACCTCCGGGTATGGTTAGATATTGGGTCTGGGATGGCGTATATGGCCGGTTACCCAAGCGACGCATCTCGGTACGAAGAGTTCACTGTAAGTTTCTTCAGCACGTTGGGCCAACTGGCGGTGGGGGTTGTACACTTTTATTTTTCTTTTTTTCACTATGTGCCTGTTGCACAAAATAATCAGTGGCTTGTGAAAGTCATTCGAACAGTACTCAACGTTCTTTACTACCATTCCTGTCTCTCCAACCTGTACTATATGTCTTTTTGTTTTTTGTTTCCTTATACGCACCATGCTTCCCTACGCTGCAGAATCTATCAAATGCTGGGGCGACAGCTCTCTGCATCTGCTTACTTTCATTTACATTCTACCTTTTCTGGCTGGATGAGGCAATTCGACTGCATCTGCGTACGACACGTCGAAATAGTTCAATGACGCGTTCTTTACGTAGACATGCACTTCAAGGCGCAAGGCTTGAATGTTTTGAAAGCTCGTAATGTGATTCCCGGTGTGATTACTCATGGATAGAGACCCAACGTGATGTGTGATGCGCTGTTCACTTCCAAAAGCGATTTGTGGGGGTTTCCTCTATAAATGCGAAGCAAATGATATGTGAAGAATTTCAGGTGGTGATGTTCAGAAAAGCTAAGATGGCCCACACCTCTTTTTCAGAGACCAGCTGCATATATGCTCGGCACCTTTCAGTCTTTACGAGTCGCACAAAATTGCAATGGCCGCCTGACCTTCCTCGCTCTTTCGTCGTGTTCCCTGCGACACCATCAAACGCGTTCTCAGGCGCGACGCTTGCCGTAAATCTCGAGCCGTATAAAAAAAGAAATAGTTGGTTTGCGTTCCTAGCGCTTCGCCAGTCTTATTGCCATCTATCTGGAAAACAGCCGAGACATCATGAAGTGTAATTGTGTGTGTGATCATAAAACCTCATGGGAGAAAGCTTAAATAGCGATTGGATTTATTCTCGGTGGTTACTGTGATGTTTTTACTCTAATGAATCACTTTACTGGGTGGATGGAGGTCGGGTGCGTAGTTGGGCTCTGGGTGGTGGTTTATTTGTGGAGTGGTGGCCGGTGTGTGGAGATATTGGAGGACATCTGAGTTACGCACTGCGTCGTTAACTCGATTTTGCCGTTTCATTTTGGTTCCGCTGCTTTGTGGGCTTTTAGTAGGTCGAAGCTTTGTGGACGGTGGAGCTTGAGGTGGGCTACGAGGTAAGAAGAGAGGTGGACAAAGGGCATCAATAGGTGGGTGGGCATCGCCCTAGCTACGGGAATGCGATGGGGAGGCGTATGGTACTTAGTGCTTTCAGGGGGTGGAGGGTCACGCACCCAGGCTTCAAACAGAATACACCAATAATTTCGGCTAGTGACACTGTGGCTGCTGTCGCAGGAAAAGAAGATGATTTGTTCGCGTGCTCGCGGCGATTTCTCGTGCCCACCAAGATAGGAATTGACGCCCCCTTTGCATCATGCCCTGTAAGTATTCATTCAACCGCTGCGGTGGTTCAGTGGTTATGGTGCTCGGCTGCTGACCCTAAAGACGCAGGTTCGGTTCCGGCCGGGGCGGTAGAATTCAGGTGGAGGCAAAATTCTAGAGGCCCGTGTACTGTGCGATGTCAGGGCATGTTAAAGAACCCCAGGTGGTCGAATTTTCCGGAGCCCTTCACTACGGCGTCCTTCATTGCCCGAGTCGCTTTAGGACGTTAAACCCCCGTATAACCTAAATAACCTGTAAGCATTCAAGAGAGACTGTACTCAATTTGCGCGTCATGGACACAGATGCACTGCAGTGAAACATGATGTGCTCCACTGCCATTCGGCACCTTCGAAAAGGTGCGATTCACAAAAATCGCGTTGTCCCTCATTCGCGTTCGTTGGCGTAATATAGAGGCACGAGGCAGACTCCATTCACCTACCACCAAAGAGAGAGATGTTGCGGCTCATCTTAGCTCTTTCGCGGCCTGACAATTCTGCGTGCAGCGTGTCTCCAGTGTCCAGTCCTCGGAACCTCGCACGTCGATTGAGTCGAACAGCTGGTCAGAGGTGGACATGCGTGAGTGCTCATATTCAGGACATGCAGGTCGCACTGGCAGAACAGATACTCCTGCGCGACTTCTGGCAGGGCAAGCAGGGCCGGCCTTCAGGGCTGGTTCAGTCTACATTTAGTCTACATAAATCTAATGCAGTGCGCAGACAGTGGAAAAGAGCTTCTAATGAGCAATTGTGAAGGAACAAAATGCGGAACGTCATTTGATAAAAGTAATCAGGCTGCACTTTTTGCTTCTCGGTTGTTTAGCAGAGCACCTATCATAATCATCATCATCGTCATCATCATCAGCCTGACTGCGCCCACTGCAGACCAAAGGTCTCTCCTATATCTCTCCAATTAATCGGGTCGCGTGCCAGCCAACGTGCCACCTAGGGGCTACGTAGGTGGTCACTTAAAGGTCGAGCAGGCTGCAGACAAAACACGGTGACATCGCTGACTGCCGGCTTAAGTACTCATGGATTTAAAGAAAACACACATCATTGGCCTTAAACTTCTTTACGAGTTAACCACGTGAAGAGAATCTAGCGCAAGCGTGAAAAATAGCAGCAGCACTTAGCAGCATAGAGAGGACTGCTCTAACTTAACTATGAGCGCTCCTTTGTAGTTTGCGCCCATATGTATTTGCTGCAAGCTGCATGTTCACATAGCTCTCTGATGGTAACTACGACGCATACTCGTGAAATCGTCAAGCAGCAGCTGAGGTCTAACAAAACACTGCAATACCACGTATATAGCAATGTTTCGACGTGGCTTTGGAAGGCGCGCCGTAAAAACTATAGCTAGCTTCCATGGACTCGGTGATGTGTTGTCGCCGTACTGTTCCCAAGAGCACAAAACAACCGAGCTGTGGTCTCCGGCGTTCAATAGAGCCAAAAATAAAAAAAAAGAATATGCCGTGTCGCCGCGACGTCCGCCGTGTCTGGTGAAGCGCAGTGACAACGCAAAAAACCGAAAGTTGTCTTTCCTTCAAGAGTTTTGTCAAAGGGCGACAGACAGAAAGAAGGGGCTCGAGACGGTGTTGCCAAGCGCACGTAGGCATTGCACAATGGAAGATGAGGGAGGGAAAAACATGAACGTAGCGTTTAGTATTATGAAACGAACACTCGAACAATTGGAAGCATGCATGTCTGCGACGCATGCAACAGCCGCAAATCTTATCCCGCGTGAGGAGGCGCAAGGACTCAGTGATTGCCCAGTTAAGCGAGCGTTGTATACGTGACACACCCGAGTGAAGAAGTCTTTCATCGAGTCTGCTTTCCTTCATCGTGCTTCCTCGGTCGACTGCACAAAGAGGTGCTTCAAACCTCACGGTGGTGCTACCGCCGAATAGCTTTTTCTAAGTGCACGATCCCTTCGCGTGAGACCTCCGAAGCCACATCATGAGTGCGGCGAGGCGAGGCTTTAAGGAGGAGCCGCTAAGCTGTGCGTCACCAACCCCCATTTCGCTTTTACTTGGACGCCGGAGCCGAGCAGAGTTCCGGTTAATTGACGAGCCTCTCCCCCGTCTCCCCAAGGGGAAGACGAGGCAGTAGATGTGTTGCAGCAGTGCATCCTAGCGGCTTTAGGCAACGCTGAAACATTTCCCTCCAGCTCAACCCATCATCGCTACCCCCAGAGAAGGTGCGAAGGATAATTTCTGACGACTAAAGGCGGCCCCAGGAGCCAATCGCGTAATGGAGCCCGAATAATTTTGGAACCCAGGCTTCCCAAATTCGACCGCCGTCCTCCACCATCTCGGCACTCATCCAACTCGTCTGCGCGTCGGTAAACACCCGAGCAAAGTTTGCAAACAGCTGGAGAGCGAGAGTCCAGGCAACGGCTCTCTGCGAAGCCATCGCCCGTGCGCCTCGCGAGTGTTGCGTAGGGTGTGAGGGAACCCTTATCTCGTCGCTGCACCACTCAGCGCTGGCTTGGATCATTTATCATGAATTAGAGCAACTTTCCGGAAGGTGCGCTGGTGTCTCGCTTTTTGCTTGAACCAGAGCGGCTGCGCTTGCTATCTTCCTTTACTGTTCGAACATTTTGTTCGTCGATAGTTTGAAAAGGAGGCTAATGCGGCCCCATAGTCCCGGCGGGCAACGAGAAGGCTCTAAGTAGTTCCATTTAAATGATTCAAGAAAAAAAAGAACCAGCGCCGAGTTCATTCATTTATTTATTTCCAGACACTACATGCTCGCTGCTATTCCTCGGAAGGGAACATGAATTCACAATTGGTAGCGAGTCACTGAATTGTTAAGGAAACACGTCTACTTATCGAAGGTAGAGACCGCAGATACTGGCCACTAGAGTGAAATAACTAGGAGAATAAGTACACGGAGTGGAGCGCATTTGGCAAATGCTTTCAGATCGTGAATGGCAGTTTACCAATATCCCTCAAGAGAAATACACATAACAGCAGTATCTTACCGGTACTCACCTATAGGGCAGAAACGTCGAGGCTAACTAAAAGGGCTCAAATTAAATTGAGGACAACGCAGCCAGCTATGGAAAGGAAAATGACAAGTGTGGCGTTAAGGGACAGGAAGAGGGCAGAGTGGGTTAGGAAACAAATGCAGGTTAATGGCATCCTAGTCAAAAGCAAGAGGTAGAAATGGGCTTGTGCCGCGCATGTATTGCGAAGGAAAGGTAACCGCTGGTCTATAAGGGTAACTCATTTAATTGCAAAAAAGGGCAAGCGTAACAGGAGGCGGCAGAGAGTTAGGTCGGCGGATGAGATAAAGAAGTTCGCGGGGATACGTTGGCCGCAGCTGGCAAAGAACAGGGTTAATTGGAGAGACATGGGTGAGGCCTTTGTCCCGCATAGACCGTAGTGAGGCTGATGATGATGATGAAATCCTAGCATCAAGCTATGACAGGAGAGGCCAAAGGAAGCACAGTGCCCAAACATATCTCGGAATCAACAGCATATAAAATTCCTTTAAGATACAAGGTGTAAATAAAAACACATGCGGCACAGTTGTCCTGACTGGTTCCTATTCGTGATTCAAAAGTGTCAGTATGGGCAAACTCTGTTGCTCACATATTTTGGAATTTAGGTCAAGGAAATGATATTCGA